>NC_052147.1:2165798-2465798 GCF_902713615.1 Scyliorhinus canicula
CCCGCTTCGGCAGCTCACCCACCCCCGCTTTCGCAGCTCACCCCCCCCCCCCCCCCGCTTTCGGCAGCTCCCTCACCCCCCCCCCCCCCTTTCGGCAGCTCACCCCCCCCCCCCGCTTTCAGCTCACCCACACCCCCCGCTTTCGGCAGCTCACCCACCCCCCCGCTTTCGGCAGCTCACCCACACCCCCCCGCTTTCGGCAGCTCCCCCACCCCCCCTCGCTTTCGGCAGCTCCCATCACCCACACCCCCCCGCTTTCGCAGGTCACCCACACCCCCCGCTTTCGGCAGCTCACCCACAACCCCCCGCTTTCGGGCAGCTCCCTCACCCACACCCCCCCGCTTTCGGCAGCTCACCCACACCCCCCGCTTTCGGCAGCTCACCCACACCCCCCGCTTTCGGCAGCTCCCTCACCCACACCCCCCGCTTTCGGCAGCTCCCTCACCCACACCCCCCGCTTTCGGCAGCTCACCCACACCCCCCGCTTTCAGCAGCTCCCTCACCCACACCCCCCGCTTTCGGCAGCTCCCTCACCCACACCCCCCGCTTTCGGCAGCTCCCTCACCCACACCCCCCGCTTTCGGCAGCTCCCCTCACCCCACACCCCCCGCTTTCGGCAGCTCAGCCCACACCCCCGCTTTCGGCAGCTCACCCACACCCCCCGCTTTCGGCAGCTCACCCACGCCCCCCGCTTTCGGCAGCTCCCTCACCCACACCCCCCGCTTTCGGCAGCTCCCACACCCACACCCCCCGCTTTCAGCAGCTCACCCACACCCCCCGCTTTTGGCAGCTCACCCACACCCCCCACTTTCGGCAGCTCACCCACACCCCCCGCTTTCGGCAGGTCACCCACACCCCCCGCTTTTGGCAGCTCACCCACACCCCCCGCTTTCGGCAGCTCACCCACCCCCCCCGCTTTCAGGCAGCTCACCCACACCCCCCACTTTCGGCAGCTCACA
This sequence comes from Scyliorhinus canicula, assembly GCF_902713615.1. Taxonomy (NCBI): domain Eukaryota; kingdom Metazoa; phylum Chordata; class Chondrichthyes; order Carcharhiniformes; family Scyliorhinidae; genus Scyliorhinus; species Scyliorhinus canicula. The sequence continues at coordinate 2,166,758 of NC_052147.1, forward strand.
CCACCCCCCCCGCTTTCGGCAGCTCACCCCCCCCCCCCCCCCCCCCCCGCTTTCGGCAGCTCACCCACACCCCCCGCTTTCGGCAGCTCACCCCACACCCCCCGCTTGCGGCAGCTCACCCACACCCCCCCGCTTTCGGCAGCTCACCCCCCCCCCCCCCCCCCCCCCCCCCCCCCCGCTTCGGCAGCTCACCCCACCCCCCCCTTTCGGCAGCTCACCCACCCCCCCCCCCCCCCCCGCTTTCAGCAGCTCCCCACACCCCCCGCTTTCGGCAGCTCACCCACACCCCCCCGCTTTCAGCAGCTCACCCACACCCCCCGCTTTCGGCAGCTCACCCACACCCCCCGCTTTCGGCAGCTCCCTCACCCACACCCCCCGCTTTCGGCAGCTCCCTCACCCACACCCCCCGCTTTCGGCAGCTCAGCCACACCCCCCGCTTTCGGCAGCTCACCCACACCCCCCGCTTTCGGCAGCTCACCCACACCCCCCGCTTTCGGCAGCTCCCTCACCCACACCCCCCGCTTTCAGCAGCTCCCTCACCCACACCCCCGCTTTCAGCAGCTCACCCACACCCCCCGCTTTCGGCAGCTCACCCACATCCCTCCACCTGACTAAAATCCGTGTGTCCCCCCCCCCCCCCCCCCCCCCCCCCCCCCATGGCAACGCCCAGATCTGTTCTCTACCCCCTCAAAGAACTTATTCATCCTCACCACCATCGTGTATGCCCTAAAAACTACTTTAAACTGAATGAGGTTCAACCTCACATACAATGCATTCACCCTCCGCAGGGCCTCACCATCTCCCCTCTCTGCTCCTCCTCCCACTTACACTTCATGCCCCCCACCAGGGCGCCCTCCCAATCCATCAACTCCTTGTAGACCTCGGATACCTTCCCCTCCCCTATCTCCCCCTCAGTGGATACCTTCCCCTCCCCTATCTCCCCCTCAGCGGATACCTTCCCTTCCTCTATCTCCCCCTCAGCGGATACCTTCCCCTCCCCTATCTCCCCCTCAGCGGATACCTTCCCCTCCTCTATCTCCCACTCAGCGGATACCTTCCCCTCCCCTATCTCCCACTCAGCGGATACCTTCCCCTCCCCTATCTCCCACTCAGCGGATACCTTCCCCTCCTCTATCTCCCCCTCAGCGGATACCTTCCCCTCCTCTATCTCCCCCTCAGCAGTACCTGATCCAGCCACAAGGGGCAGCAGCCCAGAAAAGGACAGCACCTTTCTCCTTCCACAATCCTGGACCTGCAGGTACCCAAACACTCCCAGGACAGAGCCCTGCTGTTGGTTATATGCTGAAGGTCACTTTAACTCCCTTTGGCTCTGAGCTGCCTCTGGCTGCACATTTCAAAGCTATTGCTAATAAGGAATTGTCATTGTTAGTTGTCAGAGAACTTCACAGCCAAGTGAATTCTAGGGGGTACACGTGCAATGTCTCAGACGAGTATTATTGTCCAGCACTCCAATTAAACCACAAGGCCTGGAATCTTTGCCTGAACACTGGAAACGCCTAAAATCAAACTCTCTGGAGCTGGGGGTCAGGGGTGGGGCTATCCCGGCTACCAGAGGGGGAATGTGTCGATCAGGGGAGGCCACCTGAGAACGGTCTCCCTAATGATCCTGGAAGTGGTCTGGGGTCTTGGGACTCCTGCTGTGGACGGGGGTGATTGTGCAGAGTGGGGTCTCCAGTACAACTGGCTCGGTGGATGGCACGCTGAGGGCGGGCAGGCAGGACACGGAAGGGTCGGTGAAGGGTACCAGGGTGCAATTGTCAGTCCCTCTCCATCTCCGATTCCTTTCAGCAACCAAGATGGATGGTGTTGTTGATCCCGCACTGGCAGTCCTCAGGTGCTGGTGGCAGCCCAGGTGGTCAGATGCCGGAGAAGTCAGCAGCGACGCGCAGGTTGGAGGCAGCACCCCATGTGCAGAGGGTCGCCACACACCCTGATGACCTGGCCACCCATCAGGCCGAGGGGCAACCCAGAGGGGGATGCCAGCGATGGCCCACAGTGCACAGGCATCACTGGTCATTCGAGGAGATGACAGACAGCATGTTCTGCGGGAGGCTCTGCCTCAATAAGGAGACGGTGCGGCACCTGCCTTTGCAGACTTGGCACCTCGAGGGGGAGGAGGATGGCCACTCCCGGTGGCCGAATGATGGTCCCCGCAGCCCTGAACCTTCATACAACGGGTTAATTCCAGGCCTCAAGCGGGGACCTGTAAGGCATTTCCCAAGCTGCAGCCTACAAGTGTGCCTGGGCAACAGACTATACACATTTTTTTCAAATATAGAGGATCCAATTCTTTTTTTAGCGTGGCCAATCCTGCACAACCTTTTGGGTTGTGGGGGTGAGAGCCACGCAGACACGGGTAGAAATGTGCAAACTCCACACAGACAGTGATCCAGGGCCGTGATGGAACCCAGGTCCACGGCGCCGTGAGGCAGCAGTGCTAACCACTGTGCCACCATGCTGCCCTGGCAGCTGACTATATTAACTCTGACCTGGAGCAAGCCCATCAATCAAGATTCCCGGACAGTAGGATTATCCACCATCACCAGGATGCACCAGGTCCAGGGGGTAATCGATGGTACGCATGTTACCTTGTGCACACTGGGGCATCAGGGAGTGCCCTTCTTAAAACAGAAGAGGTTCCACTCCCTGAATGTTCAACTCATGTGTGACCACTACGTCCGGATTATGCAACATTCCCAGGGAGCGGGCATGACATCCTGGGACCCTTGGAGCTCCCCGGCGTCTTAGAGTACCACCCCAGGATGATGGGCTGGCTCTTGGGGATAAGGGGTACCCGCTTAGGTCCTGACCGATGATGCCAGTGTGGAGACCGGAGACCCGATATTACGAGAGCATGTTGCCACCTTGCTGTCATTGAGGGTCGCATCAGAATGCTGAAAATGTGGTTCCGATTGCTAGACCGCTCTGGTGGTGTTCTGCAGTACACCCCCCTGAGGCCTCCCCCTTTCTGGTGGTCTGCTGTGCTGTAGGGCGACGTGCTGGAGGAGGCGTAGGGTCATGCAGCCTCGTCTGAGGAGGATGAGGAGGGGCTGAACCACGAGGACGAGACCAGGGAGGAGCCGCTGCAGTACTGGAGAATGGAGGACAGGCACCGGCGAGGGGCCAGGGTGGCCCTCATCCTCGCCCCCTTCTCATTGGACCAGGCTTTGTCCGTCAACTCTCAGCTCACCCCCCCCCCCCCCCCCCCCCCCACCCCCACCCCCTATGGCCTTTGATGCCCGAGGCTGGTGTCCTCTGGGGGGCCTGGAGTCGGAGGGCCTCAGCCGACTTACTGGTGTCACTGGTATTGCCATGCCACCAAGTTCTGCCTGCTGACCTGCAGACGCACCGATGCCAGGGGGGGGGGAATCAAGGGGAGGTGGAGACCGCAGTTGTCTTCCTGGTGGCAGGCCCGGGTCAGCCTCCAGCATTCCCTCCTCCCAGATGGTGCCCGTAAGGCTCTGGGGGTCTCCATGGGAAGGAGAGGCAGCTGGAGCGAGCTCCAGAGGCCTGTGTGTCATCCGGCTTTGCCAGCCCTGCCGCCTCCCTGTCACCTGCACCATTACACGTGGAAACACCACCCACCAGTTACGCGGCACACACTCGTGCGACTCGACCAATGTAGTCTACCTCATACGCTGCAGGAAAGGATGTCCCGAAGCGTGGTACATTGGCGAGACCATGCAGACGCTGCAACAACGAATGAACGGGCATCGTGCGACAATCACCGGGCAGGAATGTTCCCTTCCAGTCGGGGAACACTTCAGCAGTCAGGGGCATTCAGCCTCTGATCCCCGGGTCAGCGTTCTCCAAGGCGGCCTTCAGGACGCGCGACAACGCAGAATCGCGAGCAGAAACTTATAGCCAAGTTCCGCACACCTGAGTACTGTCTCAACCGGGGCCTGGGATTCATGTCGCATTACATTCACCCCCCACCATCTGGCCTGGAATTGCAAAATCCTACCAACTGTCCTGCCTTGAGACAATTCACACCTCTTTAACCTGGGATTACCCCTCTCTCTGGATCTGTAATGATTTAATTACCTGCAAATGCTCACATTCCAAGCATTGTCTGGCATCTCTGACTTTGTCTATATAAATGTTTCTGGAACATACCTCTCCATTCACCTGAGGAAGGAGCAGTGCTCCGAAAGCTCGTGTTTGAAACAAACCTGTTGGACTTTAACCTGGTGTTGTAAGACTTCTTACTGTGCTCACCCCAGTCCAACGCCGGCATCTCCACATCATGACCTGCACCATGGTGTTGGTGCCCTCAGCAATGGTCCTCAGTGACTGGGCCATGCTCTGCAATGCCTCAGCAATGTCCACCTGCGTCTGGGACATATCCCTCAGTGACTGGGCAATGCTCTGCAATGCCTCAGCAATGTCCACCTGCGTCTGGGACATGTCCCTCAGTGACTGGGCTATGCTCAGCAATGCCTCAGCAATGTCCACCTGCGTCTGGGACATGTCCCTCAGTGACTGGGCCATGCTCAGCAATGCCTCAGCAATGTCCACCTGCGTCTGGGACATATCCCTCAGCAACTGGGCCATGCTCTGCAATGATTCAGCAATGTCCACCTGCGTCTGGGACATGTCCCTCAGTGACTGGGCTATGCTCAGCAGTGCCTCAGCAATGTCCACCTGCGTCTGGGACATATCCCTCAGCAACTGGGCCATGCTCTGCAATGCCTCAGCAATGTCCACCTGCGTCTGGGACATATCCCTCAGCAACTGGGCAATGCTCTGCAATGCCTCAGCAATGTCCACCTGCGTCTGAGACATATCCCTCAGCAACTGGGCAATGCTCTGCAATGCCTCAGCAATGTCCACCTGCGTCTGGGACATGTCCCTCAGTGACTGGGCTATGCTCTGCAATGCCTCAGCAATGTCCACCTGCGTCTGGGACATGTCCCTCAGTGACTGGGCTATGCTCTGCAATGCCTCAGCAATGTCCACCTGCGTCTGAGACATGTCCCTCAGCAACTGGGCAATGCTCTGCAATGCCTCAGCAATGTCCACCTGCGTCTGAGACATGTCCCTCAGCAACCTGAGGACTCCCAGGGCAACTCCCTCTTGACTGTATACCACTGTGCCAACACCTCTACTGGGTCTGTCCTGCCAGTGGGACCGGACAATCCCAGGATTGGTGATAGTGGCGCCTGGGACGTTATCTGTAAGGTATGATTCTGTGAGTACGACTTTGTCAGGCTATTGCTTGAATAGTCTGTGAGACAGCTCTCCCAACTTTGGCGCAAGCCCCTTCGCAGGGTCGGCTGTGGTCATTTCCGGTGCCTTGGTCGATTCCCAGTAGTCCACCCGGTTTCATTCCTTTTTTTTAAATATAAATTTAGAGTATCCAATTGTTTTTTCAATTAAGGGGCAATTTAATAATAATCTTTATTATTGTCACAAGTAAGCTTACATTAACACTGCAATGAAGTTACTGTGAAAATCCCCCAGTCGCCACACTCCGGCGCCTGTTCAGGTACACGGGGGGAGAATTCAGAATGTCCAAATTACCCAACAGCACGTCTTTCGGGACTTGTGGAAGGAAACCGGAGCACCCAGAGGAAACCCACGCAGACACGGGGAGAACATGCAGACTCCGCACAGACAGTGACCTGAGCTAGGAATCAAACCTGGGTTCTCAGTGCGTGAGGCAGCAGTGCTAACCACTGTGCTACCGTGCCGCCTCCTTTTTGTTTTCTGTAATGCTTGGATGCAACTGAATGCCTTGCTAGGTTATTTCAGAGGGTATTCCTATTTGTTCCTGTTTATTTCCTATTTTCCCCCCATTCTTTTATTTTTGCTGTTACCAATTTGATCCGTGGATGAGTAAGGGACCTGTGACTTTAATGCAGCCTGTATCTTTAACTCAAGCTGAAGCAATGGCCTGTATCTTTAAATCGAGGAGAAGCAATAGCCTGTGTCTTTAAATCAAGCAGAAGCAATGGCCTGTATCTTTAAATCGAGGAGAAGCAATAGCCTGTATCTTTAAATCAAGCAGAAGCAATGGCCTGTATCTTTAAATCGAGAAGCAATGGCCTGTATCTTTAAATCGAGAAGCAATGGCCTGTATCTTTAAATCAAGCAGAAGCAATAGCCTGTATCTTTAAATCGAGAAGCAATGGCCTGTATCTTTAAATCGAGAAGCAATGGCCTGTATCTTTAAATCGAGGAGAAGCAATGGCCTGTATCTTTAAATCGAGAAGCAATGGCCTGTATTTTTAAATCGAGAAGCAATAGCCTGTATCTTTAAATCAAGCAGAAGCAATGGCCTGTATCTTTAAATCGAGAAGCAATGGCCTGTATCTTTAAATCAAGCAGAAGCAATGGCCTGTATCTTTAAATCGAGAAGCAATGGCCTGTATCTTTAAATCGAGAAGCAATGGCCTGTATCTTTAAATCGAGGAGAAGCAATGGCCTGTATCTGTAAATCGAGGAGAAGCAATGGCCTGTATCTTTAAATTGAGAAGCAATGGCCTGTATCTTTAAATCGAGGAGAAGCAATGGCCTGTATCTTTAAGTCAAGCAGAAGCAATGGCCTGTATCTTTAAATCGAGAAGCAATAGCCTGTATCTTTAAATCAAGCAGAAGCAATGGCCTGTATCTTTAAATCGAGAAGCAATGGCCTGTATCTTTAAATTGAGGAGAAGCAATGGCCTGTATCTTTAAATCGAGAAGCAATGGCCTGTATCTTTAAATCGAGAAGCAATGGCCTGTATCTTTAAATCAAGGAGAAGCAATGGCCTGTATCTTTAAGTCAAGCAGAAGCAATGGCCTGTATCTTTAAATCGAGAAGCAATGGCCTGTATCTTTAAGTCAAGCAGAAGCAATGGCCTGTATCTTTAAATCAAGCAGGAAGAATCCGGAAGGGATTAGTGTGACTCAGTTTGACTGACCTGGCTGGCGGCCAATGAATTGGCTCAAATGTCTGTGCCCTGTCCGGTGGGCAGTGGTAACTGGTTCTGGTCCCACTGACATGTTTCTCAGTGTCACCAGGCTGGATGGAGTTTGTTTCAGTTTGGATTCTGCGATCTGGATGGAGGAATCGAACCAACTCACTCCAGGAATATCCAGTTAACACTCAGCAAACGGCCACTGTGAGAATCTGTGACTCTCTCCCTCTCTCGAGAAAAGGCAGTGCCAGCAGAGACCAGGATCTGATAACTTTCTCTAAGAGCAGGTTGGTGTCAAGCCAGAGGCCTCCCATGGAAAAGTTGTGAGTAAGATATACCGCCGAGCTGCTCAGAATATCATTACTAGCTGTAGACCAGAGACTTTAAACCATACTCATACTGTGAAGAGAGTGCACTGAAGGATTCATCCTCTGAAGCAAGAACTCTTACCCTTTGACCTTAATCCTTATTATTTTTAGTTCTTTACACCCCTCTGTATTTGTTTCTTGTGTGTGGGGAGAGGGTGGGACAGTTAAAGGGGGTGGTTGGTTAGCTTGCTGTTATCCAGCTGCATATGTCATCTTTATTCCTGATATACAGAAACAGTGATTGTGTTTCAACTTACAAACCTTTCAAACCTTACAAAGATTCCAGGGCTTTTCAGAAGAATTATTGGTTAATTGACTTGTGTTGTGACTCTGGGGAACGTGGGGCTGGAAGTGGTTGTGCACTAGCCCAGGGTGCACAACAGACTCTGGGGAACGTGGGGCTGGAAGTGGTTGTGCACTAGCCCAGGGTGCACAACAGACTCTGGGGAACGTGGGGCTGGAAGTGGTTGTGCACTAGCCCAGGGTGCACAACAGACTCTGGGGAACGTGGGGCTGGAAGTGGTTGTGCACTAGCCCAGGGTGCACAACAGACTCTGGGGAACGTGGGGCTGGAGGTGGTTGTGCACTAGCCCAGGGTGCACAACAGACTCTGGGGAACGTGGGGCTGGAGGTGGTTGTGCACTAGCCCAGGGTGCACAACAGAATCTGGGGAACGTGGGGCTGGAAGTGGTTGTGCACTAGCCCAGGGTGCACAACAGACTCTGGGGAACGTGGGGCTGGAAGTGGTTGTGCACTAGCCCAGGGTGTCGTAACAGTATTTAAGAGTTAATCACATTGCTGTGAACCAGTTGGGCTTTACAACAATCGATAATGGATTCATGGTCATCATTAATTCCAGTTATTTCCTGGAGAAGGTGATGGTGAGCTGCCTTCTTGAACCAATGCAGTTCCTGTGGTGCAGTTACGCCCAGTGCTATTAGGGAAGGAGTTCCAGGATTTTGACCCAGCGACAGTGAAGGAATGGTGATAGTGTCAGGATGGTGAGTGGCTTGGAGGGGAACCTGCAGGTGGTGGTGTCCCCATGTAACTGCGGCCCTTGTCCTTCTAGGTGGTACAGGTCACGGGTTTGGAAAGTGCTGTCAAAGGAGTTTTGATGAGTTGTTTTAGTGCATCTAGTAGATGGTATATTATACAGCTGCTACTGTGTGTCAGTGCAGGGAGAGCGGATGTTGATGTTTGTGTATGAGGTGCCAGTCAAGCTGGGCTCCTTTGTCCTGGATGGTGTCGAGCTTCTTGTGTGGTTGGAGCTGCGCTCATCCAGGCAAGTGGAGAGTATTCCATTACACCCCTGAGTTGTGCCTTGCAGATTGTGGACAAGTTGTGGAGAAGACCTGATGGGCCAAAAGGCCTTATTCTGCTCCTGTATCTTATGGTCTTTTGGGGAGTCAGGAGGGGAGTTATTCTCGGCAAATTTCTAAGCCGGTGCAATTTGTTAATGTGGTGGAATACGCCCCAATTACCTGGATGAGTGCAGCTCCAAAACACTCGAAGCTCAAAAGCATCCAGGACAGGGCAGCAGAAGCATTGTAACATTGCCTCCTGCAATTTATCTGAATCACATATCATTCCAACTTGGAAATATATCATCATTCCTTCACTGTCGCTGGGTCAAAATCCTGGAGCTCCCTCCCTAATAGCACTGTAGGTGTACCTACACAACATGAACTGCAGTGGTTCAAGACAGCAGCTCACCACCACCGCCTTATCAAGGGCAATTGGCAATGGGCAGTAAATATTGCTCTTGCCAGAGATGCCCATACCCATTGAAAGAATTTTTTAAAATCCAATCGGGGCAGGACACCGAGGGATCGCTACTTGCTAATATTTGATTTGATTAAAGTTAACCTGGCATCAGTTACCATTTCAATCTCACATGAAACACAGTCTTTTCTGATGGTGAACAAATTAGTTTGGGAAAATGCAGGATCTTTCTTCAGATCTTACCGGGAGGTCGCAGATGAGATCCTGTCGACTGATGCAGAGTTGAGTGTCTGAAGGTCGGGGTGGGCAGTGCATATCGGGTTCAAGTTTTTGTTTGAGGTCTGAAGGTTCGGAGTGGTAAACATGTTTCCTCTGCTTAGTGCTCCACTTGCCAGGTTCATGTTGGATAACTGTGAGAAAAATACATCCACAATCATTGAGGGCAACATTATCACCTGACAAGTGCACACACCGGCCCATATTTTGATACACTATTAAAATACTGCATTCAATAAAAAAAAGAATGAGACAAAATCGATGTATCTATGTGGGAAATGGATGTGTTGTCAAACTGAAGAGCTTTAGAACACAGAAGCCTTTTTTACCCCCTACTAAGACTTGTGAGATTGTGAAGTTTGCTGCTAATATTAGGGACTAAGACAAAGACCATGCTAATGGTATATGTTCCCAACAAAAACAGAAAATGTTGGGCAATCTCAGCAGGCCTGACAGTATCTGTGAAGAGAGAAGGGAGCAAACGTTTCGGATCTGGATGACTCTTTCTCAAAGTATTTGTTTCCAGATAGGGGAGTCGTCCCCTACAATTTAAGCTCTTTGTGGTGTACATCACCAAGGTGGTTGAAGTAAACGGCAAAGGGGGAGTTCGATGAGTTCATAAGAAAGACGTTTATTCAGCATAACAGCAGCATTTACACCCTGTTACACATCTCCGGGTCCTCACTCCTGTCTGTGACCTGTTACACTAACTCACAGACCAATCGGTACTAGGGAACAATCACCTCCAGCAGGATGAGTCTCATGCGGGTTAGAACACTCCTTCCACCCACACCCCACCCCAAAGTCTGAAAACTTGCTCAAAAATGACCAAGAAGAGGACGGAGAGAAAAAACTGACAACAAAGTATTGTGACAACAAAGTATTGTCCAGAAGATGGCGCCGGAGCGAGGCGACTCTCTGCGAGCTCTCCCCAACAGATCCACTTTTTACTTAACTTATACTCGATCTATTCCCTTTTCCTCGTTCTATTCCCTTTTCTTCCCATGTACTTAATGATCTGTTGAGCTGCTCGCAGAAAAATACTTTTCACTGTACCTCGATACACGTGGCAAACAAATCCAATCCAAGAGGACAGAAAAACCAGTACAACAAACCTCAATGGCCCAACGACAACAACAAAAACAAGCTTTTCGGGCCCAACAAGGTGCCACAAAAGCAGGGGAACAGGATGGACCGGCATATAACCCGCCAAAGTGGGGGAACAGGATGGACCGGCATATAACCCGCCAAAGCGGGGGAACAGGATGGACCGGCGCACAACCCGCCAAAGCGGGGGAACAGACGGACCGGCGCACAACCCGCCAAAGTGGGGGAACAGGACGGACCGGCATATAACCCGCCAAAGCGGGGGAACAGGATGGACCGGCGTACAACCCGCAAAACATTACGTCCGGCCCAACACCCCCACCAACCACACAAGGGGTAAAGCTGCTAACAGCCAGACCTGGGGACAGTGTGCACAATGGCGTCTGACCCATTGACCCAAGGCATTACCGGCACAGCGCAACTTTCAGCCACAAGGGGGCCAGGTGGGGGAGGGGGAAGGATCATCAGATAATGCCCAACTCTGCATCCCATGTACCCCAAAAACATTCACCACGTTGGATATATCCAAGAGGGTGCTGGACGTGGCCCTTGTGACTAATGGGATCAAAGGGTATGGAGAGAAAGCGGGAGGAGGATATTGAATTTGCATGATCAGCCATGATCATATTGAATGGTGGTGCTGACTTGATTGGCCGAATGGCCTAGTCCTGCACCTATTTTCTATGTTTCTATTAACTGGACAGATACAGAAAATAATCAGACGGTTTAATGGAATCCTGGTCTTTTTTGGTATAAGCAGGTAAAAGTCATGCTACAACTATGCAAAACTCTGCTTATACTACATCTGGTGTTACTGTGAGAAAATATTGTGCCACACCTGGGGAAGGATATATTGGCCATAGACCATGTAGATTTATCAGAACAATACCTAGACTCCAAGGGTTAATTTAAGAGGAGAGATTACACAAACAAGGGTTGTAATCACTGCAATTTGATCAGAATGTCATGGTGTTATGCGGGATTTCTGCTATTTCAGGATTCCAGCACTCAGCGATGTTGTGTTTGTTGCTTTGGATAACACAGGCTGCTACTTGATGCAGTCTTAACTAAAGGATGCTCCAGACTCTGAAATGAGTTCAACATGTTTATTGAACTATTAACACAGTTCTCAAATTAGTTTGACTCTCTGCTAATCTAACTGTAGTAACTCAGTCTATCTTTACCAGCTTGCTCTAAGCCACGTGCTGGGGTGTGATGCTGCTGATCAACCCTGTCAAACTCTCTAGATGTCTGTCTGTGGAAAGAGGCAGAGCCTGTGTGCCCTGTCCTTTAATATGGGTCGTGTAGTGCCTCCTTGTGGTTATGCCACCTCTGGGTGTCCTGATGACCCATTGGTTGTGTCCTGTTGTAATGACCCATTGGTTGTATGTCTGCATGTCATGACATCTGTAGTGCTCCCTCTAGTGGTTTCTTCATTGTGGTGTATTTACATTAACCCATTGTGTATACAGTGCTGCATATCACTACAGGCAACATCACCGAGAACATACAGGACTGAAATTAGGAAGTTTACACACAAAGGGAGGTAGGAATTTGGAACTTGCTTCCGCAAATAGCAGTTAATGCTACATCAACTGTTAATATTATTATTATTATAAATATTATTACTACTAATACTATTATTAATAGTATTAATTAATGTTAATACTATTATTATATCAAATCTGTGATTGATACACTTCTGTTAACCAAAGGCATTAAGGGAAATGAAGTTATCCATGATCTGATTAAATAGATGCAGAGATGTGAAGAGTTAAATGGCCTCCTCCTGTTCCTATGTTGCTAAGGAGACAATGTCCTGCCATCCGGGTTATGTAAATATTAGGCGTGAAGACCCCTTATGTGACCTGCAGATGTTCAGTACACCCACTTTCTTCTTCTCATTTCATGCTCGCTTCTGTACTGAGGATCATCAGCTGTCACCTGGCCACCAATGTGGCCGTCTCACCATTGTCACCAGCTCATTTTCATTCAGTGACTGTGTTCCGCCTCCCCCTCACCCCCTTGTGTTCATTCAGTGAAGGAAGGAGAGAGGGAAGTGGGGAAACAATTCACTTTCACACACACCAAATTTGCGTGAGATCTTCAATCACACCATTAGAATTGAACCTTGGAGGCTCAGAACAGGAGGGGAGATGAGAATGGTCCTTGTTCATGGCTCAGAGACTAGCTCCCATTTCCTTTCATTCCTCCTGTCCTTCACATCAAGGCAGCATTTGACAGTGCCATCAAGGAATTCGGGCAAAATTGAAGTCAATGAGGATCAGGAGGAAAACTCTCCACTGATTGGAGTCACATGCTGCAAAAAAAACAGGAGCAGAAGTTGGCCATTCAGCTCGTCGAGTCTGTTCCTCATTGAGCTCGTTTTGTCTGCTCTGCCATTCAACTCGTTGTGTCTGCTTCTCATTCAGCTCGTTGTGTGTGTGTGTGTGTGTGGTAGTCACCACTGTTTGTATAATGCGTGTATTAGAGGTAATACGGTACGGCTCCTGTACTACAGGTGCAGGGGTAGATCCCTGCCTGCTGGCTCCGCCCAGTAGGCGGAGTATAAATGTGTGGGCTCACCGAGCTGCAGCCATTTGGGCAGCAGCTGCGGGAGGCTACACATCTCTGCTTAATAAAGCCTCGATTACTCTCTACTCTCGTCTTGTCGTAATTGATAGTGCATTAATTTATTAAGCAGAGATAATACAGCGATGGAACTACGCATCAAGCCAGATCGCCTACAGCTGCACCCTCAAGCAGACAACGCCGCGTCGGCCTTCGACCACTGGCTACCTTGCTTCGAAAGCTACTTCAGATCAGCAACTGAACAGCCCTCAGACGCACAGAAGCTTCAGATCCTGTACTCACGGGTGAGCTCCGAGATTTTTCCCCTTATCCGGGATGCACCCACTTACCCTGAAGCTATGGAGCTTCTGAAAGGACACGATATCCGGCCTCTACGCCAGGTACCTCCTATCCATGAGGCAGCAACTCCCCGGTGAGTCATTAGATGATTTCTGGCATGCCCTGCACATCCTGGCAAGAAACTGCGATTGCCAGGCAGTTTCGGCCGTGGAACACTTAATCAGGGACGCTTTCATTACAGGCATGCAGTCGGCGTACATCCGCCAGAGCCTATTAGAAGCCGGTATGCTCGACCTTGCGGCGACCAGGCAACTCGTGAACTCACTAACGGTAGCCTCCCGCAACATACAGTCGGACGCCCCCGACCGTACGGCATACACCCCCGACCGCACACCGCCCTCATGGACATCGTGGGCCCCACCAGCAGCCGCCCCCAGCCAACCCCAAGCCTGCACCACGTGGCAGCCAGCCAACCCCGGGGGGCCCAAATGCTATTTCTGCGGGCAGACCGAGCACCCCCAACAACGCTGCCCGGCGCGGAGCACAACCTGCAAGGCCTGCGGAAAGAAGGAACATTTCGCTGCAGTGTGCAGCGCTGTATCCAGGCCCATTGTTCCTGCACCCCCGCACATGCGACCCGTGGACCATTTCTAATAGCAGCTGCAGGAGACAACACATCTCTGCTTAATAAAACCTCGATTCATAAGTGGAGAAGGTGCTGGCTGAGCAGGAGGAACATCAAACTGCGGTGGAGTTGGAAGTGGTGATGCTGAGAGGCCAGCAGAAGGTGGAGGACCGAGAGAATAGGTCCCGCTGGCAGAATTTGAGAATCGTTGGTCTGCCGGAGCTTATTAGAGATAAAGTCTCTACTCTCGTCTCGTCGTAATTGATAGTGCATCAGTCTGTTCCTCCATTCAGCTCGTCAAGTCTGCTCTGCCATTCAGCTCGTTGAGTCTGTTCCTCCATTCAGCGCTGCAGCAAAGTTCAAACACCTCAGTCCGCCACCAGTCCTTTCCTTCCAGCATAGTCCATCGCTTCCTCGGGCGGCTCAAAATAAAAATGTTGCTCCTCATACGTGACCCAAAGACGGGCCGGATACAGCAGTCCAAACTTAACCTTTTTCTTGAAAAGGGTCCACTTTATCTGGTTAAACCCTGCTCTTCTCCTAGCCACCTCCGCACTCAGATCCTGATAGATCCGCAGGATACTATTCTCCCATTTACAACTCTGTGTCTGCCTGGCCCACCGTAAAATAAGCTCCGGCAGACCAACGATTCTCAAATTCTGCCAGCGGGACCTATTCTCTCGGTCCTCCACCTTCTGCTGGTCTCTCAGCATCACCACTTCCAACTCCACCGCAGTTTGATGTTCCTCCTGCTCAGCCAGCACCTTCTCCACCTTCTGGATCGCCCGATCTTGGGCATCCAGTCTGAGTTCCAGCCGTGCAATCGATTCTTTAATCGGGTCCAAGCATTCCTGTTTCTGCTTGGCGAAACCCTCCTGAATGAACTGCATCAGCTGCTCCGTTGACCGCTGGGTCGTCGAGCCAGGATCCCGGTTGTGTGCCAAACTTTCTCCCACTGCAGCCTCAGCCCAAGCCTTCTCTGTTCACCTATTTCTTACTTTGCGAGTACTTCTGGTCCGCCTCTCCATGCACTGATGTCGGAATCCACGCCACAATTGCCTCCACCATCAATTTACCAAATCAAGTCCGACAAAAAATCGAGGGGGAAAGGTCCAAAGGTCCGGCCCGAGCGGGAGCCACCAAATGTGCGACCTACTCCTTCATAGCCGCTACCGGAGATCCATCGAGCATCTATTATAAGAAGCAACATGGTGCCCACGAATAGCCTCACAAAATCAACGGGTAGTTGCACCCATGGTCGGCCTGGCACTCCCAGGGGTGCATTAAGGCTGCAGACAGCAATATTTGCTGGATTTGACATTGTTCACATTGTTTGACCAGATTCTCTGTCGGTATACATCCCGGGTCACCACACATTACTGTGTGCGAGCATCTTCGTCTTTGCCATCCCAGGATGAACACAGTGTAACCTGAAATAATATGTTTCTTGCGGGAGTGCGAATGACCACCCTTCCTCCCCATAATAATATGCCGTCTTCACAACTTGACTCGTCTTTTCTTATCTGAAAGGGTCTAAATTACTCAGACCTGTTATCATGATTGCAGCCTTGGAGGAACATATGCTTAACTCCAAATAATACGGGGTCGTTCTGAGTCCAAAGTTTGATCTTTCTCACTGACCTGGGCAATGCATCGAGAATGTTTAGAGCAAGAACAATTTGCTGTGCTGCTGGTGGAGGCGGTATACTTTCTCGTAGGGGAAGGCGACTTAAAGCGTCCACATTTTATGTGTGTGTGCCTGGCCTATGCTGATATGTATACTTGTGCGCTGTTAATAGAGCCTTGCATTGGACCCTAGCTACTGGAAAAATGACCTTATCCTCCCCAAATAAGCCCAACAGGGGGTTTGTGGTCAGCATCCAATAAGAAGTGCAGTCCATAAACATATTGAGTTTGAGTTCAGACTCAACATTCTCCTGTAAGACATAGGGCACAGGTCGGGCCCTGTAAAGCTTGAGTGTGGCCTCAGGATCCACCTAAGTCTTTGCCATCAGGCCCTGTATCTTGCCTAGCTCGTCTTGGAACTCCTCCTGGTATTTGTTTAAGTCATGAAAATCTGCTTTGAGAAGAAGATTTCGAGCCAATTTAATCTAATCTGCCGAAGCCAATCTTGGCACATTAAACTTGGCCCTTGGTCCCCCACTACTATTAGAGGCAACTGAGCTAACTGGTGCTGATAATCACGGGCATTGTTGTTGTTCCTTAAAGCTTCCCCAGTGGACATGCCTAGCCTGGCCGTCATGCTCAACTTCAGTGGCTGGACCCCACTTTCAAATAATGATATGTTTGTTCCCCTACAACTGTAACACTGCTCACCTCCATTTTGAATGGATGATGAGTATTTACCATCAATATGATCGTTATTGGGGCTATCCTGTCCACCTTAATGTTGTTTAACCTGAGACGGCACAGTGGTTAGCATTGCTGCCTCACGGCACTGAGGACCCAGGTTCGATCCCAGCCCCGGATCACTGTCCGTGTGGAGTTTGCACATTCTCCCCGTGTCTGTGTGGGTCTCACCCCCACAACCCAAAGATGTGCAGGCTAGGTGGATTGGCCACACTAAATTGGCCCTTAATTGGAAACAAAAATTGGGTACTCTAAATTTATATTTAAAAAATGTTGTTTAACCTGAATACTTCGGATCTATTTTCAGGATCATTCTCACCCGTGTACTGGTGTCTGAATTTTTTTTTTGTTGGCCCCGGGAGGTTCTGCCTAGTATTGCACTCGTTCCTAATGTACCCCCTCATATTGCAGGCATTACATCCAGCTTCCCTGAATTTACATCTCTCTTGGGTATGATCTCCCCACACTGGTAGCATTCCTCATTGCTCCTGGTGTATACTCTGTTGTGACTACCAGCAGCTTCCTGCCAAACATGCTGGACTTCACCAGCTTGCACGCTTTGCAGTTCATTCCCCACTCACCCCCCGTCACCAGCCCCCACCCACCCCCAACCCACCATAGCCTCGGCAATCTCTAATGCCTTCTTTATGGTAATCCTTGCCTCTAATAATTTATTTTGCATGTCTGTGTTGTTAACAGAACAGACTAGCCGGTCTCTCAATATGTCGTTGAGCGCAGACCCGAGCTCGCACAGTTCAGCCATTTTGTCTTGGGTGTGCCACGAATGCCGCCATTGTCTCCCCTGGGGGCTCTCATCGTCAAATTAAATTTGTACCTTTACCGACGGCTTTGGGTTATAATGTCCCTTGACTAATTCCGCAAGCTCCTCCAAATGTTTTGGAGTTGGGGTCATCTGGAGAAATCAGCCTCCTAATCATGTTAGAGGTCGGGGGTCACACAGGCATTAATTGGATTACCCATTGCTTCTCTTCATCTCCCAATGTCATTTGCCGTTAAAAAAAAAATAGCACTTGACATATAGAACCCACTGCTCTGTGTTAGGGAGCCATGATGTGGAGATGCCGGCGTTGGACTGGGGTGAGCACAGTAAGAAGTCTTACAACACCAGGTTAAAGTCCAACAGGTTTGTTTCAAACACGAGCTTTCGGAGCAGTGCTCCTTCCGGACTTTAACCTGGTGTTGTAAGACTTCTTACTCTGTTAGGGACGAATGGCTCACATTTTCCAAAAAGGATCATCTTGACAATTAGGGATGAGCATCAGATGCTA
Organism: Scyliorhinus canicula; assembly: GCF_902713615.1. Classification (NCBI taxonomy): domain Eukaryota; kingdom Metazoa; phylum Chordata; class Chondrichthyes; order Carcharhiniformes; family Scyliorhinidae; genus Scyliorhinus; species Scyliorhinus canicula. Next base: position 2,184,309 of record NC_052147.1, read on the forward strand.
GCCTCGCCAGCCACACCGATGTCCCAATAATGAATTTTTTTAAAAGGTGGGCGGATGCAGGATGAATCATGAAGAAGGACAGGAGGGGTTAGGGGGTGGCTAAGAGGGGTTGAGGGACCTGGTGAGAAAGCAGGTAGATGGGTGAGGTTGAAGGGTATGAGGAGGAGATGGTAGGTGGGGTTGAGGGATATGAGGAGATGGGCAAGTGGGGGGCGAGGGAGGGAATGGGTCAGTGGATTGATGGATATGAGGAGGGGATGGGCAGGTGAAGTTGGTCTGCAAAAAAAATAAGGCTGATCTAATTGCATCAAATAACCTTTTTTGTTTCCTGTTCCTAAAATAGACATTTTTTGATTTTGAAGAGCTGTTTTTCCTTTCAGTATGTCTAGACTCCAACACCTTTGGGATCTTTCATTATAGCAGCCATAACTACGGTATATTAAAGATAGGGGCTGTAGAAAACAGCTTGCTGCAAGGAAAAACCACTTGGCTGAACAAAACTGTTCTGTGCACAGTTCATAAATGGACCCAACCCACCCAAGATCAGTCTAATTTCTTCCAAGCCATTGTGAATCAGGCATATTAATTAATATCTCTGAGTTTCTGAGTTTCCCTTTTTCAACAAGGAGTCCTTTTGTAAGGTATCACTTGATCGCGAGTTAACCACTTTTTTCTGGCAGGCAGCTCCAGGTTTGGAGTGTTAGGATGTGGGTTTGTGCCCACAGCTATCTGAACGGTGAACTCCCAATATTAAACATGTGGCTGGGGGAAGGTGCCAAGGGAAGGTTAGGCAATACCTCACAAGGAGGAAACCCGAGAGGGATCAACAAGCCCATTCCTAGGACCTCCTGGTACAGGTTATAGAAAGTCCTTGCATCTCAGGAAAGGGGAGACTGCTCAGAGAAGGGAGGGGGAAACATAATGAAATTACCACCATCAGGATATCAATACCAAGCCTGCATTAAAACAGAGAAAGCTGTGTAATTTCACAAGGGAATGCATTCACAGGCTTCAAGTACACTGAATCACAAGTGCCGTGATGTCATTACACGGACAAGGACTCACCATTTTGTACACAGCAAGATCTCAGTTGCAGCAATGAAAGAGAAGGACCATTCTGTCTGCTTTCACTGACATTAATGTGGATGGAATGTTGCCCAGAAGAGCCTCGCTGCTGCCCTTACTCAAAATACTGACTACACCTTTGTGTTAATAACACCAAAGTCTCATCTGCCGGCCTTCGCCCCATAACCCCTGATCAGAGGAAGAGACAGACAATGTTTCCAATACTGGCGAATCTGCAGTACTTTATCCATGGCTGTTTGAAGGTCCTTGTCAAAGAACAAAGAAAAGTACAGCACAGAAACAGGCCCTTCGGCCCTCCAAGCCTGCGCCAACCATGCTGCCTGTCTAAACTAAAATCTTCTACACTTCCAGGATCCGTATCCCTCTATTCCCATCCTATTTATGTATTTGTCAAGATGCCCCTTAAATGTCACTATTGTCCCTGTTTGCCTCCCTGAGGAAACAGGTGGTGGCCTTCCCGCTGCTGCCGCCATGGGGGATACAGGACAGAGTCGTGTCCGGTACCTGGGTGGGGTGGGGAAGGTGTCGGATATCTACCAGGAGCTGGCGGAGGACTTCAGTAAGGCCTTTGACATGGTCCCTCATGGCAGACTGGTACAAAAGGTGAAGTCACACAGGATCAGAGGTGAGCTGGCAAGATGGATACAGAACTGGCTAGGTCATAGAAGGCAGAGAGTAGCAATGGAATGATGCTTTTATGATTGGAGGGTGGTGTTCTGCTGGGATCAGTGCTGGGACCTTTGCTGTTCGTAGTATATATAAATGATTTGGAGGAAAATGTAACTGGTCTGATTAGTAAGTTTGAGGACGACACAAAGGTAGGTAGAATTGCGGATAGCGATGAGGATTGTCAGAGGATAGACAACATATAGACAACATCCACTGCCCTACCTGCATCAATCACCTTTGTGAGATGTTTAGCCTGTTATCCAGGCTATCTACACACCCTTCTCCAGACTCAACATCCACCAATTCCTTCTCCTTGGCGAATACTGATGCAAAGTATTCATTCATTTAGTACCTTGCCCATTCCTCTGGCTCCACACATAGAGGGCGAAATTCTCCCATTGGGAGACAAGGGGCGCGATTCTCCCAGACAGGGAGAAATCGTAAGGCTGGCGTCAAATCCGGGCGGGTTTGACGCCAGCCTCCCCCTCCCCGACCAGGAACCGATTCTGGTCCCCGGTCGGGGCTAGTATGCCGCGGCCGTGAACTCCGGCATCGCGGGCTTAACGAATTTTATTAAGCCCGCCTGCCAGAGTTTGCGCCGGCTGTTGCGTCACATGACGTCAGCCGCGCATGCGCAGATTGGAAGACTCCAACCCGCGCATGCGCGGATAACATACCCGCGCATGCGCGGGCCGGGATGCCCCTCAGCCGCCCCGCGAATGGATACTGCGGGGCGGCGGAAGGACAAAGAATGCGCGGGAATCGGACCCGCTGCCCGCGATCGGTGCCCACCGATCGCCCTTGGCACGGCCGTGGTACTGCCATGCCAATCGGTGCCATGGTTTTCAAAATCGGGACTTTACGGCCGTTTTTACGAACGGCCAGACCAGGTGTGTTTGCCGTTCGTAAAAACAGCCGTAAAGGGCTGGGAACTCGGCCCATCGGCCAGCTGAGAATCGCTGCTGGCCGTAAAAAAACGGCGGCAGCGATTCGTGTCGGGAGTCGGGCGTGGGGGGGGGGGGAATAGCGGGAGGGCATCAGACTAGCGTGGCCGTAAAAATTTACGAACCCCGCTATTCTCAGCACCGTCGTGAGTGCGGAGAATTGCGCCCTAAGTGTCGACGGCGGAGTGAAAACCGGAGTGTTTCACTCCGGCGCCGGAGGCCGCTCCTCACCCCATATTCTCCCACCCCCAGGGGGCTAGGAGCGGCGCCGCGTACATTACACGGCCGGCGTCGCATAAATAACATCACCCGCACATGCGCAGGTTGGCCGGTGCCAACCCGCGCATGCGCGGTTGCCGTCCTCCCCGCGGGCGTCCCGCAAGACATGGAGGATTGATCTTGCGGGGCGGTGGAGGAAAAGAGTGCGTCCGTTAGAGACGCCGACCCGCCGATCGGTGGGCACCAATCGCGGGCCAGACCCCTACTGAGCACCCCCCTGGTGCTCGGTCCTGCCTCCCCCCCCCCCCCCAACAGGCCACACACGCAGCGTTCGCGCGCTGTTCACGCCGGCAGCGACCAGGTGTGGTTGGCACCGGCTTGAACCCGTCGGATTGGGCAGGCTGCTCGGCCCACCTGGGCCGGAGAATCGCCGCTCGCCTGCTACAAACGGGGAGTGGTGATTCTCCAAGCGGATTGATTCATGATCTCATAGTTAGGGATCCTCTCGGAAGGAGCGATCACAATATGGTGGAATTTAAAATACAGATGGAGGGTGAGAAAGTAAAATCAAATACTAGTGTTTTGTGTTTAAACAAAGGAGATTACAAGGGGATGAGAGAAGAACTAGCTAAGGTAGACTGGGAGCTAAGACTTTATGGTGGAACAGTTGAGGAACAGTGGAGAACCTTCCAAGCGATTTTTCACAGTGCTCAGCAAAGGTTTATACCAACAAAAAGGAAGGACGGAAGAAAGAGGGAAAATCGACCGTGGATATCTAAGGAACTAAGGGAGAGTATCAAATTGAAGGAAAAAGCATAGAAAGTGGCAAAGATTGCTGGGAGATTAGAGGACTGGTAAATCTTTAGGGGGCAACAGAAAGCTACAAAAAAAGCTATAAAGAAGAGTAAGATAGAGTATGAGAGTAAACTTGCTCAGAATATAAAAACAGACAGTAAAAGTTTTTACAAATATATAAGACAAAAAAGAGTGGCTAAGGTAAATATTGGTCCTTTAGAGGATGAGAAGGGAGTTTTAATAATGGGAAATGAGGAAATGGCTGAGGAACTGAACAGGTTTTTTGGGTCGGTCTTCACAGTGGAAGACACAAATAACATGCCAGCGACTGATAGAAATGAGGCTATGACAGGTGAGGACCTTGAGAGGATTGTTATCACTAAGGAGGGAGTGATGGGCAAGCTAATGGGGCTAAAGGTAGACAAGTCTCCTGGCCCTGATGGAATGCATCCCAGAGTGCTAAAAGAGATGGCTAGGGAAATTGCAGATGCACTAGTGATAATTTACCGAAATTCACTAGACTCTGGGGTGGTCCCGGTGGATTGGAAATTAGCAAACGTGACGCCACTGTTTAAAAAAGGAGGTAGGCAGAAAGCAGGAAATTATAGGCCAGTGAGCTTAACTTCGGTAATAGGGAAGATGCTGGAATCTATCATTAAGGAAGAAATTGCGAGGCATCTGGATAGAAATTGTCCCATTGGGCAGACGCAGCATGGGTTCGTAAAAGGCAGGTCATGCCTAACTAATTTAGTGGAATTTTTTGAGGACATTACCAGTGCAGTAGATAACGGGGAGCCGATGGATGTGGTATATCTGGATTTCCAGAAAGCCTTTGACAAGGTGCCACACAAAAGGTTGCTGCATAAGATAAAGATGCATGGCATTAAGGGTAAAGTAGTAGCATGGATAGAGGATTGGTTAATTAATAGAAAGCAAAGAGTTGGGATAAATGGGTGTTTCTCTGGTTGGCAATCAGTAGCTAGTGGTGTCCCTCAGGGATCCGTGTTGGGCCCACAATTGTTCACAATTTACATAGATTAATTGGAGTTGGGGACCAAGGGCAATGTGTCCAAGTTTGCAGATGACACTAAGATGAGTGGTAAAGCGAAAAGTGCAGAGGATACTGGAAGTCTGCAGAGGGATTTGGATAGGTTAAGTGAATGGGCTCGGGTCTGGCAGATGGAATACAATGTTGACAAATGTGAGGTTATCCATTTTGGTAGGAATAACAGCAAACGGGATTATTATTTAAACAATAAAATATTAAAGCATGCCGCTGTTCAGAGAGACTTGGGTGTGCTAGTGCATGAGTCACAGAAGGTTGGTTTACAAGTGCAACAGGTGATTAAGAAGGCAAATGGAATTTTGTCCTTCATTGCTAGAGGGATGGAGTTTAAGACTAGGGAGGTTATGTTGCAATTGTATAAGGTGTTAGTGCGGCCACACCTGGAGTATTGTGTTCAGTTTTGGTCTCCTTACTTGAGAAAGGACGTACTGGCGCTGGAGGGTGTGCAGAGGAGATTCACTCGGTTAATCCCAGAGCTGAAGGAGTTGGATTATGAGGAGAGGTTGAGTAGACTGGGACTGTACTCGTTGGAATTTAGAAGGATGAGGGGGGATCTTATAGAAACATTTAAAATTATGAAGGGAATAGATAGGATAGATGCGGGCAGGTTGTTTCCACTGGCGGGTGACAGCAGAACTAGGGGACATAGCCTCAAAATAAGGGGAAGTAGATTTAGGACTGAGTTTAGGAGGAACTTCTTCACCCAAAGGGTTGTGAATCTATGGAATTCCTTGCCCAGTGAAGCAGTTGAGGCTCCTTCATTACATGTTTTTAAGGTAAAGATAGATAGTTTTTTGAAGAATAAAGGGATTAAGGGTTATGGTGTTCGGGCCGGAAAGTGGAGCTGAGTCCACAAAAGATCAGCCATGATCTAATTGAATGGCGGAGCAGGCTCGAGGGGCCAGATGGCCTACTCCTGCTCCTAGTTCTTATGTTCTTATGAAACGCGGCACGCCGTTTTGGGGGGGGATTCCAGGGCGGCATGGCGGGAATCGCCCAGCACTCCCGCGATTCTCCCACCCGGCGTGGGGGTCGGAGAATTGCGCCCAGAGTCTCTCCCGAGTCCTTCAGTGGGCCAACCCCTTTCCCTGGCTACCCTCTTGCTCTTTATGTACGTGTAAAAAGCTTTGGGATTTTCCTTAACTCTATTTGCTAATGATTATTCGTGACCACTTCTAGCCCTCCTGAGTCCTTGCTTAAGTTCCTTCCGAATTTCCTTATATTCAACACAGGCTTCGTCTGTTCCCAGCCTACTAGCCCTGACAAATGCCTCCTTTTTCTTTTTGACAAGGTCCACAATATCTCTCGTTATCCAAAGTTCCTGAAATTTGCCGTATTTATCCTTCTTCCTCACAGGAACATGACGGTCCTGAATTCCTTTCAACTGACATTTGAAAGCCTCCCACATGTCAGATGTTGATTTACCCTCAAACATCCGCCCTCAATTTAGGTTCTTCAGTTCCCGCCTAATACTGTTATAATTAGCCTTCCCCCAATTTAGCACATTCACCCTACGACCTCTTATCCTTGTCCACCAGCACTTTAAAACTTACTGAATTGTGGTCACGTTCCCGAAATTGTCCCCTCCTGAAACTTCTACCACCTGGCCGGGCTCATTCCCCAATACCAGGTCCAGTACAGCCCCTTCCCTAGTTGGACTGTCTACATATTGTTTTAAGAAGCCCTCGTGGATGCTCCTTACAGACTCTGCCCCGTCCAAGCCCCTCGCACTAAGTGAGTCCCAGTCAATATTGGGGAAGTTAAAATCTCCCATCACTGCATTACTCTCATTATTCTTTCCATAATTTTGTCAAAGAATAGTTGATTAAGCAGAACAATATTAAACTAGGGTGACCCAAATTTTGAGCTGTGAAACCTCTGATGACCTCCCAATAGTATCTGGGAACTCCAACACTCACCTGACCCCCCCCCCCCCCCCCTCTCTCACACCCCTCTCCCCCTCACACACTCCTCCTCCTCCCTCTCACAGACATGCACACACACATCCCTCACACACATGCGCACACTCACCTTCCTCTTCCACACACACACACACCCTTCTCCCACTCACACAGGCACACACTCACCTTCCTCTTCCACACACACAGGTGCGCACACACACACACCCTCTCCCACATTGACGCAGTCACACCCCCTCTCTCAGACACATATACTCGCCCCCCCCTCACACAAATACACGCCTTTCCAAGGTCCCTTGGGCACGGTAGCACAGTAGTTAGCACAGTTGCTTCAAAGCTCCAGCGTCCCAGATTTGATTCCCGGCTTGGGTCACTGTCTGTGCGGAGTCTGCACGTTCTCCCCGTGTCTGCGTGGGTTTCCTCCGGGTGCTCCGGTTCCCTCCCACAGTCCAAAGATGTGCGGGTTAGGAGGATTGGTCATGCTAAATTGCCCTTTGTGTCCAAAAAAAAAGGTTAGGTGACGTTGCCGGTTTACGGGAATAGGGTGGAGGTGTGGGCTTAAGTCGGGTGCTCTTTTCAAGGGCCGGTGCAGACCCGATGGGCCGAATGCAGGTCGCGGGCCGTCTGCACGGTCACTGGGCCGTCTGTACGGGGCCGTCTGTACGGGGCCGTCTGTACGGGGCCGTCTGTACGGGGCCGTCTGTACGGGGCCGTCTGTACGGGGCCGTCTGTACAGTCACTGGGCCGTCTGTACGGGGCCGTCTGTACGGGGCCGTCTGTACGGGGCCGTCTGTACGGGGCCGTCTGTACGGGGCCGTCTGTACGGGGCCGTCTGTACAGTCACTGGGCCGTCTGTACGGGGCCGTCTGTACAGTCACTGGGCCGTCTGTACGGGGCCGTCTGTACGGGGCCGTCTGTACGGGGCCGTCTGTACGGGGCCGTCTGTACGGGGCCGTCTGTACGGGGCCGTCTGTACTGGGCCGTCTGTACGGGGCCGTCTGTACGGGGCCGTCTGTACGGGGCCGTCTGTACGGGGCCGTCTGTACGGGGCCGTCTGTACGGGGCCGTCTGGCCGGTCAGGGGGCCGTCTGTACGGGGCCGTCTGTACGGGGCCGTCTGTACGGGGCCGTCTGTACAGTCACTGGGCCGTCTGTACGGGGCCGTCTGTACGGGGCAGTCTGTACGGGGCCGTCTGTACGGGGCCGTCTGTACGGGGCCGTCTGTACGGGGCCGTCTGTACGGGGCCGTCTGTACAGTCACTGGGCCGTCTGTACGGGGCCGTCTGTACAGTCACTGGGCCGTCTGTACGGGGCCGTCTGTACAGTCACTGGGCCGTCTGTACGGGGCCGTCTGTACAGTCACTGGGCCGTCTGTACGGGGCCGTCTGTACGGGGCCGTCTGTACGGGGCCGTCTGTACGGGGCCGTCTGTACGGGGCCGTCTGGCCGGTCACACGGCGGCTGCCAGCGCTGCAGACCCTGTAGAGTCTCTTCATGGACAGCTAGATTTCGGCAGACCCCTGTTTAGTAACCCCTGTATTAAAGTATTAATCATTATAAATAACAGGTATGAGGCAAAAATGGAAACAGCAAAATGCTGCATCACTTGCCTTCTACCAGCAGCTTTTGCTCTTTCTTGATCAGGGGATAGAAAGCATCGCCACATCATCCCTACAGTATAGACCAAGGTCACTTGGCCCATCGGGTCCGCAACAACCCTCTGAAAGAGAACCCCACCTAGGTCCAATCCCCCGCCCCAACCCTGCCCAGCCTTTAGACACTAAGGGGCAAATTTAGCAAGGCCAATGTATCCAACCTGCACACTCTTGGACTGTGGGAGGAAACCGGAGCACCCGGAGGAAACCCACGCAGACACAGGGAGAACGTGCAGACTCCGCACAGACAGTGATCCAAGCCGGGAATCGAACCCGGGTCCCTGGCGCTGTAAGGCAGCAGAGCTGACCACTATGTCACCGTGCTACCCGGGTCCCTGGTGCTGAGGCAGCAGTGCTAACCACTGTGCCACTGTGCCACCCTGATATGAGTGTTAAAGGAATAGTTGTGCTGAGAACTATTCTTTCAACAGGAGGAGCTGCTAGATTTCAACAGCACAATATACAACAAATGGATTAATGACAGAAATCTGCTCTTTTACTTTTGACCTGTAGACCATGGATAACGTTTCATTATCTATGATACCAACTGGTTTACTCCACTTGCTATTTATAACATTCAAACACAACATATGTCATGTCCCAAGACTGACAAGAAGATTAAAGCACCATCGTGTCGACTGTCTACCAAAGAACAATCAATGCAAAGCAAGACCACCAACAAGAGCTCAATTAACCAACATTCCACTTCAATGTTACCAGGCAACAGTCCACTTATAATAATGAAGTTTATAGAACCTGGAATCCGATTTCACAGGCGGAAAGACAGACACACGGATTGAATGAGAGTAGATGGCGTGTGACATACAAAGAGAGATTAGAGAAGTTAGCTGAGAGAGACAGGGACAGAATGGACTAGTGAAAGAGAAGCAGTCAAGCCAGAAGGGGATAGCTGAGAGACGGAGCGAGAACACCAAGAGAAGAGAGACAGGACCTGAGCGTGACCAGTGGAGAGGAGAGCCGGAGTAGATAAGAGAGAAACAGAACAGAGACAGAATAGTCAAGAGCAAAAGAAAGGGAGAACAAGAGAGTGCAGATGTGCCTTTTACTGTTTTGTCCCCTTTTCCTATAGTCATGGTTTTATTTACATTTGTACTCGAGAGTTAATCTTTCTGCTGCCGTCCCTCCCAAAAAGTGAAATCTAGCTCAGACTGATGGGAAGGAAATCTCCCTCTATTCACAGATATTTGAGATTTTTGAGGCAACCTGAATTGATTTTCTGTTGTCAGACATCCAGGGAATACAGTTGCTCTTGACCCACCACAAATCAGCACTCAAAAAAGATGTTTCGAGAGTGAAATGGAAAAGTCACGATCAGGGAACTCTTCAGCAATTGATGCAAAATGGAGGAAAATATCTGCGTCTACCCCATGTTGTAGCTTTACTCTGTATCTAACCCCGTGCTGTCCCTGTCCTGGGAGTGTTTGATGGGGACAGTGCAGAGGGAGCTTTACTCTGTATCTAACCCCGTGCTGTACCTGTCCTGGGAGTGTTTGATGGGGACAGTGTAGAGGGAGCTTTACTCTGTATCTAACCCCGTGCTGTACCTGTCCTGGGAGTGTTTGATGGGGACAGTGTAGAGGGAGCTTTACTCTGTATCTAACCCCGTGCTGTACCTGTCCTGGGAGTGTTTGATGGGGACAGTGTAGAGGGAGCTTTACTCTGTATCTAACCCCGTGCTGTACCTGTCCTGAGAGTGTTTGCTGGGGGCAGTGTAGAGTGAGCTTTACTCTGTATCTAACCCCGTGCTGTACCTGTCCTGGGAGTGTTTGATGGGGACAGTGTAGAGGGAGCTTAACTCTGTATCTAACCCCGTGCTGTACCTGTCCTGGGAGTGTTTGATGGGGACAGTGTAGAGGGAGCTTTACTCTGTATCTAACCCCGTGCTGTACCTGTCCTGGGAGTGTTTGCTGGGGGCAGTGTAGAGGGAGCTTTACTCTGTATCTAACCCCGTGCTGTACCTGTCCTGGGAGTGTTTGATGGGGACAGTGTAGAGGGAGCTTTACTCTGTATCTAACCCCGTGCTGTACCTGTCCTGGGAGTGTTTGATGGGGACAGTGTAGAGGGAGCTTTACTCTGTATCTAACCCCGTGCTGTACCTGTCCTGGGAGTGTTTGATGGGGACAGTGTAGAGGGAGCTTTACTCTGTATCTAACCCCGTGCTGTACCTGTCCTGGGAGTGTTTGATGGGGACAGTGTAGAGGGAGCTTTACTCTGTATCTAACCCCGTGCTGTACCTGTCCTGAGAGTGTTTGCTGGGGGCAGTGTAGAGGGAGCTTTACTCTGTATCTAACCCCGTGCTGTACCTGTCCTGGGAGTGTTTGATGGGGACAGTGTAGAGGGAGCTTTACTCTGTATCTAACCCCGTGCTGTACCTGTCCTGGGAGTGTTTGATGGGGACAGTGTAGAGGGAGCTTTACTCTGTATCTAACCCCGTGCTGTACCTGTCCTGAGAGTGTTTGCTGGGGGCAGTGTAGAGGGAGCTTTACTCTGTATCTAACCCTGTGCTGTACCTGTCCTGGGAGTGTTTGATGGGGACAGTGTAGAGGGAGCTTTACTCTGTATCTAACCCCGTGCTGTACCTGTCCTGGGAGTGTTTGATGGGGACAGTGTAGAGGGAGCTTTACTCTGTATCTAACCCCGTGCTGTACCTGTCCTGGGAGTGTTTGATGGGGACAGTGTAGAGGGAGCTTTACTCTGTATCTAATCCCGTGCCGAAAATGTCCTGGGAGTGTTTGATGGGGACAGTGTAGAGGGAGCTTTACTCTGTATCTAACCCCGTGCTGTACCTGTCCTGGGAGTGTTTGATGGGGATAGTGTAGAGGGAGCTTTACTCTGTATCTAACCCCGTGCTGTACCTGTCCTGGGAGTGTTTGATGGGGACAGTGTAGAGGGAGCTTTACTCTGTATCTAACCCCGTGCTGTACCTGTCCTGAGAGTGTTTGCTGGGGGCAGTGTAGAGGGAGCTTTACTCTGTATCTAACCCCGTGCTGTACCTGTCCTGGGAGTGTTTGATGGGGACAGTGTAGAGGGAGCTTTACTCTGTATCTAACCCTGTGCTGTACCTGTCCTGAGAGTGTTTGCTGGGGGCAGTGTAGAGGGAGCTTTACTCTGTATGTAACCCCGTGCTGAAAATTTTCTGAGAGTGTTTGCTGGGGGCAGTGTAAAAGGTGTAGTATTCATATTTTTGAGATGTAAGGATGAATATGGGACTTGGGAAACAGTACCGCTCACATGACCGTGCAGACTGCAGGGAGTCATATGAAGTGATAGAGTGCAGTGCATAATGAGTAGAAATTGTTACATATTGTATTTTATATTTATGGCAGCAATGCTATTAAAAACCCTGGTTTGAAATAAATACAGGCAGTGTGTCTGCTAAAGATGTAAGTAAAGAGTCACAAAAGGTGAGATAATTATTCATTCCAACCACTAACTTGGTTACAGATAAAGGATTAATCGAAACGTGTTTCGATTAGAGGAGATTCTCTGACGTGTAGATAATTTATGAGGGAGTGCTATTTAGTCCTAGCTAAGCAGGTCATGTGACATCTTAGTGGGATACAGATGATGTAACTAATGGAAGGAGCCAAGTCTGTCTGTAGTTTTGCAGTCTACTAGAATATTTTTTAATTTTTTTTTTTTGAAGTTTTTTATTTAACACAAATTTGTAACAGTTACAAAGCGAAAAATGGCCCTGTGCAAAGAGCCTTAACATAGTGAAAACGAACAGTGGGAAAGAATAAACATGTTAATAAATGTTGAAACCAAAAATCCTTCCATACGACACTTTCCCTGCCAGCTCTGTTTACCCATGCCACACGTGTTCCACTACACTAAGCTAACGTGGCCCTAACCCTCTTCTCCCTCCCCGCCCCCCCCCCCCCCCCCCCCCCGGCCTGGTCTCCCCTACTCCCCCAGGCCTGGCCTGCCAGGTCAGCCCTGCGCTTGGCCCTAGCTCGCCCCGCCCCCCCTCCGATCTCCCTGGTGCCCCCTGACCTACGCTAGTCACACTGACCCCTGCCCTTGGCGCCTACCTGTCTCCCGTCCCAGCGCTCAGGCCCTCCCCCCACCCACCAGGGACCCATTAACCTAATTGTATCCCACCGAGCCCTTTCAAGTCCCGTGACTAGCCCCTAGCCCATCCCCCCATCAGAGGCCCCGATCTCGCACCAGAAGGTACCAAGCACAGGCCCCCCCCCCCCCCCCCCCACTGCGATCCCCCCAAAGGACCCTAAACAGTGCGCCCTCCAACCCCCACTCTCTGTCCAGGCTGAAAACAATCTTAGATAAAACATTACAGTACAGGATAATTTAACAAACCGCCGCCACACAAAATGTCTGAAAGCCCCGAGTCCTTTAGTTCCAGTCCAGCTTCTTTTTCTTAGTAAAAGTCCTAGTCAGAGCAACTTTAAGTTAACAGGCCGCCGCCACTGTACAGCACTGAAAGAACTCAGTGCCCATTAGTTCAAGTCCAGCTTCTTGTCTTTAATAAAGGTCCAGACCTGTTCTGGTGTCTCAAATTAGTAGTGGAGTTCCTCAAACGTAACCCAAAGCTTTGCAGGATATAGCATTCCAAACCTCACCTCCTTTTTGTAGAGGGCTGCCTTTACCTTGATGAATCCTGCACGCCTCTTGGCCAGCTCCGGTCCCAAGTCCTGGTAAATGCGCACCTCGCAGTTCTCCCATCTGCTGCTCCCCTCCGCCTTGGCCCATCGCAGCACACGTTCCCTGTCAGCAAGCCGGTGAAAGCGGACCACCAAGGCCCTCGGTCGGTCGCCCATCCTGGGCTTCCTTGCGGGGGCTCTATGTGCCCCATCCAACTCCAGGGGTCGAGGGAAGGCCTCCGGTCCCATCAGCGCCTCAAGCATACCCGTCACGTATGCGCCCACATCCGACCCCTCGCAGCCCTCGGGGAGGCCAACGATTCTTAAATTCTGCCTCCTGGCTCTGTTCCCCAGCTCTTCGAGCTGCGCCTGCATCCTTCTCTGACGGGCGTTCAGCTCCTCCACCTCGTGCTCCAGCTCCGTTACCGTGCCCTCCTGACTGGAGAGCTTCGCCTCGACCTCCCTGAGCGCCTTCCCTTGGGCCGCCTGTGTCTCGACCATCCGGTCCATCACCGCTCTCATCGGGTCCAGCGTGTCCCTCCTCAGCTCGGCGAAGCAGTTCTTGAAAAACTCCATCTGCTCCTCCCTTGGCCAGTGAGCCTCCGCTCCTCGGTCCCCGCCGTCCGCCATGCTTGGCCGCCCGGCCTGGGTTCCCCGCTGCTCCCGCTTCGATCCTTGCCGCTCCACTCGACCGCTTCTGGTCCAGCCGCCCATACCCCGGGAAGAAAGCCTCTTCCCTGTCGTCTCCTCCACCGATTCAGGCTGCCAGGTACCTAAAAAGTCCGTAAACAAAGGTCCGTTTGCCCATCTCGGGCGGGAGCGATCCGACCTGCGACCTGCCTCCTCGAGGGCGCCACCGGAAGTCCTACTAGAATATTTTTAGTTGAACAGCAGTTTGCTATATGAAATGAGTCTGACAAGACAAAAGTGTACTGGGTCTGCTCTTGAAAGGAACTCTCTTCAAAAGTTTCCACACAGGTGAGCAAGTAACCAGTTTTGTTAACTTTATTTAGAAGTGGAATGTGAACGGTATTGGGTTGCTTCACTGGAATTAGTGGCAGGTGTCGATAGTAAGTTCAAGTTTATGAACTGTTAATTGTAAAGCTATTTTTTTGATGTTAATGTGGTTAATTCTGCATTTAAATTAACATTTGTTTTAACATAACAGATACCTATTAGTCAGAGTTTTACTCCTCGGGTGAAGTATCCTTTCCCCTTCAAGTTGTACAAATAAAGAAATTAGGGAACTTGTCTGGAACTGGTCTGGTCCAGTTTGCTAACATCTGCTAAGTCAGGGAGATGTCGGCATGATGAGTGCATCTAGTCAGGGCGATATCCTGTATATATGCATATAGCTGTGTATTAGTAATAAACAATTACTGTTCAAATAGCTGTTTGCACAGAACCTAAACTTTGCTGATAAAAATAAACATTTGTCGAAGCTTTCCATTTTGCACACATCTGGACAATTTGCAACAATACTGATGAGGGAAACCAATAAATTTACACTGTTGGAGAAGAGAATGCTGATTGGTTGACAAGTGGCTGACACCTAGCCTCCTACCCTTTGTATACTTGCACTATGCGGATGTCACATTTGTTATTTTAAAATCCGTAGCTGCGTGTAATAATTTCCTTATATGGGTTTTTGGGCTCCATTCTTTGCTCAAACTCACCTGTGAAATGGAACAGTTAAATGAATTACCTTTCCTTGACGTACCAGTTAATAAATCTGCCAGGGGCTTCTCTACCACGGTCTCCTGCAAGCCCATCTTCACTGGTCAGTATATTGGTTGGGATGCCTAAAGCTCCATGCGCTATACGATTGGTCTCATCAGCCTCATAAATAGTGTCCAAGCCACCTGCTCACTATGCAAGTTAGCTGCTGAAATAGGGTCAGAATCATCCTGTGGTAACCCTGATCAGATGTTACCCTGATCACTAACAGAATGCTCCCGTCAAGCCAAAAAGACATCCTGCCTGTTACAGAGATGTGTAATAATGTCTGAGGATTTCACTGACAGTGTGATGCTAGGTATGCAGGCTGGACGTCCCAAAGACTGGCGGATCATGTCAAACAGCATGCCCCTTCCGCTGTTTGCAAGTGCAAGTTACAGATCATACCAGCCGGTCCATACTTGCAAAACTCAAAAGACTGTGCCCAACATTAGATGTGATTCCGCAATTGGACAGCATTTGCTAAATAACCCTCAGTGTGCTGAGAATTACGCTGACAACCAATTTAAATTGTCAGTCAGGTTTACAGAGTGGTGCATGGGAGTGAACTGGAAACTACAAATATTAATACACAGGACTCTGTTCTTCGCAGACAGAAAGAACAAGTACACACATTGTGCCTGTTCCAGCTGAACAATAATCTGCTCACTGGTTCAATCCTCAAGCACAGTCAAGCTGGCTGCTTTAAAATATAAAGAATGCTTGGCAGTTAACAGTCAGTCACCATGAACTGGTACATTTTCCATGGTAACGCCTCAACCAGAGTCCACGTGCCAACCAATCAGCACTCTCTTCTCATATAAACATGTTGGTTTCCCTTCCACTGATATTCTTGAAAATTGTCTTGATGACTAAAAGATGAAAAGCTTCGACAACAATACTCAAGTAATTGTCCAATTATACTTGTCTCGGGACTCTCCATGAGACAACACAACCACACAAAGAAGGAGCTGACTGTATATATAACTCCGTGCTATTCAGATCTTGGAAATTTGTGGCGCGGTGGGTAGCATCTGGTTCAGCTCAGTGGGCTGGACAGCTGGTTTGTGATGCAGAGCAAAGCCAGCAGCGCGGGTTCAATTCCCGTACCGGCTGAGGTTATTCAGGAAGGTCCCGTCTTCTCAACCTTTCCTCCTACCTGAGGTGTGGTGACCCTCAGGTTAAATCACCACCTCCTCAAAGGGAAAAGCAGCCTATGGTTATCTGGGACTATGGTGACTTTACTTTAACTGTGAAATAGATGTAGTGAGTGAGATGAGTGAGAAATTTAAATAAACTGAAGAGAGTTATACTGCCAGGTTATAAACTAAAAGGTTGAAGTGGAGCAAAGTTAAACTGGAATACCAGTAAGTAGCATGAATAGGAATTTGCATCAGAAGATAAGGGACTGAATTGAGGTTCAGCTATTGTATTTCAAAAGACGGATGTACTAGAATCATAGAATTTACAGTGCAGGAGGAGGCCATTTGGCCCATTCAGTCTGCACCAACTATCTGCAAGAGCACCCTGCCTAGGCCCAAACCCCCACCCTATCCCCATAACCCCATCTAACCTTTGGACACTAAGGGCAATTTAGCATGGCCAATCCACCTAACCCACACATCTTTGGACTGTGGGAGGAAACTGGAGGAAACTCATAGAAACATGGGGAAATTGTACAAACTCCACACAGGCAGTAACCCAAGCTCAGAATCAAACCCGAGTTCCTGGTGCTGTGAGGCAGCAGTGATAATCATTTTTTTTTTAAATTTTAGATTACCCAATTATTTTTTCCAATTAAGCGGCAATTTAGTGTGGCCAATCCACCTAGCCTGCACATTTTTGGGTTGTGGGGGCGAAACCCACGCAGACACGAGGAGAATGTGCAAACTCCACACGGACAGTGACCCAGAGCCGGGATCGAACCTGGGACCTCAGCGCCGTGAGGCAGTTGTGCTAACCACTAGGCCACCGTGCTGCCCTGTGATAATCATTTTAATGGATTTTTAACATTTTATCAAAAGTTACAGAGTATGATGAAACCAACACATATCTCAACACAAATTACACCAACTGCAATTTTGATTATCATACAAAGGGAACTGATCTTACAGGGTGTGTTTATTAAGGCCAAAAGCGAGTCAAGACAAATAGAACAGAAAAAAGGAAAAGCAGCAAAATTGGCAGTTGGGCCACACGGGTGCCTGAGGTTCGCCCTCTGGGTCACGTGGGGCGGTAGCTGGCTGTGCACCCCGAGAGGAAACTTTTATCTCGTTATGGGGTGGGGGGGTTCCCTGTTTTGGAGTCCCTCCTCCCGGTGGTCAATCAATACTGCTATGCAGCCTGTCCCCCTGCCTTGGTTGCTTCCTGGTACTGGGCTGTGCTGCGGTGGGGGAGGGGGGGGGTGGCGTCCGCTGCGTGCACTCGCCACAGTGGTTGTTCTAGCCAGTTGCCCTTTGTCCTTTCCAGTTACCTCCTTCTACTGCCCTATGTTTCCTATGGTGTCTTCCCCTTGCCCGCCCATCGATTCCCCCTTTCCCCTCCTTGTTTCACACTCTGCTCTGGTGTCCAACACTCTCCACTTTATTGGTTGCTGGTTACAAATGGGTTTTAGAAAAAGTTGGTGAATAGTCGACACGTTTTGTGGGAGCCTACCTCCGATCCTCTAATGGCGTATTTTATTTTCTCAGGCTTGGGAAATTCCTCCAGGTCGGACAGCCAGTCTTGGGTGGTGTTGCCAATTGCCAGCCGAGCAGATGTCTCCATGGGGGGGTCAGGGAGGCAAAGGATAGGGCATCCACCCCTCTCCCCATGAAGAGCTTTGGCTGTTCGGATACCCTGAAGACCACCACTAGTGGGCAAAGCTCCACCCTCAACCCCACAACCCTGGACTTGGCCTCGAAGAAGGATGTCCAGTACCCGACAAGTCTGGGTCAAGACCCGAACATTTGGGTGTGGTTGACACTTGTCATCCACCTCCAGGACGAACCCATAGGTGCACCCTGTGCACCACCTTTAGTTGCGTTAGGCTCAGCCCTGTGTATGTTGAGGTAAAGTTTGTCCTGTGCAGTGCTTCGCTCCAGAGTCCTCCACCTGCCTAGCTCTTCCTCCTATTTCTCCCTTTTCTCATCCAGGGATGAATATACTTCCTAATGTGAAATGGTCTGTTTTGGCAGGAAGAATGAAAAATAAACATATTATCTAAACGGTGAGAGGTCGCAGAGCTCTGAGTTACAGAGGAATCTGGGTGTCCTAGTGCATGAATCATAGCCGCTAGTGTACAGGTACAGGAAGTAATTAAGAAATCTAATAGAATGTTATCATTTATTGCAAAGAGAATGGAATCCAAAAGTAAGGAGATTATTCTTCAGTTGTACAGAGCATTGGTGAATCCACATCTGGAATACTGTGTACAGTATTGGTAAGGAAAGATGTAAATTCATTAGAAGTAGTTCAAAAAGGTTTGGGGAATCACGGTAGCATGGTGGTTAGCATCAATGCTTCACAGCTCCAGGGTCCCAGGTTCGATTCCCGGCTGGGTCACTGTCTGTGTGGAGTCTGCACGTCCTCCCCGTGTGTGCGTGGGTTTCCTCCGGGTGCTCCGGTTTCCTCCCACAGTCCAAAAGATGTGCGGGTTAGGTGGATTGGCCATGCTAAATTGCCCGTAGTGTAAGGTTAATGGGGGGATTGTTGGGTTACGGGCATACGGGTTACGTGGGTTTAAGTAGGGTGATCATTGCTCGGCACAACATCGAGGGCCGAAGGGCCTGTTCTGTGCTGTACTGTTCTATGTTCTATGTTTACCAGGCTAATACCATAAATCGGTAGGTTGTCTTATGAGGAAAGGTTGGTGAGGTTAGGGTTGCATCTTCCTAGTCAGTACAAGCATTTTTGCATGCTAATATACAAATAGAAAACAGTTGTGAATACTTGTCATGTTTCCCTTTGTGAGAGTTGGCTGGCACGGCATTTACAACCAGCCAGATCATAGCAAAAGGCACACCCAGCCTTCCTTCCAAAGTCCTGCACCCCACTCCCTAAAAACACTTAAGGTGGACCTACACCACTGGGACTGCAGTGGTTCAAGAAACCAGCTCATCAACACCAGCAATGGCAATTAGGGTGCATCAACACCAGCAATGGCAATTAGGGTGCATCAACACCAGCAATGGCAATTAGGGTGCATGAACACCAGCAATGGCAATTAGGGTGCATCAACACCAGCAATGGCAATTAGGGTGCATCAACACCAGCAATGGCAATTAGGGTGCACCAACACCAGCAATGGCAATTAGGGTGCATCAACACCAGCAATGGCAATTAGGGTGCATCAACACCAGCAATGGCAATTAGGGTGCATCAACACCAGCAATGGCAATTAGGGTGCATCAACACCAGCAATGGCAATTAGGGTGCATCAACACCAGCAATGGCAATTAGGGTGCATCAACACCAGCAATGGCAATTAGGGTGCATGAACACCAGCAATGGCAATTAGGGTGCATCAACACCAGCAATGGCAATTAGGGTGCATCAACACCAGCAATGGCAATTAGGGTGCACCAACACCAGCAATGGCAATTAGGGTGCACCAACACCAGCAATGGCAATTAGGGTGCATCAACACCAGCAATGGCAATTAGGGTGCATCAACACCAGCAATGGCAATTAGGGTGCATCAACACCAGCAATGGCAATTAGGGTGCATCAACACCAGCAATGGCAATTAGGGTGCAGAATAAATGTAGCCTTGCAAGGGACCGTACCTCATCAACAAATCAAAAAAGAATGAAACAGCCAGTTTACAAACAGCAAGATCCCATAAGTGGCCGTGAGCTGAGGTATAAATACTGAACTTCCTCCATTTGAATAATGCCACGGGATCTTATACGTCCATTTAAGGGCAGACAACGTCTCAGTTTACAACTCATTTGAAAGCTGACGCCTCTGGCAATGTGGTGCTCCCTCAGTACAACACGGACTATCAGCCTGAATCACGTCCTCAAGCCTCTGAAGTGGAACCTGAACCCTCAACCGTCTAAAATTCAGAGGCAAAATTGGCATCTAAAGAGGACAGCTGACACCTTGCTAATAGGCTGATTAAACGGGAAAGATATTCTGAATATCTTCAGAGATAAAATGATTTTTTTTTTTAAAGACTCACTCTGCAGCATGTCATTTACAGGCAAATGGAATCTCCAAGACTGAACAAACGACTCAGTAATCTGAGATGGATATATGGTTTTTTTTACAGTGAAGGTATTCATCAGATTTTCTGTGTGGTCTATTCCATCTCTCATTCGCTCCCCTGGCGAGGATCCTCGAACTGAGAATAACAAGGTGAGTCAGTGCTGGGAGGACACACTCCACATACCTCAGCTCATTCATTGCATACTTCCAGGCAAGTACTAGGAATCGCACAGTACCGCAGCACCCCAGATTAAACACATCAGGAAATAGACCACACATGCTTTGAATTTGCTAGCTGATTGTTGTGTATGCGGCACAGACCACTTAAAAGGTTAGTTTGTGATTTATCATTTCACCAAAGATTATTTTTTCTCCCCCCCCACAGAAACCACTCATTAGTCAATTATTGATCTAGAAACAAGCCAAGTCAGCCAGGCAGGACGTTCCGTGAATCTTTTCTTTTTAAGCAATCCGCTCAACCCCAGTGTTTGCTGGGGTGCGGTTCCATGTGCAACAGCCAATACATCACCCAAGCAGCCCATTCTTCACACACACACCCACCCAGGCAGGAAATGCTGACAGGTTACTTGACTGTGGAAGATTGGCTCTGGAGTGCAGACCATTCTAGTTCCGGCCCAACACTTTCTACCAGGAGTCACTCATCAGTGATTTGGAGTGGGGAAGCTGGACGGGGCAATGTCAGGTTTCCCAATTCCCCATCGCAGGGTATATTTTGGGAGTTTTTGTGAACAGTTGCTGAGATCAGTCACAATGAATGCCACTCTAAAGCTGTGTGTGGTAATTTCAGCAACGCCAGTACAAATCAAGACTAGAAGAACATGCGTGATCCAGCGTTGCTGCTAAACAATGTAGGGCCACGGTAGCATTGTGGATAGCACAAATGCTTCACAGCTCCAGGGTCCCAGGTTCGAATCCCGGCTTGGGTCACTGTCTGTGCGGAGTCTGCACGTTCTCCCCGTGTGTGAGGGGTTTCCTCCGGGTGCTCCGGTTTCCTCCCACAGTCCAAAGATGTGCGGGTTAGGTGGATTGGCCAGGATAAATTGCCCTTAGGGTCCAAATTGCCCTTAGTGTTGGGTGGGGTTACTGGGTTATGGGGATAGGGTGGAGGTATGGGCTTGGGTGGGGTGCTCTTTCCAAGAGCCGGTGCAGACTCGATGGGCCGAATGGCCTCCTTCTGCACTGTAAATTCTATAATATTTCAGAAGGGGAATAGGACTTTACAAATGTAGCTCAGATGTGCAAGTGTATGGTTTCACTCTGATCACCCAGGTGAAGAGCTTGGGCCATTTTGATGACCATTCCATCGCCCAAGACAGCAGCAGTACTCGGATAGTGGGAAATAAATACAGCCTGAGTTCCTGCTCCTGATTCCTTGATTCAAGAATCCAAGAGTAGCCAGCCACTGTGGAATTGCACTCTGTACCTTTAGGGGGGGGGAAACCAGCAAGTACATGGGCCAAGATCACCAACATGGCTTGAACTGCTAAATAGAAACAGCAGCCCCGCTTCAGGTACTGTCCCACGCCTATGGTTCTGAACCATGCCTTGCTGTTCTGAAGAGCTGCAGCTTACACTGCCTGAGGGGAAGGATGGTGAATGGGAAGGATGGTGAATGGGAAGGATGATGAATGGGAAGGATGGTGAACCATGCCTTGCTGTTCTGAAGAGCTGCAGCTTACACTGCCTGAGGGGAAGGATGGTGAATGGGAAGGATGGTGAATGGGAAGGATGGTGAACCATGCCTTGCTGTTCTGAAGAGCTGCAGCTTACACTGCCTGAGGGGAAGGATGGTGAATGGGAAGGATGGTGAACCATGCCTTGCTGTTCTGAAGAGCTGCAGCTTACACTGCCTGAGGGGAAGGATGGTGAATGGGAAGGATGGTGAATGGGAAGGATGGTGAACCATGCCTTGCTGTTCTGAAGAGCTGCAGCTTACACTGCCTGAGGGGAAGGATGGTGAATGGGAAGGATGGTGAATGGGAAGGATGGTGAATGGGAAGGATGGTGAACCATGCCTTGCTGTTCTGAAGAGCTGCAGCTTACACTGCCTGAGGGGAAGGATGGTGAATGGGAAGGATGGTGAACCATGCCTTGCTGTTCTGAAGAGCTGCAGCTTACACTGCCTGAGGGGAAGGATGGTGAATGGGAAGGATGGTGAATGGGAAGGATGGTGAATGGGAAGGATGGTGAATGGGAAGGATGGTGAATGGGAAGGATGGTGAACCATGCCTTGCTGTTCTGAAGAGCTGCAGCTTACACTGCCTGAGGGGAAGGATGGTGAATGTTTTTCCAGGACATTGTCTGTAGAGTTGGAAGGCTATTGCTCTCTAGTTGCAATTCAACAATCCTACCATAAAATTAAGTCACAATATTCTTTTAAATTGTTGCAAAAATTATAAATTCAATGAGTAGAATTATCTTCTTTTAAAAGTAATTGCAAGTTTATGTTGACTTTGAAAATGACAAAAAATTAAGCTTATCTCTATTTTGAGCAGATTGAGCCCCAAAATAAAGTCGGAAAATGTTGGGAATAGATAGCATGTTCAGCAACATCTGAGCGGTAAAACTGGGAATGATTCAGCAGGAACTGTCCCAGTGGAGAAACTCTGGGAACGATTCAGCAGGGACGGTCCCAGTGGAGAAACTCTGGGAATGATTCAGCAGGAACTCGCCCAGCGGAGAAACTCTGGGAATGATTCAGCAGGAACTCGCCCAGCGGAGAGACTCTGGGAATGATTCAGCAGGAACTGTCCCTGCGGAGAAACTGTGGGAATGATTCAGCAGAAACTGTCCCTGCGGAGAAACTGTGGGAATGATTCAGCAGGAACTGTCCCAGCGGAGAAACTGTGGGAATGATTCAGCAGGAACTGTCCCGGCGGAGAGACTCTGGGAATGATTCAGCAGGAACTGTCCCAGCGGAGAAACTCTGGGAACGATTCAGCAGGAACTGTCCCTGCGGAGAGACTCTGGGAACGATTCAGCAGGAACTGTCCCAGTGGAGAAACTCTGGGAATGATTCAGCAGGAACTGTCCCGGCGGAGAAACTCTGGGAATTATTCAGCAGGAACTGTCCCAGCGGAGAAACTGTGGGAATGATTCAGCATGAACCCTCCCCCCACCAGCGGAGAGACTCTGGGAATGATTCAGCAGAAACTCGCCCAGCGGAGAAACTCTGGGAACGATTCAGCAGGAACTGTCCCTGCGGAGAGACTCTGGGAACGATTCAGCAGGAACTGTCCCAGCGGAGAAACTCTGGGAATGATTCAGCAGGAACTCGCCCAGCGGAGAAACCCTGGGAATGATTCAGCATGAACCCTCCCCCCACCAGCAGAGAAACTGTGGGAACGATTCAGCAGGAACTGTCCCTGCGGAGAGACTCTGGGAACGATTCAGCAGGAACTGTCCCAGCGGAGAAACTCTGGGAATGATTCAGCAGGAACTCGCCCAGCGGAGAAACCCTGGGAATGATTCAGCATGAACCCTCTTCCCACCAGCGGAGAAACTGTGGGAATGATTCAGCAGGAACTGTCCCAGCGGAGAAACTCTGGGAATGATTCAGCAGGAACTGTCCCAGCGGAGAAACTCTGGGAATGATTCAACATGAACCCTCCCCCCACCAGCGGAGAAACTCTGGGAATGATTCAGCAGGAACTCGCCCAGCGGAGAGACTCTGGGAATGATTCAGCAGGAACTGTCCCAGCGGAGAAACTCTGGGAATGATTCAGCAGGAACTCTCTGATCTGATGGACAGTCCCTCCTATATTTATTTCTGGTGTTTTCTGGGTATATTTTGACAATTGCTGACAATTGTGGATTGTCCATTGTAACTCCACCGCAAACACTTGCCTGGTCTTATATTCAGTTTCTGGTCATTAAAGACATTCCTCTGCCTCACTAGGGCTGGTTAACAGAGACAAGGGTTTGAGAGCTGTCGGGATAGTGGAGTCTCAGATGTTGCCTTTGTCCCAGACCTCCACAGCGTTCATGTTATGGACATTTCGCCTACTCCACCTCCACTGTTGTTTAGGACCACTTGACTCTCCTTCCAGGTAGTACTGTGGCCTGGCTCAATAGGCTGAGAGACTGATCTTGGGACAAAGAGTAGGCCATTCAGCCGTTGAGCCTACTCCACAGTTTAACTAGATCATGGCTGACCTTCTACCTCAGTGCCATCTTCCCACTATTCCTGAATGTCATTGCTTTCTACAAATCTATCAATCTCAACGATCTGTGTTTTGAACATAGTGACTCGGCTTCCATGGTCCTCTGGGGTAGAGAATTCCAAAGATTCACCACCCTCTGCAATTCCTCCACATCCCGGTCCTAAATGGCCATCCCGTTATTCGGAGACTGTCCCCTGGTTCTAGAAGCTCGCCCCAACATCTACCCTAACAAGCCCGAAGAATTTTGTACATTTGAATGGGATTGCCTCTTATTCTTCTAAACTCCAGACAGTATAGGCCCCAGTCTCCTCATCCCTTCCTCATCGGATAATCCCACCATTCCCAGAAATCAGTCTGGTGAACCTTTGTTGCACTGCTCTATGACCAGTATATCCTCACTCAGTTAACACACAATACCACAGGCTCCAGGCGATTTCACAAGACTTCCCTATTCTTGTACCCAAATATCCTTGAAATATAGGCTAACCTATCATTTACTTTCTCAATTGCTTGTTGCACCTGGCTGTTATGTTTCAGTGGACTTATGAATACCCAGGGCTCTTTGGATATCAAAACTTCCCAATCTCCCCATTTAAGAAATACTCTGACCAAAGTGGAGAACTTCATAATTTTCCACATTGTATTCCATCTGCCATCTTCCTGCCACTCACTTAACTCTGATTAAATCACCTTGAAGCCTATTTTCATCCTGTTCGCATTCCCATCAAGTTTTGTGTCATTAATAAACTTGGTAATATCATACTTTTATAGATAGAATTTACAGTACAGAAGGAGGCCATTCGGTCCTTCAAGTCTGCAACGACCCTTGGAAAGAGCACCCTACTTAAGCCCTCGCTGCCACCCGATCACCGTAGCTCAGTAACCCTGTTAATACCAAATGTTAATACTAAATTCTTTACCCGTCAGTCTGGCCTCAATAAAATGCGAGATGGATTCGTAGGTATAGTATTATTTATTGATAACCAACTTGCAAGGCTGACTCACTCCATAAGAACTCAGAGCACACAGGCGTCTCCTAAGGCTCTCGAAGCGAGTGAGAGATCATAGAATTTACCAAGAACAAAGAGATCATAGAATTTATCATAGAATTTACAGTGCAGCAGGAGGCCATTCGGCCCATCGAGTCTGCACGGCTCTTGGAAAGAGCACCCTACCCAAGGTCAACACCTCCACCCTATCCCCATAACCCAGTAACCCACCCAACACTAAGGGCAATTTTGGACACTAAGGGCAATTTAGCATGGCCAATCCACCTAACCTGCACATCTTTGGACTGTGGGAGGAAACCGGAGGAAACCCACGCACACACGGGGAGGATGTGCAGACTCCATACAGACAGTGACCCAAGTCGGAATCGAACCTGGGACCCTGGAGCTGTGAAGCAATTGTGCTATCCACAATGCTACTGTGCTGCCCGTACCATCACTGCACATATAATTCAATTAGCATCAAGATTCGCATACAAGCTTCCCATAGGTCATTCTATACACCTCCTGACCTGGCCATATATCCTGATTGGCTCACTTCGCATTCCCCAATCCTGGGCCTCTTGTTACCCAGTATCCTTTTCACCATTCTCTGCACGAGGCAAAGCACCCCTCCCCCCTTCCTGGCCATGTTGTGCTCAATCCCTTTGTTCTCTGTCTGTGAGCTCACTACCCTCAGACCTGCACTATCATCTACATTATTCAAACTAATAATCCTACTGTCTATCACATTCGTTTGTTCAATTCCTCAACCCCACCACCTAACCTTTTGGACACAAAAGGGCAATTTATCATGGCCAATCCACCTAACCTGCACACCTTTTGGACTGCGGGAGGAAACCGGAGCACCCGGAGGAAACCAAACACGGACACTGGGAGAACGTGCAAACTCTACAGTGACGTCACCCAAGGCTAGAATTGAACCCGGGTCCCTGGAGCTGTGAGACAGCAGTGCTAACCACTGTGCCACCATCTTGCCCTAACATGGTCCCAACATGCAAATCATTGACAGACATTGTGATTGACTGGGGCACAGCCTGCCAACCTAAGCTTGTAAATGAGCTTGTAACCTAGACTGATAATTCAGTGCACCACTGAGGGAGTAAGTACTGTTGTGTCAGAAAGGACGTTTTTCATGTAATGTGACAAATCGAGATCCTGTCTGCACCTCAGCTCGTGATACCATCCAAAGGAGACTGGAACATCTCGCAACACTCCTCCCATAACAAATGCCACATAAAACACTGTTTTGTGGAATCTCGCTGTGGATAACATAGCTCCTGCATTCCTCTCCGCTATGGTAGGCAATAAATTCACAAACTTAGATTACTCAGGATTCATTCTGACACAGGTAAAAGGTGTGCTAAATGCAAGATTACTCCAAAATGTGGGTTATTTTCAGAAACAGTACTACTCATGACCCCTCCCACGCAGAACCCTCACTGGAATTTGTATCAATAAGCGCAGGCATTGTAAATTTATCCAGTAAAAGCTGCCAACTTGGAGCCAGCATGGATCATTTTCCTTCATGGTACCAAAGTCTCAAGTCCACACACTCAAATACAGTCCCATTCAGTCACTTCTCAAATCGTCCATGACTTTTACTTCTTACCTGTTAAAACTTCATCAAATATCTCACAATAAAATGTACACTTATAAAGCACTAAAAAAAAGGAATGGGACTAATGTCACCAGCTAATATCCAGCTCTGTTGCTAGATCCACTTGTGTTAATGACACAGCTAATGGTAAACGCCGAGTTATTCCAAACACCAGAAAGGAAACGGAGAACAGTCCTCGACAGTATTTTTGCAATTTGGTATAGTATGAGGAAAGGTTTAAAATCCAGAGAATGATGTCCCAGACATTTTGTAATCATTTTAAATGAAATAAATGTTTATTAAGCAATGAAATGAACAATAAAGTAAACTAGAATCACATTTAATTAAGGCAATGGCTAAACAATATTTCTAATTTTACACAGTTTCAAACCAGGGGCGAAATTCTCCGACCCCCAGCAGGGTCGGAGAATCGCCTGGGGCCGCCGAAAATCCCGCCCCCGCCGTGGCAGAGATTCTCCGCCACCCGGGAAGTGGCGGTGGCGGGAATCTCGCCACTTCGATCGGAGAGGCCCCTGCGGTAATTCTCCGGCCCGGATGGGCCGAAGTCCCGCCGCTGGGAGGCCTCTCCCACCGCCGAGGTTTGAACCACCTCTGGAACGGCGGGATCAGCGGCGCGAGCGTGTCCCCGGGGTCCTGGGGGGGCGGGGGGCGATCGAACCACAGGGGGTGCCCCCACGGTGGCCTGGCCCGCGATCGGGGCCCCCTGCTCAGACTCCGGGCCAGTGCCCTGGGTGCACTATTTCTCCTTCAGCGGCCGCCACGGCCTCCGCCATGGCGGAAGCGGAAGAGAACCCCACATCGCGCATGCGCCGGCAGGCGAAAGCCTTTCGGCCAGCCCCGCTGCCGGGGGCGCCGGTTCTTTTGCGCCAGTCTTCTGGTGCCAACCGCTCCGGCGCGGGGCTGGCCCACAAAGGTGGGGAGAATTCCCCACCTTTGGGGAGGCCCGACCCCTGAGTGGTTGGCGCCACTCCCCTACGCCGGGACCCTCCGTCACGCTGGGTAGGGGAGAATCCCGCCCAATGTTTACTTCACGGGCGGAATTCTCCGCTCCCCACGTGGCGTGGGAGAATCGTGGGAGGGCCTCCCGACATTTTTTACGCCCCCCTGGCGCCCCCAGCGATCCCCCCCCCCCCCCCCCCCCCCCCCCCCCGGCTCGGAAAAATCGGCGCTCACCATTTTTCACGGCGAACGGCGATTCTCCGAGCCCGATGGGCCGAGCGGCCGGCCCTTCACGCCCGTTTCACCATGGCAGCAACCACATCTAGTTGCTGCATTCGTGAAATGGGCGCCAGATGCCCATTTGGGGCATCTAGGGGCCCGATTGGCACGGGAGCACCACGACTGTGCTCGGGAAGGGACAGGCCCGCGATCAGTGCCCACCGATCGTCGGGCCAGCATCCAAAACGGACGCATTCTTTCCCCTCCGCCGCCCGACAAGATTAAGCCGCCACGTCTTGCCGGGCGGCTGAGGAGAAAGACGGCCACCGCGCATGCGCGGTTCGCGCAGTCTGCGCAATGAAGTCATCCGTGCATGCGCGGGTTGGAACCGGCAACCCGCACATGCGCAGATGACCCCACGAATGCGCCATTTTGCGCGTTATTTCCGGCGCAACGAGGTCACGGCCGGGAAAGACGGAGGCCCGCTCCTAGCCCCCCAGGTGGGGGTGAATTAGGTGCGGGGAGCGGGCCCCGAGGCCGTCGTGAACCTCGGCAAATTTCACAACGGCCATCCTGATTTTTATCGGGAGCGTAGAATACCGCCCCACTTCTTTCAGAGATAATTCTCCACAAACGTTCCACAACACATTATAGATTTTAAAACCTACAGAAATCCAGTCATGGTTACCAGACCAGGTAGTTATATATATTTGGAACTTTTTCTGAGGCTGAACAAACAACTTGCTTTTCAACACAGGCTTTCTTCACAGACACTGCTTGCTAGGAGTTTAACAGCTATTCCTGCTGTTGGCTGAGGTCTGATAAATGGCTTCCCTGCATAAGTGTAATATTCACTTTATATACAGCTTTTCCCTCTGACCTTCCCTTATCTGAGCCAACCTCTTCAGACGTCACACTTCATTACCTTCATTTCTTGAGTCCAGCTTTTAGAGCCTAACTGAAAAATACACTCACTTTATGACCCTAACACCGTGTCTCTTCCTTTGAAACTTTAAGACTTTATTCAAATCCCTTGATGTTCTGTTCCCCATTGTTACCAACTTGCTTTACATAAACATCTGTTTGCAGTATTACTAAGCTCATCAATGTATCAATGGCCATTAACATAGCCAAGCTGTCCCTACCTTAAGCATCTTACATTCTCCCACAGTTTCAAAATATATAACCAGCAGAAAATAATCCAATTTCTTGGATTTCCTGATACTTCCATGCCACCACTATGTTCCAGACAGTTTGTATCAATATTTATTGAATTAATTATTATTGACATCAGGCCATTGTGAAGACGATGGTCTGTCACTTCTGGGTTGAACATCCTCTGTTCTCCGAATGCTCTCTCGACAGACAATGAAGTCAGTATGAATCCAGAATCTCACTACCTCATATTTGTCAGTTTGAGTGGCTGACTTACCTTTAGCCGAGAACCCGTTCACCTTGTAAGACATCCAAGGTTCAGACTATGTTCCATTTGTTTTTTTGCAGCATGATGCTACACTGGGCTGAGGGGAGGCATTACTCACCTGCTGTGTTAGAAGACTGAGATGACTGGAGGCTGAGTATTGCCGAGCTTTCTGCTTTGCTGCCAAGCGCTGCAGCACGATGGAGATGGCTTCATGGTTCAAATCTTCACTTGGAGCGGGATGATAATCACCTTCCCCGAGTGTGCCAACTGTTGGTGGATGCTGCCGGTGGAGGCTTCGCACACCCGATCCTGAGGAGAGGGGAAAAGCCACAACACGAGTCTTTATCAAGGTTTGCAAGGATAGTGCGGGAAAATGGCATTGAGGTAGGCGATCAGCCATTATCTAATGAAATGGCAGAGCAGGCTCGAGGGGATGACTGCCCGCTATGCACTGTGCAGTAAGGCCATACCTAAACGGGCAGAAATTACACACGTTCACACCTCGTCTTTTATCCACAGGAGAAAGAGGAAGAAATGAAAAGAGGGGGATTCAGTGGCAGGTCTCAACTGGACAGTTCCCGACAGCTAGTCAAAGCAGGCACTGACAGCAGTGCAGGAGTAGGCCTCACCATAACATTTGGTGCATGGGTGAGTGAGTGGGAAATTTATACACCACTAAGAGGTTTGGTCTTGCAATGCCAAGACTGGCCCCTTTCCACATGACGGGCATCTCCATCGGGCAGCAGGGGTGGCGTGATACCTTGATTACCGCATGCGAAACATAGGATTGCTGTTACAATACCTCCAGCTTATTCTCCAGGGACAGAGGAGCACACAAGCAAAGTTAAGGGGGTTAAAAGAGCAAGTCATCAGTATTGAGGCCATTTTCCACACCATTTCTCTCAACTGATTCTTGAGGTGGGAGTTCTACCTCACACAACTTCTATCCTTGTGGCGTCTTTTTTTAATGTTTCCCCGATTGGGTTTCCCAATGGGAATTCCCAGTCCCTGAATAAAATGTGGGAGGGGCAAGGCGGATCTAAGGGAAGCAGAGCACAGCCCTTTCCAGAGCCCTTTCCAGCACACAGATGCACCTGACCAAAGAAGTGACTATACTTCAAGCTGGCAAACTAATAGCGAGTGCAGACTCTCATTTCAAGTTAACTTTCAGACACGCTCGGACATCCGTGTGTGAAGGTTTAACTAACTGTTACGCAGGCTAGTCCTTCAGGAACTTTTCAGTCTTGGCACTTCATGCTTTATATGACACTACATGAAAGAAAGCCTGGCAAAGCAACCCGTCTGTCAAACTCGGTACAAGATGCAAGCATTGCTAAACAACCTGTTGCGATAGTGGGGAAAGAAAAAACATTTCTAAGTATATATTTATCTGTGTATATCTCAGGGAAGCTGAGCTGGGAGTGAACAAGGGTGTACCTCAGTTCCATGCGTACTCACCAGCTGTGGCTGAGACGGGCCTGGATAGTTTCCGGCTGTAGATCTGGGTAGCTGCTTGGAAGGAAGATGCTGAAGCAATAGGGAGAGTACTGGAATTGGGTCGATGGAGTCTGCTTGGGTACTGGGGGTGATGAGATGTCGGGGTAGCTGAGGCTGTTCTGCAGACCCCTGTGCCAGTCCTGCCCACTGCCTCAGCCAGCAAGGCAGCCAGATCCTGAACCGGAGTCGTGCAGGTGGGCAGGGAAGTGGGCAAGGGCTGGTTGCCTTCTTGCTGCAAAGCTGTGTGTGGAGGATGAACATTATGACTAGAGGAGACCTGCATCGAAGAGCTCTCTGTAAAACGGAGCCTTCCATCACCTGATCCATCTGAGGCACTGGAGTCTTCTTCCTTGGGTACAGCTGGTCCTGCAGAATAGCAGAGAATGACCGATCAATAGTAGTTACCTGTAGAATCTCAGCTGTCAGAAGGATTAAATCAAACAGGACACAAAACATGATTTACACAGACTGTTCTAATTCTGTTAGAGACCATTAATATTTAAAGAAGAAATCCAAACACCCAGTAATTAGCCAACAGGGAATTTGTAAGATATATAAATGATTTGGAGGAAAATGTAACTGGTCTGAAGGTTAAGTTTGCGAACGAAACAAAGGTTGGTGGAATTGCGGATAGCGATTAGGACCGTCAGAGGATACAATAGGATAGAGATCAGTTGGAGACTTGGGCGGAGAGATGGCAGATGAAGTTTAATCCGGACAAATGTGAGGTAAGCATTTTGTAAGGTCCAATACAGATGGGAAATATACAGTAAATGGCAGGAAACTTAAGAGTATGGATAGGCAGAGGGATCTGGGTGTACAGGTCCACAGGTCACTGAAAATGGTAATGCAGGTGGAGAAGGTAGTCAAGAAGGCATACGGCAAGTTTGCCTTCATCAGTCGGGGCATTGAGTTTAAAAATTGGCAAGTCATGTTGCAGCTTTATGGAACCTTAGATGGCCACACTTGGAATACAGTGTTCAATTCTGATCGCCACACTACCAGAAGGATGTGGAGGCTTTGGAGAGGGTACAGGAGGAGGAGGTCTTAAGTGGGTGCCCGTCCAAGGGCCGGTGCAGACTCGATGGGCCGAATGGCCTCTGTCTGCACTGCAAATTCTATGATAACACTATGATAACACTACATACAGCTCACAAAGACTTGAGCTATACACTCATTTTACTTCTTACTTCCTCTTGAGAGGTTCCTTATCTTACAAAAACTTGAGGGTTTAATCACTTTTCCTGGGACTGGCCCCAAAGTATGCCACAGTTGTCCAGAATTCACTTTAATTCTTTTCAATGTTCCGATGATCCACTGAGAAGATTCTATGGGGGTTCTTCCATTCGTATCTCAGCTACGTGACCCTCCACCTTTTTTTTTTAGAAACCTCACAACTGTGGATGCCTCAACACCATGATCAGGTTGACAGCAGAGGCACAATTACCTTCTCACAGCTTTCCAAGCTAATATTTAAGATAAATGGTGGAAGATATAGAGGGGATGTCAGAGGTAGGTTCTTTACCCAGAGAGTAGTGGGGGCATGGAATGCACTGCCTGTGGTAGTAGTTGAGTCGGAAAATTTATGGACCTTCAAGCGGCTATTGGATAGGTACTTGGATTAGGGTAGAATAAGGGAGTGCAGGTTAACTTCTTAAGGGCAGCACGGTAGCATTGTGGATAGCACAATTGCTTCACAGCTCCAGGGTCCCAAGTTCGATTTCGACTTGGGTCACTGTCTGTGTGGAGTCTGCACATCCTCCCCGTGACTGCGTGGGTTTCCTCCGGGTACTCCGGTTTCCTCCCACAGTCCAAAGATGTGCAGGTTGGGTGGATTGGCCATGAAAAATTGTCCAAAATTCTATGATTAACCTAGGACAAAAGTTCGGCGCAACATCGTGGGCCGAAGGGCCTGTTCTGTGCTGTATTTCTCTATAAATCTATAATATTGTTGAATGCTTTCTGCCACAAAGCTCTGAGAGGACTAGCTGCTGGCGAGAACAAATCTTCCAGTTGCTTTTCCCTCATGAAATCCAAAGTGAGATTGAGTCCCCTGCGCACATTCTAACTGGTGAATGATGACGTTACTGTTTTGTCTGCTTGAAATGAAGGCCTAGCCGACTGTCACTTTCGAGTGAGATGTGTTCTACACCAAAAGCAAAGCTACAACTGTCTCAGTCTTATCCCAAAACTGAACTAAAAACAGAAAATGCTGAATAAACTCAGCAGGTCTGGCAGCTTCTGTGGAGGGAGAATACAGTAAACATATCGAGTTCAGAACAGAACTCTGAAACTGAACTACTTGCTGCTGTCTGCAGATACACTCAGATTAATAAAACAAAAAAATCTTCTGACCAAAGTGCAAACGTGAATAATTACCTCTTTGGCAATGTGGCATGTTTTGGGATGGTTCAAACAGAAATGCAAACAAATTATTTTTACCTTCAACACAACTCTGATTAGACCATAAGATAGGAGCAGACATACGCCACTTGGGTCCATCGGGTCTGCTCCACCATTCAAGGAGATCATGACCGATCTGATATGAGGGGAAGAGATAGAATGGACAGGATAAAATTGTTTCCATTGGTGGAGAATTCTAGACCCAGGGGACATGGATTCAAGGTTAGTGGCAGAAGGTGGAGGAAACATGAAGAACTTTTTTTATGCAGAGGGTAGTGGGAGTCTGGAATTCGCTGCCCGAGTTGGTGGTGGAAGCAGAGACCCTAAACTCTTTTAAGAAGTGATTGAATCTGCACCTTAAGTGCTTTAAGCTACAGGGCTATAGACTGGGTGCAGGGAGGTGGGATTAGAAAGGGGACCTGTGACTCCTCGGCCAGCATAGACAAGATGGGCCAAATGGCCTTCTAGGCTATAACTTTTTTATGGATCTGTATGATCATCTTCAACTTCACTTTCCCATCTTAAACCCATAACCTTTGGTTCCTTTACTGAGTAAAATAATTGCCTTTCTCAGCCTTGAACAGAGTTAACGACCCAGCCTCCACAGTAAAGAATTCCACAGATTCACTACCCTCAGAAAGAAGAAATTCCTCCTCACCTCTGTCTTAAATAGATGACCCCTTACTCTGAGATTCTGCCTTCTGGCCCGAGACTCTCCCACAAGGGGGAATCAACCTCTCAGCATCTACCCTGTCAACCCCCCAAGAATGCGATATGTACGTCAATAATAAAACTAATGAAAATCGCTTATTGTCACAAGTAGGCTTCAATAAAGTTACTGTGAAAAGCCCCGAGTCGCCACATTCCGGCGCCTGTTCGGGGAGGTCGGTACGGGAATTGAACCTGCGCTGCTGGCATTTTTCTGCATTGCAAGCCAGCTGTTTAGCCCACTGTGCTAAACCAGCCACTGTGCTCAACCAATAAGATCACCTATCATTCTTCTAAATTCCAATGAGCACAGGCCCAACCTACTCACCCTCACCTCATCAGAGCATCCCTCCATACCCGGGATCAACCCAGTGAACCTTCTCAGGACTGCCTCCAATGCCAATATATCTGTCCTTAGATAAGGGACCAAAATTGTGCACAGTATTCCAGGTGTGGTTTAACTAATACCTTTTATTGTTTTATCCCAGAGCCACCAAGGCAATATATGGACCCAACCCCCTATGCCTCAAACAGTTGTGGAGTAAGCACGGGACTCCAATCAGACCTTTTGCAAACAGGGAAGGTTTAACTCTCATAATGGCAGTACAAATGGTGCGATGGACCAAGTTTGAGAAGCTACAGCCACTGTTTATGGGGCAAGCGACATCCCTTGCAAAAAGAGTGAAACCATTCAATATGTCGGACAAAAAAGAAATAGTGCAGTGAAGCCAAATGCCAAGAAATTGGGAAAAACTTGCCAAGCACCAAGCTCTGTGTGATGGGAAAACCCTTCAAAAACGGGAAAACTGTCCAGCAGAGGTAACTGAGTACGACATCCGTGGGAAGTTAGGGCACTTTAAAATAGTTTGCAGATCCAAAGTTCCTTTGGCTCACAACAAGAAAACCAAGTAAAATCCAAGAAGTGGAAGAGTCACAGTGCAAACAAATAACCTTCTTTTCAGAAGTTAACAAAGAAGAAAATAATTATTGGAGGATTAAGTTAGAAGTAAATGGTGACTCCCCAGATTTCAAGCTAGATACTGGCACAGGTGTTTCAGGTTTATCTGAAGTTAGATATGAGGAGAGATTAAATAAACTGGGATTGTTCTCCCTAGAGAGACGGAGGCTGAGGGGCAACCTGAAGTTTATAAAATTATTAGGGGTATAGATAGGGTGAACAGTTAGAAGCTTTTTCCCAGGGCGGAATTGAAAATTACAAGGGGGCACAAGTTCAAGGTGAGGGGGAGAAAGGTTCAGTGGAGATGTGCGGGGGAAGTATATTTTACACAGAAGGTGGTGGTGGCCTGGAATGCACTGCCAAGTGAGGTGGTTGAGGCAGATACGTTAGCGACCTTTAAGACTCATCTGGATAGTACCTGAACAGACAGGGTATAGAAGGATGCAGCCGGTTGGTCTAGATAGGACACGTGATCGGCACAGGCTTGGAGGGTCGAAGGGCCTGTTCCTGTGCTGTATTGTTCTTTGAAATGGCTTAAAAATATCACATTACTGTCAAATACCATTCAGTTGCAAGGTCGAGATGCGACAACATTAAAAGTAACAGACCAACAGGTCGGAGTATTTTCGACTATACCGAGGGACGAGGCAGGGGTGTCCCCTGTCCCCCCTACTTTTTGCACTGGCAATTGAACCCCTGGCTATGGCGCTGAGGGAGTCGGGGGATTGGAGGTGGCTGATCCAGGGTGGGGAGGAGCACCGAGTGTCGCTCTATGCGGATGACCTATTGTTGTATGTGGCGGACCCGGTGGGGGGAATGCCGGTGGTGATGGGGATTCTCCGGGAATTTGGGGATTTCTCAGGGTATAAGCTTAACTTTGGGAAAGGCGAGCTGTTTGTGGTACACCCGGGGGACCAGGAGGGGGGATTGGGAGGTTCCCACTGAAAAGGGCGGAGAGGAGCTTCAGGTACTTGGGGGTTCAGGTGGCCAGGAGCTGGGGGGCCTTGCATAAGCTAAACCTCACAAGGCTGGTGGAGCAAATGGAGGAGGAGTTTAAGAGATGGGACATGCTGCCGCTGTCTTTGGCGGGTAGGGTGCAATCAGTCAAGATGACGGTGCTCCCGAGATTTCTGTTCCTGTTCCAGTGCCTCCCCATCCTTATCCTGAAGGCCTTTTTCAGGATAAGGGAAGGGAAGGGAAGTTCAGGCTCCCCCCCTGGGAACACCTTTAGGTACAAGCAAGTAAGGGCGTTTGTCAGGCGGCTGGTGGCGGGGTTCCCCCTGCTGCCGCCGCGTGGGGTCCAGGACAGGGTGCTCTCGGGGGTATGGGTTGGAGAAGGGAGGATCTCGGAAGTGTACCAGGTGATGCAGGAGGTAGACGAGGCCTCGGTGGAGGAGCTGAAAGATAAATGGGAGGAGGAGATTGAGGAGGGGATGTGGGCGGATGCCCTAGAAAGGGTGAACTCCTCCTCTTCGTGTGCGAGGCTTAGCCTCATACAGTTTAAGGTACTGCATAGGGCTCATATGACCGGGACAAGGATGAGCTGGTTTTTTGGGGGTGAGGACAGGTGTATTAGGTGCTCAGGGAGCCCAGCAAACCATGTCCACATGTTCTGGGCATGCCCATCGCTGGGGGAATTTTGGAAGGGGGTAGCAAGGACGGTATCGAGGGTGGTAGGATCCAGGGTCAATCCAGGCTGGGGACTCGCAATATTTGAGGTTGCAGTGGAGCCGGGAGTGCAGGAGGCGAAAGAGGCCGGTGTTCTGGCCTTTGCGTCCCTAGTAGCCCGGCGGAGGATTCTTCTTCAGTGGAAGGATGCGAGGCCCCCAAGCGTGGAGGCCTGGATCAACGATATGGCGGGGTTTATTAAATTGGAGAGGGTGAAATTTGCCCTAAGGGGATCAGTACAAGGGTTTTTCAGGAGATGGCAACCATTCCTAGATCTCCTGGCAGAATGGTAAAAACAAAAGGTCAGCAGCAGCAGCAACCCGGGGTGGCGGGGGGGGAGGGGGGTGTCTTTGTTTTTGTGTTGGGTTGAATGTTTTTTGCCAATGACGGGCGTTAATTTATTGTTTCTCTTTTGTATTTATGCCGGGGGTGGTTCTGTTTTTTTTTTGTTCTTGTTATTGTTTTCTTTTTTATGAAAATTTGAAGAAAAATTATTTTTAAAAAAGTAACAGGCCAACACTTGGTAAGAAAAAGATGCTATGGTAAAGAAATTATTGAACCTTTGTACATTATATAAACAATTCGCTTTATAATTTTTAAAAATATAAATTTAGTGTACCAATTATTTTTTTCAATTAAGAGGCAATTGTGTGGCCAATCCACCTACTCTGCACATATTTGGGTTGTGGGGGTGAAACCCACGCAGACACGGGGAGAATGTGCAAACTCCACACGGACAGTGACCCAGGGTTGGGATTCGAACCCAGGTCCTCAGCGCCACAGTCCCAGTGCTAACCACTGCGCCACATGCCACCCCTCACTTTATGATTTATGAAGGAACACACTGACACAAGTATATCATAGTTTTTTGAAGAATAAAGGGATTAAGGGTTATGGTGTTCCGGCCGGAAAGTGGAGCTGAGTCCACAAAAGATCAGCCATGATCCCATTGAATGGCGGAGCAGGCTCGAGGGGCCAGATGGCCGACTCCTGCTCCTAGTTCTTATGTTCTTATGACACCAGGAAGTAAGGTTTTGTAGCTGGGGGGAACATACAGAGCTGCTAAATAATGTTTCTTTGCAGCTGCAGATACCCACCTGCTGTGGTTTTGGAGCCGATTGGCTGCTCACTGTTGCTCTGCTTTCCATTCCTGGCTTGGGTCCCCAGGAAGACACTGGCTGATTTATTCTTGTGGGTGTAGATTGTGAGGAGTTCCTCCAAATCATTCTCACTGTAAACCATTTTCAACAATTATATACAATGTGTTTTGAAAAGAAATGGCACAGGAAAAGAGTAAAACTCGGCTATGCTAAAAATCCAGAATAAAAACAGAAAAAGACCCAGGCGATGAGTCCACACCTGGGAAGGAAAGTCACCCCTGTCCCCCCTCAACCCACAACCACTCACACCTAATAAGCATCACTGACTCCTTTAACTCTCTCCCAACTCAGTTCCTGCATATTAACTTACTCCCTCTCTCACCATAGGCCTGATGGGGTCAATAGTCCTGCCTCACTACATAATTCTGTTACTAACCGTTGCCTCCCTTTCCCCTACTTTCCAAAGTCTCCTTAAAAGACCTGCACTGACTGCAGCCTGTCTCCAAAGCCAATCCCTTGCAACATTTTCTTCCTTATTAAGGTTCTGGAGCTGCCTGAAACACAATGCTACCGCTCTGCACTCAAACTTCTTTGTCTATTTTTTACCCAGCCTATGCCAACATAAGGAGCTCAGGAAGCAGTGGATGGTCTGCTGTAGGAGGCTGGGAATTGACTTTGGTGTTGGGGAGATACTTATTCTCTTTTCTCTTCTAAGATGTGTGGCATGGTCAGGTAGAAGGGTGGTGGGGTCGGGCCAGCATGTGAGGAGGTGGGGCTGGGGTGGTGCCAGGGGAGGCGGGGCCGGGCTGACGTCATGTGGAGGTGGGGCCGGGCTGACGTCATGTGGAGGTGGGGCCGGGCTGACGTCATGGGGAGGTGGGGCCGGGCTGACGCCGGGGAGGCGGGGCCTTGCTGACATCATGGGGAGGCGGGGCCAGGCTGATGCCAGGGGAGGCGGGGCCAGGACAACGCCAGGGGAGGCGGGCTGGGCCGACGCCTGGGGAGGCGGGCTGGGCCGACGCCAGGGGAGGCGGGGCCGGGCTGACGCCAGGAGAGGCGGGGACCGGGCTGGGCCAGCACCAGGGGAGGTGGAGCCGGGCTGGGCCAGGGGCGGTGGGGCCAGGCTGGGCCAGCACCAGGGTAGGTGGGGCTGGGCTGGGCCAGGGGAGGTGGAGCCGGGCCAGCACCAGGGTAGGTGGGGCCGGGCTGGGCCAGGGGAGGTGGGGCCGGGCTGGGCCAGGGGAGGTGGGGCCGGGCTGGGCCAGGGGAGGTGGGGCCGGGCTGGGCCAGGGGAGGTGGGGCCAGGCTGGGCCAGCACCAGGGGAGGTGGGGCTTGGCTGGGCCAGGGGAGGTGGAGCTGGGCTGGGGCAGGAGAGGTGGGGCCGGGCTGGGGCAGGGGAGGTGGAGCCGGGCTGGGCCAGCACCAGGGGAGGTGGAGCCGGGCCAGCACCAGGGGAGGTGGGGCCAGGCTGGGCCAGGGGAGGTGGGGCCGGGCTGGGCCAGGGGAGGTGGAGCCGGGCCAGCACCAGGGTAGGTGGGGCTGGGCTGGGCCAGGGGAGGTGGGGCCGGGCTGGGCCAGCACCAGGGGAGGTGGGGCCGGGCTGGGCCAGCACCAGGGGAGGTGGAGCCAGGCTGGGACAGCACCAGGGGAGGTGGGGCTTGGCTGGGCCAGGGGAGGTGGGGCCGGGCTGGGCCAGGGGAGGTGGGGCCGGGCTGGGCCAGCACCAGGGGAGGTGGAGCCGGGCTGGTCTGGGCCAGGGGAGGTGGAGCCGGGCTGGTCTGGGCCAGGGGAGGTGGAGCCAGGCTGGTCTGGGCCAGGGGAGGTGGAGCCGGGCTGGTCTGGGCCAGGGGAGGTGGGGCCGGGCTGGTCTGGGCCAGGGGAGGTGGAGCCGGGCTGAACCAGGGGAGGTGGGGCTGGGCTGGGTCAGGGGAGGTGGGGCTGGGCTGGGTCAGGGGAGGTGGAGCTGGGCTGGGGCAGGGGAGGTGGAGCCGGGCTGGGCCAGGGGAGGTGGGCCGGGCTGGGCCAGGGGAGGTGGAGCCGGGCTGGGGCAGGGGGGGTGGGGCCGGGCTGGGGCAGGGGAGGTGGAGCCGGGCTGGGGCAGGGGAGGTGGAGCCGGGCTGGGCCAGGGGAGGTGGGCCGGGCTGGGCCAGGGGAGGTGGAGCCGGGCTGGGCCAGGGGAGGTGGAGCCGGGCTGGGCCAGGGGAGGTGGGGCCGGGCTGGGCCAGGGGAGGTGGGGCTGGGCTGGGCCAGGGGAGGTGGGGCTGGCTGGGCCAGGGGAGGTGGGGCTGGGCTGGGCCAGGGGAGGTGGGGCCGGGCTGGGCCAGCATCAGGGGAGGTGGGGCCAGGCTGGGCCAGGGGAGGTGGGGCCGGGCTGGGCCAGGGGAGGTGGGGCCGGGCTGGGCCAGCACCAGGGGAGGTGGGGCTGGGCTGGGCCAGCACCAGGGGAGGTGGGGCCGGGCTGGGCCAGCACCAGGGGAGGTGGGGCCGGGCTGGCCCAGCACCAGGGGAGGTGGGGCCAGGCTGGGCCAGCACCAGGGGAGGTGGGGCCAGGCTGGGCCAGGGGAGGTGGGGCTGGGCTGGGCCAGCACCACGGGAGGTGGGGCCAGGCTGGGCCAGCACCAGGGGAGGTGGGGCCGGGCTGGGCCGGGGAGGTGGAGCCGGGCTGGGCCAGGGGAGGTGGGGCCGGGCTGGGCCAGCACCAGGGGAGGTGGGGCCAGGCTGGGCCAGCACCAGGGGAGGTGGGGCCGGGCTGGGCCAGGGGAGGTGGGGCCGGGCTGGGCCAGCATCAGGGGAGGTGGGGCCGGGCTGGGCCAGGGGAGGTGGGGCTGGGCTGGGCCAGGGGAGGTGGGGCCGGGCTCGGCCAGGGGAGGTGGGGCCAGGCTGGGCCAGGGGAGGTGGGGCCGGGCTGGGCCAGGGGAGGTGGGGCCGGGCCAGCACCAGGGTAGGTGGGGCTGGGCTGGGCCAGGGGAGGTGGGGCCGGGCTGGGCCAGCACCAGGGGAGGTGGGGCCGGGCTGGGCCAGCACCAGGGGAGGTGGAGCCAGGCTGGGACAGCACCAGGGGAGGTGGGGCTTGGCTGGGCCAGGGGAGGTGGGGCCGGGCTGGGCCAGGGGAGGTGGGGCCGGGCTGGGCCAGCACCAGGGGAGGTGGAGCCGGGCTGGTCTGGGCCAGGGGAGGTGGAGCCGGGCTGGTCTGGGCCAGGGGAGGTGGAGCCAGGCTGGTCTGGGCCAGGGGAGGTGGAGCCGGGCTGGTCTGGGCCAGGGGAGGTGGGGCCGGGCTGGTCTGGGCCAGGGGAGGTGGAGCCGGGCTGAACCAGGGGAGGTGGGGCTGGGCTGGGTCAGGGGAGGTGGGGCTGGGCTGGGTCAGGGGAGGTGGAGCTGGGCTGGGGCAGGGGAGGTGGAGCCGGGCTGGGCCAGGGGAGGTGGAGCCGGGCTGGGCCAGGGGAGGTGGAGCCGGGCTGGGGCAGGGGAGGTGGAGCCGGGCTGGGGCAGGGGAGGTGGAGCCGGGCTGGGGCAGGGGAGGTGGAGCCGGGCTGGGCCAGGGGAGGTGGGCCGGGCTGGGCCAGGGGAGGTGGAGCCGGGCTGGGCCAGGGGAGGTGGAGCCGGGCTGGGCCAGGGGAGGTGGGGCCGGGCTGGGCCAGGGGAGGTGGGGCTGGGCTGGGCCAGGGGAGGTGGGGCTGGGCTGGGCCAGGGGAGGTGGGGCTGGGCTGGGCCAGGGGAGGTGGGGCCGGGCTGGGCCAGCATCAGGGGAGGTGGGGCCAGGCTGGGCCAGGGGAGGTGGGGCCGGGCTGGGCCAGGGGAGGTGGGGGCGGGCTGGGCCAGCACCAGGGGAGGTGGGGCTGGGCTGGGCCAGCACCAGGGGAGGTGGGGGCCGGGCTGGGCCAGCACCAGGGGAGGTGGGGCCGGGCTGGCCCAGCACCAGGGGAGGTGGGGCCAGGCTGGGCCAGCACCAGGGGAGGTGGGGCCAGGCTGGGCCAGGGGAGGTGGGGCTGGGCTGGGCCAGCACCACGGGAGGTGGGGCCAGGCTGGGCCAGCACCAGG
Source organism: Scyliorhinus canicula (assembly GCF_902713615.1). Lineage (NCBI taxonomy): Eukaryota > Metazoa > Chordata > Chondrichthyes > Carcharhiniformes > Scyliorhinidae > Scyliorhinus > Scyliorhinus canicula. Next base: position 2,225,957 of record NC_052147.1, read on the forward strand.
GGAGGTGGGGCCGGGCTGGGCCGGGGAGGTGGAGCCGGGCTGGGCCAGGGGAGGGGGGGCCGGGCTGGGCCAGCACCAGGGGAGGTGGGGCCAGGCTGGGCCAGCACCAGGGGAGGTGGGGCCGGGCTGGGCCAGGGGAGGTGGGGCCGGGCTGGGCCAGCATCAGGGGAGGTGGGGCCGGGCTGGGCCAGGGGAGGTGGGGCTGGGCTGGGCCAGGGGAGGTGGGGCCGGGCTCGGCCAGGGGAGGTGGGGCCGGGCTGGGCCAGCACCAGGGGAGGTGGGGCCGGGCTGGGCCAGGGGAGGTGGGGCCAGGCTGGGCCAGCACCAGGGGAGGTGGGGCCAGGCTGGGCCAGCACCAGGGGAGGTGGGGCCGGGCTGGGCCAGGGGAGGTGGGGCTGGGCTGGGCCAGGGGAGGTGGGGCCGGGCTGGGCCAGCACCAGGGGAGGTGGGGCCAGGCTGGGCCAGCACCAGGGGAGGTGGGGCCAGGCTGGGCCAGGGGAGGTGGGGCCGGGCTGGGCCAGCACCAGGGGAGGTGGGGCTGGGCTGGGCCAGGGGAGGTGGGGCTGGGCTGGGCCAGGGGAGGTGGGGCCGGGCTGGGCCAGCACCAGGGGAGGTGGGGCCAGGCTGGGCCAGGGGAGGTGGGGCCGGGCTGGGCCAGGGGAGGTGGGGCTGGGCTGGGCCAGGGGAGGTGGGGCCGGGCTGGGCCAGGGGAGGTGGGGCCGGGCTGGGCCAGCACCAGGGGAGGTGGGGCCGGGCTGGGCCAGGGGAGGTGGGGCCAGGCTGGGCCAGCACCAGGGGAGGTGGGGCCGGGCTGGGCCAGGGGAGGTGGGGCTGGGCTGGGCCAGGGGAGGTGGGGCCGGGCTGGGCCAGCACCAGGGGAGGTGGGGCCTGGCTGGGCCAGCACCAGGGGAGGTGGGGCCAGGCTGGGCCAGGGGAGGTGGGGCCGGGCTGGGCCAGCACCAGGGGAGGTGGGGCTGGGCTGGGCCAGGGGAGGTGGGGCCGGGCTGGGCCAGGGGAGGAGGGGCCAGGCTGGGCCAGCACCAGGGGAGGTGGGGCCGGGCTGGGCCAGGGGAGGTGGGGCCGGGCTGGGCCAGCACCAGGGGAGGTGGGGCTGGGCTGGGCCAGGGGAGGTGGGGCCGGGCTGGGCCAGGGGAGGTGGGGCCGGGCTGGGCCAGCACCAGGGGAGGTGGGGCCGGGCTGGGCCAGGGGAGGTGGGGCCGGGCTGGGCCAGCACCAGGGGAGGTGGGGCCGGGCTGGGCCAGCACCAGGGGAGGTGGGGCTGAACATATGCACGTTCTTGATGGACAAGCTGAGGTGCCCAGAGACCTTGACGTTTGTTGAGGTTGGCTCAAGCTGACCTCAGAAATTGAGCAGAGTATTGGCAGGAATGCGAGCCGATCCCAAACCTCTGTCTCAGAATTCTAACGAATACATTTCATTCCCCAATCTGTCCAAAATTCTCTCTCCAAAAAGAAACAAAAGAATCTTCTTGGAGCAGAGTTTCAGGAATGACCTCACATTGGCCTCGGCACGATAGCGGTGAATGACATCACCCTCACAACATGCAGAGGCCTCGCTCGGGCTGAACAGCCTGTGAATCAGGAATCTGCAATCGTTTCCAAATCCCCATTATCCGCATCAGTCTAACGCATTTTCCATTCCTCTCACCTTGCTTTGCTGACAAATACTTGGAAGTCTTCCTGTTGGACGCAGGTCTCCAGCTTCAGATCCATCTGGCTTTTCTTAATCATTCGATCGGTTTCCTGCATTCAGAAATTGGTATGTTTGCAACTTACTTTACAGGACAATCTAAAAGCCCACTTCTTTCAACGTGTTTCTTTCCCAAGCTCAAACCTTCATGCACAGAGGCTTGTGGGTTCAAATCCCAACCCAGAATTTGAGCACGCAATCCAGTACAATGCTGATTGGGGGCTGCACTATCAGAAGTACCTGCTGTTAGATGGAACATTCATTCAGCCTCCTTGTAAAACATCCCGGGGTTTGCTGAACAGAGTTGTCCGGGAATCCGGAACAATGCTCCTTTCACCAGTCATGTATCCAAACACCGGCATTCACCTCACTGTTACCGAGAATTTTGCTGTTGCACATTGGTTGCTACATTCAGCAACATGATGACTATCATTCATTGTCATTTAAGGTCATTATTTGCTTGGGAAACATTTGAGGTGTGTCTGAGAGACATGATCAGATGTTAAGTAAATCTATGTGTGACTGACTTTCCTTCATTAACTCCCAATTTGGGCTGGTCTCTTCCTTCAACTTTACTACAGGCTGGCCCAGAGGAAATAAGAAAGAATGAGCAACTGATAATAAATAGAAAGTAAGCGCAACAGAGAGTGATAAAAGAGCAAGGAAGTGAAAGAGAAAGAAACATGAAATGAATGAAAAATGAAAATCGCTTATTGTCACAAGTAGGCTTCAATGAAATTACTGTGAAAAGCCCCTAGTCTCCACATTCCGGCGCCTGTTCGGATAGGCTGTTACGGGAATCGAATCATGCTGCTGGCCTGCTTGGTCTGCTTTCAAAGCCAGTGATTTAGCCCTGTGCTAAATAGCCCCTGCTCATATAATGAAAGAGAAAGAAAGGTTGTGAACAAAAGTGAATCGTGCTACTTGGAGCTTCCTTTGAAAAAAGCTCTGGTGTCATGAGTGGCCCTTTCAGAAAGGTTTTCTTTTACCACATGGCTTGTAGCTTCAGTGATGTCATTTGTGGGTGGAGCTGGGCTGTGGCTGTCAGGTGAGAGGGGGTTTAGTGTTTTGGTTTCATTTCCGGTTTGTTGGTTTGAAGCAGTAGTGTTGGAAAGCACAGAGTTTTTTTTTTTTTTTTTTTTTTTTTTTTTTAAATTTAGAGTACCCAATTATTTTATTCAATTAAGGGGCAATTTAGCATGGCCAATCCACCTAGCCTGCACATCTTTTGGGTTGTGGGGGTGAAACCCACGCAGACACGGGGAGAATGTGCAAACTCCATACGGACAGTGACCCAGGGCCGGGATTCGAACCCGGGTCCTCAGCGCCGTAGGCAGCAATGCTAACCACTGTGCCACCGTGCTGCCCCGAAAGCACAGAGTTAAGCTGCAGGACATTTTACCTGTTCTCTCTCTTTTATTTTAAAGCTGTTCCAGTGAACTGTAAGCACATTGGGCGTTACAAACTGCCTTGGTAACCTTAAAGCAGGAGTTGCTTTCTGGAGGGAGTTTTGAATCTGCTGGTTGGAAACGGGACCAGAATCTCAGGGAAAGGACCCGTCCCATTTAAGTGAGATGACAGTGTGCTGGGCCACGCCCTGGAAAGGGGTTTTAGTTTTATTGGATTTTGTATTGAATTGGAACAGCTAAGGGGGGTTCATTAAGAGTTATATACACAGATTACTGTAGCTGTTGTGCTTTTTTCATGTTTGTAATTGATAACAAATTCTTGCTAAGAGTTTTATATGTTAACTACATTCGTAGAATAAACATTGTTTTGATAAATGTGTCTAGGAAGTCTGATGACTCACACTCAAAGTGAAGACTCTTGTGCTCATCCTAGCCAAATTCAACATAAAAATTATAGGTCAGGTGAGCTTCATAATACACCTTGCAGTTTCTAAGCCCTGCCAAAACACCGGTGAAACATTACTTTGTAAATTTTAGTGCTAAACAAGGTAAGAGATGCGAGCAATGGGACATGGAACAATTTCCACATGGACTCTAAGTAAAGTGAGCTTTATTATTTTCCAGAAACGTGCCTTAGAAGAGTGCCCCAGACTGCACCAGGGTGGTATTTTTCCTTTTCTTGCACTAGCGGTTGTGTGGTACTCTGTCTGGGACTCCCAACTTCAGCTGAATTGACATGAGTTTTTTATGCAATGCATCAGGGCCCATTCAGAACTGTCCAAGGAGGTAGCAATGCACTGGTCAGATCTCAGCAGTCTACTGCACACAGCTTTGGTCAGAATGTTGGGTAAATTGAGGGTGGGACATCTAGGTTTCTACTATGACAACAAAACAATAATTAGCATTTATATAAAATGGATAATATGGTTACGGAGGTAGCCACTACTTTTCTGTGAAGAAATGCTTCCTGATCTCACAACTGATTCTAAGTGCATGATTGTACCTTAGGAAGGCACATGGGACCCTTTGTAGCCACCTGGGGTGGCCACGTCCCGATTCCAAAATGGACACTCGCAAAGAGTGCAGGGAAAAATGGACAACACTAGAGAAAACAAGCAGGTACAAGGCTTCCTGTGTATTAAGATTTGCAGAACCCAGACAGAACTGAAACCAATATCCATTAGCATATTAATGAGCTATCTCCGGAGACAAAAAGAAACATTGAAACAATCGAGACCAGGACAGACTCCCCGGCGCCAGTGGGAGCTAAAACAAAGGCAGGCAACGGCCACATAGGGCCCAACGATCAGGGAACAACTCTGTTATTGGAGAAAATCAATACGAACGATTGGGACATGGTCCAATTAATTGGGACCAAGTCCGGGGACCGCCCAGAAGGGCCCTTGGGGTATAAAGCAGAGTCCCCAAGTTCAGTTCGCTCTCTTGGAAGCTCTTGGAAGAACTCCCATCTTGGCCTTGGCTCTCAGCGACGAGAGGCCCGCCAAGCACCAAGTAAGTCTAAGGTCAACGCACGCTACGAGATAGACGCTCCTAGCTACTATTCGGTACTAGTTCGAAGCCAGCAGTATCAGAACCGGACAACGGCCATTGTTCCTCTGACTGAGTGGGCCACTCGAAGCTAAGTATAGGCTTTTAAGTAGTAGTTGTAGTTTAGCGAGTAGAGTTTATGCATGAGTAATAATTGACTGTGTATGTAAATAAATGTGTATTGATTTCAAACTTACTAACTGGTGTATTGAGTCATTGATCAGTACTTGGCTTTCAACCTTGTGGTGGTATCAGAAAGATACCTGGCGACTCTTGAGCAAAGGTAATTGAAACAGAGCAAATTAAGGGAAAGCATAACGAGCAACACCTTGGTGGCATAGACTATAAGAGCAAGAAGGTTATGTTGGAGCTGTACAGAACGGTGGTGAGGCCACAGCTGGAGTATTGGGCACAGTTCTGCTCACCTCACCATAGGAAGGAGGTGATTGCACTGAAGTAGCTACAGAGAGGATTCACCAGAACGTTGTCTGGGATGGAGCACCTGATCTATAAGGAGAGGCTTGGATTGTTTTATTTAGAGTAGAGAAGGCTGGGGGGGGGGGGGGGGGGGGGTGTAATTGATGTGTCTAACATTAAGGGGTTTGGTCATGGTAAATAGGAAGCAACTATTCCCCTTGGTTGAGGGGTCAATCACAAGGGGGCATAGGTTTAGGGCGAGGGGAAGGAGATTATGAGGGGATTTGAGCAAAAATTCACTCAGAGAATGGTTAGAATCTGGAATGCACGGCATGGGAAGGTTGGAATCATCCAATGGGCCTCACGGTAGCATTGGGGGCCTCACGGTAGCATGGTGGTTAGCATCAATGCTTCACAGCTCCAGGGTCCCAGGTTCGATTCCCGGCTGGGTCACTGTCTGTGTGGAGTCTGCACGTCCTCCCCGTGTGTGCGTGGGTTTCCTCCGGGTGCTCCGGTTTCCTCCCACAGTCCAAAGATGTGCGGGTTAGGTGGATTGGCCATGCTAAATTGCCCGTAGTGTAAGGTTAATGGGGGGATTGTTGGGTTACGGGTATGTGGGTTTAAGTGGGGTGATCATTGCTCGGCACAACATCGAGGGCCGAAGGGCCTGTTCTGTGCTGTACTGTTCTATCTATCTATCTATCTAACCTTTAAAAAGCACGTGAATGAGCATCTGACACACCATCACATTCAGGTGCTGGAAAGTGGGAGTAGCGTGAGATTAGGGTAGTTCCTGTCAGTGCAGGCTCGATTGGCCGAAGGGCCTTTTCTGCGCTATACGATTCTATGACATGCCTTACCTTATTGTAGCTGTGGAGGAAGACCCCGAGCTGCTGTGCCAGGATGTGTCGACGTTCAGAGATAGGGAGCCGGCGACTGGGCAGAGTCATCGTTACCGACTGCTGGAGATTACTGGCTGCTCGCTTCAAGAATCTGATCACCAGTTCCTGTTGGAGAAAAACAACAATGGCACAGTCACTCAAATTCAGGGCTCAATCATCCTTTGGGAACTCATCAGTGACCGTTGTAAGAAGCCTCAATGCCAACATCACCTCCCGATTCCCAAGTGTCCTTGGATCAGGGTGGCATGCTCCCTGCACACTCTGTCCCAAGATCATTTGTGATTTCCCTGTCAAAAAAAATACTTGAACCAACTGTTGATATCCTCGAATGAGAAACAATCACAATGAACACAGCAGTATACAATAACAGTGAGATTATTAGTTGAAGATCTAGTTTCATCAATAATCTTCTTTACCAGCTTTGGGTCACTTTGGGTCATATTGTCCATTGGAAATGTAACTGATTCCCTCCCCCACCTCCTCCCAAAATGAAATGAAAATTGCTTATTGTCACAAGTAGGCTTCAAATGAAGTTACTCTGAAAAGCCCTTAGTCGCCACATTCTGGCGTCTGTTCGGGGAGGCTGGTATGGGAATTGAACCGTGCTGCTGGCCTGCCTTGGTCTGCTTTCAAAGCCAGCGATTTAGCCCTGTGACTCAGGTTGAAGGCATTGCCGAGTGTAGCACTGAGACACACAGACCAGTCTCCGGCTCCGTGATAAATGAGATGAGCTCAGCTTGGCAGCAACTCTGCCTCAGTGCAAGGGAGGGAAATGAATCAGTCAGGGTTTATACTCCAAATCATTTTTCCATGTAGGATAGTGTGCTGGTGTGCAAGGGAAAAAGTGCAAATGCGTGAGTGAGTGTTATAATGTGCAAAGAAATGCAGCCTTTCTCTCAAAGGAATTATAATACAAGCAAAACAGAGTCAAACTTTATCCAAAGTACAGCATCAAACATCACAAAGTATATACCGACCTTGAAGGTGGTGAATCGCAGATTCATCAGAAGATACAAAGTTAAACTATGGGGCAGGCTACATAGTACAGACCAGTGAGTCTCACCTGAGTGGCAGAGAAACTATTGGAGAAAATTCTGAGGGACTGAATCTATCTCCACTTGGAGAGGCAAGGTTTGATCAGGAATAATCAGCATGGCTTTGACAAAGGGTCATCTGGACTCAAAACATTAGCTCTTTTCTCTCCCTACAGACACTGTCAGACCTGCTGAGATTTTCCAGCATTTTCTCTTTTGGCCTTTGTCAGAGGCAAGTCATGCCTAACAAATTTGATTGTATTGTTTCAGGAGGTGCCCGGTTTGTAGATGAGGGTAGTGCAGTTGATGTTGTTTATATGGGTTACAGCAAAGCCTTTTTACAAGGACCCACATGGGAGACTTAAAAAGGCAAATGCACATGAGATACAGGGTAACTTCTTAAAAAATAAATGAGAGTATCCAATTCACTTTTTACAATTAAGGGGCAATTTAGTGTGGCCAATCCACCTAGCCTGCACATCTTTGGGTTGTGGGGGCAAAACCCACGCAAACATAGGGAGAATGTGCAAACTCCACATGGACAGTGACCCAGAGCCGGGATCGAACCTGGGACCTCGGTGCCGTGAGGCAGCAGTGCTAACCACTATGCTATCGTGCTACCCTTGCTACAGGGTAACTTAATGAGGTGGATTCAAAATTGACTTGAGTTGTAGAAGACAGAGGGTTATGACAGATGGCTGTTTTAGTAACTGGAAGCCAGTGTCCAGTGACGTACCACAGGGATCTGTGCTGGGTCCCTTATAATTCTGAAGTTACAGGGCGAGGTACTGTATCCCAGCCAGAACAAGGAAAGGAGGGGAACCCTGAAAGGTGGCAATTATCAGGACAGTATGTACACCAGCAGCTTCAGGTGCTCAGAAACCACTGGATACTTTACTCCCTCGAACCCTTCTGTTTGTTGCTGCATTAGGCACACATTAAACTGCCAAGCTGAATATGTAAGCATTTCTAAATGCCTCGTTCGTTATCTAATCTCTAGGCTACCATTAAACACAAGGTAAATAAGAAGTCGTTTCCTGCATGAACTTTTATGTAAATCCTCCAAGTTATATGTCATCTTATATTGAAGTTTTATTTTCTGCTCAATATACTCATGGTCAATCTCTGTTTTAGCTCCGAAATGTGTTTACCATTTGTTCCTCCTCCTGGTCAGTAGATGTGGTGGTTTCACTCTGGCTGGGTCTCTCCCTCAGCAGCCGCAGCTGCACGCGGTGCAGATAGGCAGAAAAGGCCAAGCGTGCCTGTACCTTACTGTGGAAACAGATTGAAGAGGAACATGTGACTAGCTTCAGAAACATCAGCAATGGCGTTGACACTTAACAGCCCATGGATCGATTTCCGGGAGAAAACAGGCATTACAAGCATTTAGCACTCACCTCAGATTGCCCCCTTGTTGTAACATCTCGAGGAGGTTCACAGTTGGTTGCTCATCACTTTGTTCCTCTTTGGTTTGAGTCCACTTACCGAGCACCTGTTTGCCGACAAACTTCGACTCAGTCAGTTCCAGAGCTTTCTGCACTCCCTCACTGTTGGCTCTCAATCTTTGTGCTATTGCTGCCTGAGCTAGGGCAGGGATCGGGCAAGTGGGTCCTGTAGTTTCTGTTTCATCCTCGGATATTTCCTCATCGTCTTCTGCTTCCTCCTCCCCTTCTCCCTCAACCTCACGTTCTGTAACAACCGACGATACAACTGGAACTTTGTGCGAGGATCCTGAAACAGTAAAGAGAGATTGAGGTGAGAACTGAGACGTGGGAGACAAAAGATAACAGGCATTTTTATTTTCGATGTTTTTGTTATTTTTTTTTCCTATTTATCCCCTCCTCTCCTGAAGGTGCTGACTCTCACTGGGGTACAGGTCCCCTCCTCTCCTGAAGGTGCTGACTCTCACTGGGGTACAGACTCCCCCTCCTCTCCTAAAGGTGCTGACTCTCACTGGGGTATCAGTCCTCTCCTTTCCTGAAGGTGCTGTCTCTCACTGGGGTATCAGTCCTCTCCTTTCCTGAAGGTGCTGACTCTCACTGGGGTATCAGTCCCCCTCCTCTCCTGAAGGTGCTGACTCTCACTGGGGTACAGACTCCCCCTCCTCTCCTAAAGGTGCTGACTCTCACTGGGGTAGAGGTCCCCTCCTCTCCTGAAGGTGCTGACTCTCACTGGGATACAGGGTCCCCTCCTCTCCTGAAGGTGCTGACTCTCACTGGGATACAGACTCCCCCTCCTCTCCTGAAGGTGCTGACTCTCACTGGGATACAGGGTCCCCTCCTCTCCTGAAGGTGCTGACTCTCACTGGGGTACTGGGTCCCCTCGTCTCCTGAAGGTGCTGACTCTCACTGGGATACAGGGTCCCCTCCTCTCCTGAAGATGCTGACTCTCACTGGGGTACAGGGTCCCCCTCCTCTCCTGAAGGTGCTGACTCTCACTGGGGTACAGGGTTCCCTCCTCTCCTGAAGATGCTGACTCTCACTGTGGTACAGGGTCCCCCTCCTCTCCTGAAGATGCTGACTCTCACTGGGGTACAGGGTCCCCCTCCTCTCCTGAAGGTGCTGACTCTCACTGGGGTACAGGGTCCCTCTCCTGAAGGTGCTGACTCTCACTGGGGTACAGGGTCCCTCCTCTCCTGAAGGTGCTGACTCTCACTGGGGTACAGGTCCCCATCTCTCCTGAAGGTGCTGACTCTCACTGGGGTACAGGGTCCCCTCCTCTCCTGAAGGTGCTGACTCTCACTGGGGTACAGGGTCCCCTCCTCTCCTGAAGGTGCTGACTCTCACTGGGGTACAGGGTCCCCCTCCTCTCCTGTAGGTGCTGACTCTCACTGGGGTACAGAGTCCCTCTCCTGAAGGTGCTGACTCTCACTGTGGTACAGACTCCCCCTCCTCTCCTGAAGGTGCTGTCTCTCACTGGGGTATCAGTCCTCTCCTTTCCTAAAGGTGCTGACTCTCACTGGGGTACAGGGTCCCCTCCTCTCCTGAAGGTGCTGACTCTCACTGGGGTATCAGTTCCCCTCCTCTCCTGAAGGTGCTGACTCTCACTGGGGTACAGACTCCCCCTCCTCTCCTAAAGGTGCTGACTCTCACTGGGGTATCAGTCCTCTCCTTTCCTGAAGGTGCTGTCTCTCACTGGGGTATCAGTCCTCTCCTTTCCTGAAGGTGCTGACTCTCACTGGGGTATCAGTCCCCCTCCTCTCCTGAAGGTGCTGACTCTCACTGGGGTACAGACTCCCCCTCCTCTCCTAAAGGTGCTGACTCTCACTGGGGTAGAGGTCCCCTCCTCTCCTGAAGGTGCTGACTCTCACTGGGATACAGGGTCCCCTCCTCTCCTGAAGGTGCTGACTCTCACTGGGATACAGACTCCCCCTCCTCTCCTGAAGGTGCTGACTCTCACTGGGATACAGGGTCCCTCCTCTCCTGAAGGTGCTGACTCTCACTGGGGTACAGGTCCCCATCTCTCCTGAAGGTGCTGACTCTCACTGGGGTACAGGGTTCCCTCCTCTTCTGAAGGTGCTGACTCTCACTGGGGTACAGGGTCCCCTCCTCTCCTGAAGGTGCTGTCTCTCAGTGGGGTATGGGGTCCCCCTCCTCTCCTGAAGGTGCTGACTCTCACTGGGGTTCAGGGTCCCCTCCTCTCCTGAAGGTGCTGACTCTCACTGGGGTAGAGGTCCCTTCCTCTCCTGAAGGTGCTGACTCTCACTGGGGTACAGCGTCCCCTCCTCTCCTGAAGGTGCTGACTCTCACTGGGGTAGAGGTCCCTTCCTCTCCTGAAGGTGCTGACTCTCACTGGGGTACAGCGTCCCCTCCTCTCCTGAAGGTGCTGACTCTCACTGGGGTAGAGGTCCCCTCCTCCTGAAGGTGCTGACTCTCACTGGGGTAGAGGTCCCTTCCTCTCCTGAAGATGCTGACTCTCCCTGATACCTATTGATGTGGAGATGCCGGCGTTGGACTGGGGTGAGCACAGTAGGAAGTCTTACACACCAGGTTAAAGTCCAACGGGATTATTTTGAATCACTACCTTTCAGAGCGTAGTAGAAGCGGTAGGTTACACAAACACAGCATATCAAGACAAAGCCAATAATGCAAGATGATACTTTGAATGTGAGTCTTTACAGGTTGAGACGATGCGACTGGAAAGAGGGATAATCCCAGGTTAAAGAGGTGTGAATTGTCTCAAGCCAGGACAGTTGGTAGGATTTCGCAAGCCCAGGCCAGATGGTGGGGGGTGAATGTAATGCGACATGAATCCAAGGTCACGGTTGAGGCCGTACTTATGTGTGCGGAACTTGGCTATAAGTTTCTGCTCGGCGATTCTGCGTTGTCGCGCGTCCTGAAGGCCGCCTTGGAGAACGCTTACCCGGAGATCAGAGGCTGAATGCCCCTGACTGCTGAAGTGTTCCCCGACTGGAAGGGAACATTCCTATCTGGTGATTGTCGGGTGATGTCCGTTCATCCGTTGTCACAGCACCTGCATGGTCTCGCCAATGTACCACGCTTCGGGACATCCTTTCCTGCAGCGTATGAGGTAGACAGCGTTGGCCAAGTTGCATGTACCATGTACCTGGTGGGTGGTGTTAACGCGTATGACCATAGTATCCATGGCGATGATCTGGCACGTCTTTCAGAGGTTACCTTGGCAGGGTTGTGTGGTGTCGGGGTCGCTGTTCTCCTGAAGCTGGTAGTGTGCCGCAAACAATGGTCTGTTTGAGGTTGCGCGGTTGTTTGAAGGGGGTGGAGGGGTGGGGATGCGGTATTCTGTTGCACATGGAACAGTGTTGGGCCATTTCTGGAAGACTGAATAAGGCTTTGCTATAAATTCACCGCAGATAACTGACCTCTGCCTTTTCCTCGATTCTGTTTCCTTCTCCTCGCTTCCAGTGACAGGAGTTTCCTTTCATATTGCTGAACATGTTTGTGAACTTCTATGGTGAGCACCTCCAATTTGAATACCATGTGGTTGTTCTGTGTCACACTATTGCTGAGACAGAAGTAAGTGGAAAAGAAAATAATGTAGCACTACTTACATTCTAAAGTAAGCCCATTTCATTTAAGGAAGAAAAGTCTGGGCTCTTTAATGCAACAAATCAAATTACTCAGTGACAGTAGACATCTGTGCTGACCCTCAGACTGCCTGCAGTAACATACTTAACATCCCAGGCCCAAAATACTCATTCCAGGTTAAGCAGCGTTTCACTTGCACCCCTTTCAATCTGGTCTCCTGCATTTGCTGCTCCCAGTGTGGTCTCCTCTATATCGGAGAGACCAAACGCAGACTGGGTGATCGCTTTGCTGAGCACTTTCGGACTGTGCGCATTCAGGACCCTGACCTTCCTGTTGCTTGCCATTTTAAACCAAGACCCTGCTCCCATGCCCACATGTCTCTCCGTGTCCTGCTGCAATGTTCCAGTGAAGCTCAACGCAAACTGGAGGAACAACATCTCATCTTCCGGTTAGGCACACTACAGCCTTCCGGCCTGAACATCGAATTAACAACTTCAGATGATTAGCTCTACCCCACCTCGACCCATTTGTGTTCATCCCATTTAATTTTAACTGTTGTTTACCATTTATTTATTTCTTGTCCTACTTTAGATATATTCCCCCCCCACCTTATCCCTCTTTCCTTATCTTTTCTCCCCTTCGATTCCCTTTCCTCTCCCCCCACATCTACATCTGTCACAGTCTGCCCTCTGATGTTAGTTTCTCTGCTGTCCTGATGTGGAGATGCTGGCATTGGACTGGGGTGAGCACAGTAAGAAGTCTTAAATTGTACAGTGTAGAGGGAGCTTTACTCTGTATCTAGCCCCATGCTGTACCTGTCCTGGGAGTGTTTGATGGGGACAGTGTAGAGGGAGCTTTACTCTGTATCTAACCCCGTGCTGTACCTGTCCTGGGAGTGTTTGATGGGGACAGTGTAGAGGGAGCTTTACTCTGTATCTAACCCCGTGCTGTACCTGTCCTGGGAGTGTTTGATGGGGACAGTGCAGAGGGAGCTTTACTCTGTATCTAACCCCGTGCTGTTCCTGTCCTGGGAGTGTTTGATGGGGACAGTGTAGAGGGAGCTTTACTCTGTATCTAGCCCCGTGCTGTACCTGTCCTAGGAGTGTTTGATGGGGACAGTGCAGAGGGAGCTTTACTCTGTATCTAACCCCGTACTGTTCCTGTCCTGGGAGTGTTTGATGGGGACAGTGTAGGAGGGAGCTTTACTCTGTATCTAGCCCCGTGCTGTACCTGTCCTAGGAGTGTTTGATGGGGACAGTGCAGAGGGAGCTTTACTCTGTATCTAACCCCGTACTGTTCCTGTCCTGGGAGTGTTTGATGGGGACAGTCTGGAGGGAGTTTTACTCTGTATCTAACGCCATGCTGTACTTGTCCTGGGAGTGTTTGTTGGGGACAGTGTAGATGGAGCTTTACTCTGTATCTAACTCCGCGCTGTACCTGTCCTGGGAGTGTTTGATGGGGACAGTGTGGAGGGAGCTTTACTCTGTATCGAACCCTGTGCTGTACCAGTCCTGGGAGTGTTTGATGGGGACAGTGTAGACGGAGCTTTACTCTGTATCTAACCCCGTGCTGTACCTGTCCTGGGAGTGTTTGATGGGGACAGTGTAGAGGGAGCTTTACTCTGTATCTAACCCTGTGCTGTACCTGTCCTGGGAGTGTTTGATGGGGACAGTGTAGAGGGAGCTTTACTCTGTATCGAACCCCGTGCTGTACCAGTCCTGGGAGTGTTTGATGGGGACAGTGTAGAGGGAACTTTACTCTGTATCTAACCCCGTGCTGTACCTGTCCTGGGAGTGTTTGATGGGGACAGTGTAGAGGGAGCTTTACTCTGTATCTAACCCCGTGCTGTACCTGTCCTGGGAGTGTTTGATGGGGACAGTGTAGAGGGAGCTTTACTCTGTATCTAACCCCGTGCTGTACCTGCCTGGGAGTGTTTGATGGGGACAGTATAGAGGGAGCTTTACTCTGTATCTAACCCTGTGCTGTACCTGTCCTGGGAGTGTTTGATGGGGACAGTGTAGAGGGAGCTTTACTCTGTATCGAACCCCGTGCTGTACCAGTCCTGGGAGTGTTTGATGGGGACAGTGTAGAGGGAGCTTTACTCTGTATCTAACCCCGTGCTGTACCTGTCCTGGGAGTGTTTGATGGGGACAGTGTAGAGGGAGCTTTACTCTGTATCTAACCCCGTGCTGTACCTGTCCTGGGAGTGTTTGATGGGGACAGTGTAGAGGGGGCTTTACTCTGTATCTAACCCCGTGTTGTACCTGTCCTGGGAGTGTTTGATGGGGACAGTGTCGAGAGAGCTTTACTCTGTATCTAACCCTGTGCTGTCCCTTTCCTGGGAGTGTTTGATGTGGACAGTGTAGAGGGAGCTTTACTCTGTATCTAACCCCATGCTGTACCTGTCCTGGGAGTGTTTAATAGCTGTCTTAACATTCAGTGAATGGTGCGGGGAAGTTAATTAAGGAAAAGCTATTATTTAAGTTTTTATGGACCATTATCAAAAAAGGCAGAATGCAGGATTCGGGTGAGGAGGCAGGGCGATGGAACTTCATTCGGAGACCCAGTGAAGACACAATGAGCTGAATGGTCTCCTTCTGCTGCTTAACAATTCTCTGATTCAAATCAAAATACATAAATGAGTATAGATAGCTGTCCTCCGCAAGTTTCTGCAATTTATCTAATGGGCTTTGCCACATTTTAAGATACTAACCCAATTACTCCCCAAATCATTTGCAAGCGCGGACTCACCGAGATCTTGCTGAAGTGGCAGGTTTCCTCTTCCTGAAAACAGAAATGGTAACAAATCAACTCAGAACTACTGAGGGAACAGCTCAAAAATCCTCAGCCAACAATACGGACAAAATGGGTTAAATTTTCCACAGGTGGCAGAGGGTCCAACACGAGGAATGAACGCTGCCTTAATGGGCGGTGGACTGCATTTAGCAGGCACAGCCCAGGGCAGCCTCAGCAGCGCAACCTCTGGTGGTGGCCACAGCTGAAGCTGCAATTAGAATAAAATTCAATGGTCATGGGCCCTCAAAGTTAGGTAAATGGTACTTCAAGCACCCAGCAAGGGGCGAAGGGACACTGACGGTAGGCATAACAGTTTGAACAGGGACAGCCACTGCCACAGAAGAGATCCTCCACAGACCAAAGAGTGCCCAGAAAAAGAGGCAGCCCAGCTCCAAAGCTGGAGCACACCAGGGTGCAGATAATGGCTGTCCCAGCAGTAACAGGCCTCTCAGCTGCTGGCAAAATGCCCAAAGTCAGGAGGTGGCCCTTACTTTGTGATTAAATTGGCTCAATTGGACTCTGGAAAGACATACAATCTGCTATCAGTGAGAGACAGAACCTTCAGGAGAGGAGGAGGACCCTGTACCCCAGTGAGAGTCAGCACCTTCAGGAGAGGAGGGAGACCCTGTACCCCAGTGAGAGTCAGCACCTTCAGGAGAGGAGGGGACCCTGTACCCCAGTGAGAGTCAGCACCTTCAGGAGAGGAGGGCATCTGTACCCCAGTGAGAGTCAGCACCTTCAGGAGAGGAGGGGGACCCTGTATCCCAGTGAGAGTCAGCACCTTCAGGAGAGGAGGGGACCTGTACCCCAATGAGAGTCAGCACCTTCAGGAGAGGAGGGCATCTGTACCCCAGTGAGAGTCAGCACCTTCAGGAGAGGAGGGCGTCTGTATCCCAGTGAGAGTCAGCACCTTCCGGAGAGGAGGGGACCCTGTACCCCAGTGAGAGTCAGCACCTTCCGGAGAGGAGGGGACCCTGTACCCCAGTGAGAGTCAGCACCTTCAGGAGAGGGGGTAACACTGTATCCCAGTGAGAGTCAGCACCTTCAGGAGAGGAGGAGAACCCTGTACCCCAGTGAGAGTCAGCACCTTCAGGAGAGGAGGGCGTCTGTACCCCAGTGAGAGTCAGCACCTTCAGGAGAGGAGAGGGACCCTGTACCCCAATGAGAGTCAGCACCTTCAGGAGAGGAGGGGACCCTGTACCCCAGTGAGAGTCAGCACCTTCAGGAGAGGAGGGGACCCTGTACCCCATGTGAGAGTCAGCACCTCAGGAGAGGAGGGGACCCTGTACCCCAGTGAGAGTCAGCACCTTCAGGAGAGGAGGGGACCCTGTACCCAGTGAGAGTCAGCACCTTCAGGAGAGGAGGGGGGCCCTGTACCCCAGTGAGAGTCAGGACCTTCAGGAGAGGAGGGGGACCCTGTACCCCAGTGAGAGTCAGCACCTTCAGGAGAGGAGGGGACCCTGTACCCCAGTGAGAGTCAGTACCCAATAGAAGCAGTATGTCAGTAACCTATAAATATACTCCTTGTCCCGGCTATACCCTTACCTCCCTGCAAAAAGACGTGTGGCCAGCACATAGTTCAGGGTGGTTTTATGTTCGAGGAATTGCCTGGTGAATGAAACACAAAGTGTTAGGAAAGCAGAAAGTAGGTATCTGAATCAGACATTACAGAAAATGACACCTCTATTGTCAAATCAATTCCATTCCCAATGCAGGTGCCACTCAAAACTGTGACTCCATTTTTAAAATGTGGAAGGTCCCGCACCAAGTTTAATCTCCCGATGTGGGTGATGCTGCAAAGACCAGCATTGTTTACCCATCGCTAGGAGGTGGTTCTGTGCCTTTTTCTACTGTAATCATTTAGACTAAGTGAGTGGCTCATAGTGCTGCAGAGTAAATGAAGAAGCTAACTGGATCTGCAGACAGACCAGGTAAGGGTTAGCCCGCAGCCTTCTCTGGTGGGCACCAGTGAACTCTGTACTGTATCCCAATAACCATCTGCAACTGTCTCCGTACCAATTCTACAATGCATGGTTACAAACATTTGCATTCGGAGCAGGAATAGGCCATTCAGCCTCTCCAGCTTACTCTGTCCCTTTGATAAGATCACGGAGGCTGATCGCACTGTGGTCTCTACTTTCAGCGCTACTTTCCTGTCTGCCCTCTGTAACCTTTAACTCCCTCGTCAATCAACAATCTGTCCAACTCAGCCTTCAAAATAATTGGATGACCCTGCCTCCACTGCCCTCACACAAAGAGTATCTCAAAGAAAAAATGTATCCTACTTTCCTTTTTCAATGAGACACCCTTACTTTTAAACCCACCTTTATTACAAGGGGAAACCTCCTTCAGCAAATACCCTGTTGAAGTTCCCTCAGGATCTTGTATGTTTCAATAAGAAAGCATTCAAGAATATAAAACATATTCTTCTAAATGCGAATGGACATAGGCCCTAGCTGTCAAACCTTTCCTCATAAGATGTCTCCTTCATCCCAGGGATTGGTCAAGTGAACATTCTCTGAACTGCTTCAAACACAATTCTATTCTTTCTTGTGCAAGGAGACCAAAACTGCACAAACTTTTGTGCATTCACTTAACCTTTCCATCTCCCTTTGTTGACTCCTAATGTCCTTTTCATAACTTACTCTCCTTACCTTTCTTTGTGCCATCAGCAAAATACATTCAATCCCTTTATCCAAGTCATCAACACAGATTGTAAATGGATGAGGCCTCAGCACTGATCCCTGTGGCTCTCTACAATCCGAAAATGACCCACTTATTCCTACTCTCTGCATAGTGATAGCTAACCAATCTTCTACCTATTCTTACGAGTTCTTACTTTGCGAAGTGATTGCTGACCGTTGGGAGGTGGGGGCATAGTGGTATTGTCACTGGACGAGTAAACCAGAGACCCAGAGTAATGCTCCGGGGCCCCGGGTTCGAATCCCACCATTGCAGATGGTGAAACTTGAATTTAATAATAATCTGGAATTAAAAGTCTAATGCTGACCATGTAACCAGTGTCGATTGTTGTAAAAACCCATCTGGTTCACTAATGTCCTTTAGGGAAGGAAATCTGCCGTCCTTACCTGATCTGGCCTACATGTGACTCCAGACTCACAGCAATGTGGTTGACTCACAACTGCCCCCTCAAGGGCAATTAGGAATGGGCAATAAATGCTGGCACAGCCTGCGACGCCCATGTCCCATTAACAAATTTTTTAAAAGTGCATCTTATCAAATGCATTTTGGAAATTCAAGTACACCACTTCCACTGCCTCTCCTTTATCCATGTTGCTTGTTACCTCCTCAAAGAACTTTAATAAATTAGTCAAAAATTAATCCCTTTCACAACACAATGCAAGCAGGCTGAGTCAACATGAAGATTCTCGACGGGCCCTGCTGTAATCTTCTTCATAATAAATTCTAGCAATTGCTGCTAGGCTACCTGACCTTTCCAGAACCGAGGGAGTTTTGGTTACCCTAGCCTTGTAACCAGGGACAACAAAACTCATGCCAACAGATAGAACCATTTGTACTCATCAATCAGTGCATAAACTGCTCAAGCTCCCTTCGAACTCAGATTCGTACACCTTCAGATTATGGAGAACATGCACCTTTGACCTCAGTGTAACACGGTGTCAGATCTCCTCATGGATAGAATTGAAAATATAAATGATCATGTTTCCACATTCCCTTTCCACAATTTATTTGAATCACTCTTCTCGGCTCACCCATAAAGCTCCCAGGTATCAGCAGTCGGAAATATCCGTATAAATCCACCTTTTCTCTCATTCTCTTCCATTGTACGCCTTACAACTTTTACCTGAAAGCACAACGAATCATCAAGAGGGACAAAGGCTGGATCAGCTCTCACATCTCCTTCATTCACTAAAAATGTCTTTGGTCGGAGATTCTACATTAGCCCGAGCCACAGTGTGAAGTTGCAGACAGGAATTAACAAAGCCAACTCAGGCACGTTATTCAGTGGAAAAGGTTTCAAATCCGGGAGGCAAGTGATAAAAATTAGGTAATATTGAGGGAATGTTGTTGTGCATTAGTAATTAGCAAACCCTTCATAAACATCTGTGAAGAGAGAAACAAGAATTAAGGTTTGAAGTTGAATATGACCCTTCTGCTGAACTGCAATTCTGAAGAAGATATATTTGGCTGGAAATATTAACTCTCTTTCTTCACAGATGCCACCAGACCAGCTGAGTATTTCCAGCACTTCCTGTTTTTATACATGAACAACCTGAACGGCTTTGTGGGATCTTTATGCCCATTCAGATGAGGGCATGTTTAATTCCTCCCCCAAAAGACCACACCTCCGACAGTGCAGCACCCCGCAGTACCTCCGACACTGCAGCACTCCGCAGTACCTCCGACAGCGCAGCACCCCGCAGTACCTCCGACAGCGCAGCACCCCGCAGTACCTCCGACAGCGCAGCACCCCGCAGTACCTCCGACAGTGCGGCACTCCGCAGTACCTCCGACAGTGCAGCACCCCGCAGTACCTCCGACAGCGCAGCACTCCGCAGTACCTCCGACAGTGCAGCACCCCGCAGTACCTCCGACAGCGCAGCACCCCGCAGTACCTCCGACAGCGCAGCACCCCGCAGTACCTCCGACAATGCAGCACTCCGCAGTACCTCCGACAATGCAGCACTCCGCAGTACCTCCGACAGTGCAGCACCCCGCAGTACCTCCGACAGCGCAGCACTCCGCAATACCTCCGACAGGGCAGCACTCCGCAGTACCTCCGACAGGGCAGCACTCCGCAGTACCTCCGACAGCGCAGCACCCCGCAGTACCTCCGACAGTGCAGCACTCCGCAGTACCTCCGACAGCGCAGCACTCCGCAGTACCTCCGACAGCGCAGCACCCCGCAGTACCTCCGACAGCGCAGCACCCCGCAGTACCTCCGACAGCGCAGCACCCCGCAGTACCTCCTGACAGTGCAGCACCCCGCAGTACCTCCGACAGCGCAGCACCCCGCAGTACCTCCGACAGCGCAGCACCCCGCAGTACCTTCGACAGCGCAGCACTCCCGCAGTACCTCCGACAGCGCAGCACCCCGCAGTACCTCCGACAGCGCAGCACCCCCGCAGTACCTCCGACAGCGCAGGCACCCCGCAGTACCTCCGACAGATGCAGCACCCCGCAGTACCTCGACACTGCAGGCACCCCGCAGTACCTCCGACAGCGCAGCACTCCGCAGTACCTCCGACAGCGCAGCACCCCGCAGTACCTCCGACAGCGCAGCACCCCGCAGTACCTCCGACACTGCAGCACCCGCAGTACCTCCGACAGCGCAGCACCCCGCAGTACCTCCGACAGCGCAGCACCCGCAGTACCTCCGACAGCGCAGCACCCCGCAGTACCTCCGACAGCGCAGCACTCCGCAGTACCTCCGACAGCGCAGCACTCCGCAGTACCTTCCGACAGCGCACCCCGCAGTACCTCCGACAGCGCAGCACCCCGCAGTACCTCCGACAGTGCAGCACCCCGCAGTACCTCCGACATGCCAGCACTACGCAGTACCTCCGACAGCGCAGCACCGCAGTACCTCCGACGGCAGCAACCCCGCAGTACCTCGACAGCGCAGCACTCCGCAGTATCCGACAGTGCAGCACCCGCAGTACCTCCGACAGCGCAGCACCCGCAGATCCGACAGCGCAGCCCCGCAGTACCTCCGACAGTGCAGCACCCGCAGTACCTCCGACAGCGCAGCAATCCGCAGTACCTCGACAGCGCAGCACTCCGCAGTACCTCCGACAGCGCAGCACCCGCAGTACCTCCGACAGGCAGCACCCGCAGTACCTCCGACATGGCAGCACCCCGCAGTACCTCCCGCGCAGCACCCGCAGTACCTCCGACAATGCAGCACTCCGCAGTACCTCCGACAATGCAGCACTCCGCAGTACCTCCGACAATGCAGCACTCCGCAGTACCTCCGACAGTGCGGCACCCCGCAGTACCTCCGACAATGCAGCACTCCGCAGTACCTCCGACAGCGCGGCACTCCGCAGTACCTCCGACAGTGCGGCACCCCGCAGTACCTCCGACAGTGCAGCACCCCGCAGTACCTCCGACAGTGCAGCACCCCGCAGTACCTCCGACAGCGCAGCACCCCGCAGTACCTCCGACAGTGCAGCACCCCGCAGTACCTCCGACAGCACAGCACCCCGCAGTACCTCCGACAGTGCAGCACTCCGCAGTATCTCCGACAGTGCAGCACCCCGCAATACCTCCGACAGCGCAGCACTCCGCAGTACCTCCGACAACGCAGCACCCCGCAGTATCTCCGACAGTGCAGCACTCCACAGTACCTCCGACAGTGCAGCACCCCGCAGTACCTCCAACAGCGCAGCGCCCCGCAGTACCTCTGACAGCGCAGCACCCCGCAGTACCTCCGACAGCGCAGCACCCCGCAGTACCTCCGACAGCGCAGCACCCCGCAGTACCTCCGACAGCGCAGCACCCCGCAGTACCTCCGACAGCGCAGCACCCCGCAGTACCTCCGACAGCGCAGCACCCCGCAGTACCTCCGACAGCGCAGCACCCCGCAGTACCTCCGACAGCGCAGCACTCCGCAGTACCTCTGACAGTGCAGCACTCCGCAGTACCTCCGACAATGCAGCACTCCGCAGTACCTCCGACAGCGCAGCACCCCGCAGTACCTCCGACAGCGCAGCACTCCGCAATACCTCCGACAGCGCAGCACCCCGCAGTACCTCCGACAGCGCAGCACCCCGCAGTACCTCCGACAGCGCAGCACCCCGCAGTACCTCCGACAGCGCAGCACCTCGCAGTACCTCCGACAGCGCAGCACTCCGCAGTACCTCCGACAGTGCAGCACCCCGCAGTACCTCCGACAGCGCAGCACCCCGCAGTACCGCACCGGAGCAGCAGCTTAGACAGGACACAAACCCACAACGTTCTGATTCAGAGGCCAAACTGCGACCACTTACATAAGCAGGTACAATTAAAATTGGCTTCTCTCCTTGTACTTGCTGTTTGAGTGCTACCGGCTCAAGTCCATAGAGACTGGGGTGGCACGGTGACGCAGTGTTTAGCACTGCTGCCTCACGGTGCCGAGGACCTGGGTTCGATCCCGGGTCACTGACCGTGTGGAGTTTGCACATTCCCCTCGTGTCTGTGTGGGTCTCGCCCCCACAACCCAAAAATGTGCAGGGTAAGTGGATCGGCCATGTTAAATTGCCCCTTAATTGGAAAAAAAATGGGGACTCAAAATTTATTACAAAATTTAAAACTCATTTTTAAAAAAGTCGATAGACTGTATTAAATGACTCGTCTCTACTCCAACCTCTCACCTCCTCCACAGTCAGTCGCAGAGTGCTTAATCCTTGTGCTCCTTGTATTCTCTCCTTGCCTGACAAAGTCTTGCCTTTTACCTCAGTGTCATTCGCAGACATTGGCTGCTGCTGGCTCTGTAAGATTTAAGATATGAAATGCTTAACCCAATGTGTTGAGGGTTCAAAAGTTATAAATAATGGGGCAGCAGTAATAAAACTCAACTTGAATAAAGTTATCTTGGTGGGACTGAGAAAATACATCACAAAATCCAACTTGGCTGCCCTGAAAGCTAGTATCAGGATCTGATTGATGCAGAAACATTTCTCCCAAATGTAACAGTGACTTAATTGTACTTCTTTAAATTTAGTACACAACACTCATTGCTCATGATGTGGTCTCCTCTACATCAGAGGGACCAAATTTAGATTTATTGTCACGTGTACTGGGGTACAATGAAAAGTATTGTTCTGTGTACGGTAGTCAGATCGTTCCATACATGGAAAACATTGGACCTACGATAAATACACAATATAAATACATAGACACAGACATCGGGTGAAGCATACGTAGTGTAGCATTACTCAGTGGAGATGATGTGTGAAGAGATCAGTTTAGTCCATAAGAGAGTCACTTAGGAGTCCGGTAAGGTGGGAAGAAGCTGTTTTTGAATCCGTTAGTGCGTGTTCTCAGACTTTTATATATCCTGCCCGATGGAAGAGAGAATAACCTGGGTGGGAGGGGTCTTTGATTATGTTGCCCGCTTTCCCCAGACAGCAGGAGGTGTAAACAGAGTAAATAGATGGGAGGCAGGTTTGTGTGATGGACTGGGCTGTGTTCGCGACTCTCTGCAGTTTCTAGCGGTCTTGGGACGAGCAGTCGCCATTACAGGCTGTGATGCAGCCAGATAGGATGCTTTCTATGGTGCATCTGTAAATATTGGTAAGAGTGAATGTAGACATGTCGAATTTCCTTAGTTTCCTGAGGAAGTATAGGCACTGTTGTGCTTTATTGGTCTTAGCGTCGACGTGGGTGGACCAGCACAGATTGTTGATGATGTGCAGACCGAGGAATTTGAAGCTGTCAACCATCTCCACCTCGGCCCCGTTGATGCTGACAGGGATGTGTACCTCGGCCCCGTTGATGCTGACAGGGATATGTACCTCGGCCCCGTTGATGCTGACAGGGATGTGTACCTCGGCCCCGTTGATGCTGACAGGGATGTGTACCTCGGCCCTGTTGATGCTGACAGGGATGTGTACCTCGGCCCCGTTGATGCTGACAGGGATGTGTACCTCGGCCCCGTTGATGCTGACAGGGATGTGTACCTCGGCCCCGTTGATGCTGACAGGGATGTGTACCTCGGCCCCGTTGATGCTGACAGGGATGTGTACCTCGGCCCCGTTGATGCTGACAGGGATGTGTACCTCGGCCCCGTTGATGCTGACAGGGATGTGTACCTCGGCCCCGTTGATGCTGACAGGGATGTGTACCTCGGCCCCGTTGATGCTGACAGGGATGTGTACCTCGGCCCCGTTGATGCTGACAGGGATGTGTACCTCGGCCCCGTTGATGCTGACAGGGATGTGTACCTCGGCCCCGTTGATGCTGACAGGGATGTGTACCTTGGCCCCGTTGATGCTGACAGGGATATGTACCTCGGCCCCGTTGATGCTGACAGGGATGTGTACCTTGGCCCCGTTGATGCTGACAGGGATGTGTACCTCGGCCCCGTTGATGCTGACAGGGATGTGTACCTCGGCCCCGTTGATGCTGACAGGGATGTGTACCTCGGCCCCGTTGATGCTGACAGGGATGTGTACCTCGGCCCCGTTGATGCTGACAGGGATGTGTACCTCGGCCCCGTTGATGCTGACAGGGATGTGTACCTCGGCCCCGTTGATGCTGACAGGGATGTGTACCTCGGCCCCGTTGATGCTGACAGGGATGTGTACCTCGGCCCCGTTGATGCTGACAGGGATGTGTACCTCGGCCCCGTTGATGCTGACAGGGATGTGTACCTCGGCCCCGTTGATGCTGACAGGGATGTGTACCTCGGCCCCGTTGATGCTGACAGGGATGTGTACCTCGGCCCCGTTGATGCTGACAGGGATGTGTACCTCGGCCCCGTTGATGCTGACAGGGATGTGTACCTCGGCCCCGTTGATGCTGACAGGGATGTGTACCTCGGCCCCGTTGATGCTGACAGGGGCGTGTACTTCGGCCCCGTTGATGCTGACAGGGATGTGTACCTCGGCCCCGTTGATGCTGACAGGGATATGTACCTCGGCCCCGTTGATGCTGACAGGGATGTGTACCTCGGCCCCGTTGATGCTGACAGGGATGTGTACCTCGGCCCCGTTGATGCTGACAGGGATGTGTACCTCGGCCCCGTTGATGCTGACAGGGATATGTACCTCGGCCCCGTTGATGCTGACAGGGATGTGTACCTCGGCCCCGTTGATGCTGACAGGGATGTGTACCTCGGCCCCGTTGATGCTGACAGGGATGTGTACCTCGGCCCCGTTGATGCTGACAGGGGCGTGTACTTCGGCCCCGTTGATGCTGACAGGGATGTGTACCTCGGCCCCGTTGATGCTGACAGGGATATGTACCTCGGCCCCGTTGATGCTGACAGGGATGTGTACCTTGGCCCCGTTGATGCTGACAGGGATGTGTACCTCGGCCCCGTTGATGCTGACAGGGATGTGTACCTCGGCCCCGTTGATGCTGACAGGGATGTGTACCTCGGCCCCGTTGATGCTGACAGGGATGTGTACCTCGGCCCCGTTGATGCTGACAGGGATGTGTACCTCGGCCCCGTTGATGCTGACAGGGATGTGTACCTCGGCCCCGTTGATGCTGACAGGGATGTGTACCTCGGCCCCGTTGATGCTGACAGGGATGTGTACCTCGGCCCCGTTGATGCTGACAGGGATGTGTACCTCGGCCCCGTTGATGCTGACAGGGATGTGTACCTCGGCCCCGTTGATGCTGACAGGGATGTGTACCTCGGCCCCGTTGATGCTGACAGGGATGTGTACCTCGGCCCCGTTGATGCTGACAGGGATGTGTACCTCGGCCCCGTTGATGCTGACAGGGATGTGTACCTCGGCCCCGTTGATGCTGACAGGGATGTGTACCTCGGCCCCGTTGATGCTGACAGGGATGTGTACCTCGGCCCCGTTGATGCTGACAGGGATGTGTACCTCGGCCCCGTTGATGCTGACAGGGATGTGTACCTCGGCCCCGTTGATGCTGACAGGGATGTGTACCTCGGCCCCGTTGATGCTGACAGGGATGTGTACCTCGGCCCCGTTGATGCTGACAGGGATGTGTACCTCGGCCCCGTTGATGCTGACAGGGGCGTGTACTTCGGCCCCGTTGATGCTGACAGGGATGTGTACCTCGGCCCCGTTGATGCTGACAGGGATATGTACCTCGGCCCCGTTGATGCTGACAGGGATGTGTACCTTGGCCCCGTTGATGCTGACAGGGATGTGTACCTCGGCCCCGTTGATGCTGACAGGGATGTGTACCTCGGCCCCGTTGATGCTGACAGGGATATGTACCTCGGCCCCGTTGATGCTGACAGGGATGTGTACCTCGGCCCCGTTGATGCTGACAGGGATGTGTACCTCGGCCCCGTTGATGCTGACAGGGATGTGTACCTCGGCCCCGTTGATGCTGACAGGGATGTGTACCTCGGCCCCGTTGATGCTGACAGGGATGTGTACCTCGGCCCCATTGATGCTGACAGGGATGTGTGTGATACTTTGCTTCCTGAAGTCGAAGTTTAGACTGGGTGACCGCTTTGTGGAACACCTCCGGTCAGTCCACAAGCGTGATTTGCAAGCTTCTCATTGCTTGTTATTATAACTCCCCAACTTGTCAATGTAAGCCTACTTGTGACACTAATAAAGATTATTATTTACGCCCCCAGATCCCGACTCCAATGACGGTGGACTCAAGGCAGCATGCAAAGTAGGCCTCATTGCCGGGGCGGGGGGGTGAGGGAGAGGATCTGGACCCGGGAGGCAGGGGCTGAGATGCAATAATCTTCACGAGGTATCACTCATCAATCTCCTTTCGGAATACAAGTTCCCATGGTAACGGGCAGAGGCTGATCCAGCTGAGCTGGGACATTATCCAGCTCTTTGAATACCGTCCCAGACCTGGACCGGGAGTTCCTGTTAGTCCCGGGCTGGGACATTTGTGTTGTATGTCGCAGGTGCGGCTTTAATTTTACTTGAGTTTAAAATAAAATGAGTTAAATCTTCACCTTCATGTCTCCTGGATTACCACAGGTTTTCTACTCTACAATACGGCCAGCAACCTAGGCGCCTTTATCAGCTTTGCTGTACATCTTAGTCTTGCACTTAGAGCATTTTGGTCAAGTGAGGGACATGAAAAGAATGCGGTTTCCATTTTCCCATAAAGTGTAAGGCTCCCATCTGCAAATGAAACGCACCTGTTGTTGCTCTTTGTTCTCAGATTTAATCAGATTCCTGCTCGCAAAGGGGAATGGGTGAATGGCAAGCTTACAAATAGGCAGCATGCCAGAGACATTCAATCCTGCCACAGACAAAAACTATGGATTTCTGCTGACTGAGCCCTCAGACTGTACATTTCATCACCATTAATTGGGCCGACTTCACAGATTTGCCAAGCAGCAGTAACTTGTGATCTCAAGTGATTATCAGTGTCGTTTTGCAAAGTATTCGAACCTTGAAACATGTTTCAATTTCACAGATCAGCGTGAAACGGCGACAGTCTGGCTCTTTGAAGTGGAATCGGATTTAGTGGACAGCAGTTAAAGCATTGAGCAATAACCTGATCCGATCCACGATCAGACAGAGTCAATGCAAGGCAGTTAGCGAGTATGCTGCCTGCTTGAAAATGAAATCCTTCATTGTCGCTTTTTATTTCAGTCTATTGCTCCCTTAAAAGGGATCATTTTAAATTTCATTCTTGGGGTGTCAGCACAGCTGGCAAGAGTTGCATTTATTACACTGCTTCTAGGACAGTTAAGGCCAAGTACATCAGCGTGAAATTGAAATCACGTTTGATTCTTTCCTAAAATGCACACCTTTTTCTCAGTAAAATATCCTAAGACACTTCACAAGAGTTTTATCAAAACAACAGACCATAAAGGAGTAATAGGGAAGATAAACTAAAAACTTGGTCAAAAAGGTAACTTTTAAGGGACAGCTGAAAGAAGGATACAACAGCAACTGATATTTATATTGAGTCTTTGACGGAATTAAAATGTGCCAAGGCGATCACGGGGGCAATATAAAAAAGCAAAATTCTACAGGTACTTGAAAACTGAAAATAAAAACAGAAAATACTGGAAATACTCAGCAGACCAGGCAGCATCTGTGGCGAGAAACAGAGTTAACATTCCAGGCCAATCAACTTTCCTCAGAACTTTACATCATGCAATAGAAGACAAAATATGACACTGAGCCATATGATGATGGTCAGCTCATTCAGAAAGTTAGGGGGCATGGGATATAGGGAAATCTGGCTGTCTGGATACAGAATTGGTTGGCCGAAAGAAGACAGCGAGTGGTAGTGGATGGAAAGTATTCCGCCTGGAGGTCGGTGACCAGTGGTGTCCCGCAAGGATCTGTTCTGGGTCCTCTGCTCTTTGGGTTTTTATAAATGACTTGGATGAGGAAGTGGAAGGGTGGGGTTAGTAAGTTTGCCGTTGGCACAAAGGTTGGTGGAGTTGTAGATAGTGTCGAGGGCCGTTGCAGGTTACAAAGGTTACAACAGGACATTGACAGGATACAGAGCTGGGCTGAGAAGTGGCAGATGGAGTTCAACTTTGATAAATGTGAAGTGATTCATTTTGGAAAGTCGAATTTGAATGCTGAATACAGGGTTAAAGCAGGATTCTTGGAAGCGTGGAGGAACAGAGGGATCTTGGGGTCCACGTACATAGATCCCTCAAAGTTACCACCCAGGTTGATAGGGTTGTTAAGAAGGCGTATGGTATGTTGGCTTTCATTAACAGGGGGATTGAGTTTAAGAGCCGCGAGGTTTTGCTGCAGACTACACTTGGAATATTGTGTCCAGTTCTAGTCGCCTCATTATAGGAAGGATGTGGCTGCTTTGGAGAGGGTACAGAGGAGATTTACCAGGATGCTGTCTGGACTGGAGGGCATGTCTTATGAAGTAAGGTTGAGGGAGCGAGGGCTTTTCTCACTGGAGCGAAGAAGGCGGAGAGGTGACTTGATAGAGGTGTACAAGATGATGAGAGGCATGGATAGAGTGGATAGCCAGAAATGTTTTCCCAGGGTGGAAATGGCTGTCATGAGGGGACATCATTTTAAGGTGATTGGAGGAAGGTATAGGGGAGATGTCAGAGGTTGGTTCTTTACACAGAGAGTGGTGGGTGTGTGGAATGCACCTCCAGCAGAGGTGGTGCAGTCAGAGTCATTAGGGATGTTTAAGCGACTCTTGGACAGGCACATGGACAGCATTGAATTGAAGGGGTGTAGGTTAGGTTGATCTTAGATTAGGATAAATGGTCGGCACAACATTGTGGGCTGAAGGGCCTGTACTGTGCTGTACTGTTCTATGTTCTCTATGTTCTAATGAGATACTCTGTAAAATAACCAAAAAGCCAGTGGGTATGGAAATAGGAAGATAGAGCAAATGAACATGTGGATGGAGAGATGGTGCAGGAGGAAGGGCTTAAAATTTCTGAGGCACTGGGACTGGTTCTGGGGCAGATAGGACCTGTATAAGGGAACGGGTTACACCTTAGTAACACTGGGACCAATATCTGTGATGTTCTTTGCTTTCGTATCAGGGTGACTTTGATATGTAGTGTTCAACAAAGAACATCAAGTTATGTTCGTTAACAAAGCTGTTTATTAACACTACTAATTAACTGGATTCGAACATCTTACTAAACTACAATTCTAGCTACAGATCTCCAGAACACACTACTCTCTCTCACACCTAAACACCTACTCCATGAATCAAGGGTGTCACATAATCTACGTGACTGCTCTTGATCACCATCTGGTGGTTAGATGTATGCACATGAAATTGTTAACCCTTCATCTCCCATGCAATATCCATATTGCCACACTATCCTCATTGGGCAATTTGCTCGTGGTATTAAGAGGATTTAATAATAATAAATTCACTTATCATCACAAGTAGGCTTCAATGAAGTTACTGTGAATAGCCCCTAGTCACCACATTCCGGCGCCTGTTCGGGGAGGCTGGTACGGGAATTGAACCTGCGCTCCTGGCCTTGTTCTGCATTGCAAGCCAGCTGTTTAGCCCACTGTGCTAAACCCTCTAAATTAGCTCGGTGGGGGTTGGGGTCCAGACAGGGAATTCAGATAGGAGAGAACAAAATCTGGTGATGGTAAAAAGCAAAGTAGTAAACAAATTGGAAAGTAGCAGGAACAAAGGAAAGCAACAAATGGGGTAAAAATACAAAAAAAAAAGTCTAAAAGGCAAAATTAAAGGAGTTGGACGGGATTCTCCAGTCTCCGACGCCGAAATCGCGTTCAGCAATCGGCCAGAGAATCAACGTTTCCGACGAAATTGGGGGTGGCGCCACTTTTGCGATGCTCCACCCCCCTCCAAATCGGCGTATTCCAGGAGTATGCGGCATGCCGCATCGACGGCCTCAGGACGTTGCTTGAGGCCCTCCCCCCGATGCTCCGCCCCCGACCGGCTGAGGTCACATGTGCTATCATTTGTCGGGAACTCGGTGTGGCGGCTGCGAACTCAGTCCAGCGCTGCCACAGTCGGGGGAGGGCCGATCCCCGGGCAGGGGGGACTTTGGCAGGGGCTGTGGGCACTATTGGGAGGTGGTCCAGGGGTCGCGAGCCGGCCAAAGGGGGGGGCACAGTTTTGCAGGCTGGGTCCATGCGTGGCCGATGCCATGTTGCACTGCGCGGCTGCTGCAGTGCGCATGCGTGGCCACGGAACCGGCAATTCTCTGGCCATATCGGCAGCTAGAGCCAGGCACTCTACGTCTGCCTACTAGTCCCCCACCAAACAGAGGATCGGTGGCCATTTTGCACCAAACTTTCAGTCTAAAACATCATCATTCCCATGCCGGCGTCAGGACATAGCCTGAAAATCGGAAATTCCAGCCCAGTGCATCTGAATGCATGCAGCATTCACAACACGGTGAATTGATGGCAGAAACAGAAGTACAATCTAATTGGCGCTGCAAAGACATGCCTGCAGGGTGGGATGGGATCCAATTGTTCATGGGTATTCAACATTTCAGAAAAATAGATCAAAAGGAAAAGGGGATGGCCTGGCACTGTGAATAAAGGATAATATCAGTAGATCAGCAAGAGAGGATCTTAGTGTAATATCCCGCACCAGACTTACGGAGTGTGAATGATTATCTTCCCTGTGGTTTTGCAGAGTGCGAGCTCCCCAGCCCTCCACTGAGCATTATATAAAAGGGCAGTCAGTGAGGCACCGACCAGGACGTGAATATACCGTTATTGTAAATAAATCACTGATTTTACTCAGTGTGGACTCCGTGTCCTTGTTAGATCAGAAGATCAAGATGTAGAATCTGTTTGGGTGAAGCTAAGATACAGTAAGGGGCAGCAAAGATTGGTGGGAGTTATTTATAGACTAACAAAGAGTAGTGGTAATGTAGGACACACTACACATCAGGAAATTAGAGGTACGTAAAACAGGGGTCTTCAATCTACGTACAGACTGGATCAACCAAATTAGCACAAATGCGGTGAAGGACAAGTTCTCAGAATGTACATAAGACACATTCTTGGAATAAAAGAGGTCATTTTGGACTCAGATGAGGAAGAATTTCTTCACACAGAGCCTGGTAAATCTTTGGGTGCTCCATATGGTGCTGGTGCTCGCCCCTCACCGGTACCAAAATCAGTGAGGGATCTGCGCCGATATCGCCGTAACCGGATTCTTCGTTGGCGCTGGCATGTAGCCGCAGAAACGGAGAATCCAGCCCTTTGTATTTGTCTTCACAGAGGAAGATGCAGAAAACCTCCCAGGAATTGAACCAAGCCATCGCGAAAATGAGAAAAATTAGAATGAGCAAAGTAGTAGTACTGGAGAAATTAATGGGACTGAAAGTTTATAAATCTCCTGGCCTTATGATCTACTTCACACAGAGTTGAAAGATTTGGCTGAAGAGATGGTGGATACATTGGAATTCCTCTTCCAAACCTTCTAGAATGGTTCCTGTAGATTGGAAGGTAGCAAATGTAACCCTGCTGTTTTATAGAGGGAGAGAGAAAAGAGAAAAACTACAGACCAATTAGTCTGACATCAGTTGTAGGGAAAATGTTAGAATGTATTATAAATGATGTGCTAACTGAACAGAGAGAAAATAATGGTAAGTTGGGCAGAGTCAACTTGGATTTATGAAAGGAAAATCATGTTTGACAAAGCCATTCAGTTTTTTTTGGGGGGGGGAGGTGGAGGAGGAGGAGAAGAAGAGAGAGAGAGAGAGATAGCTGTGGAGACTCAGTCAACGAATATGTTCAAGACCGAGCTGGATATATTTCTAGATAGTAAAGAAGTCCAGGGATATAGGGATAGTGCAGGACAATTGTGTTGAGGTGGCAGATCAGACATGAACTGATTGAATGGTGGAGGGCCGAAAGGCCTACACTTGCTCCTAATTCCTAGGTTCCTTGGCCAAAGAGTTAGATTAGTGTCATAAAGGAAGAACAGTAAGAAGTCTTACAACACCAGGTTAAAGTCCAACAGGTTTGTTTCAAATCACTAGCTTTCGGAGCACTGCTCCTTCCTCACGTAAAGGAAGAAAGCAATATAAAGTGGTGGAGAAGTTTGGGGATGCAATTTCAGAGATCAGGATCTGGGCAACTCGGCCCAAAGATGGAGTTATTAAAATTGGGTTGTTCAAAAGGCTAGAATTTGAGATGCAGAAAGGAGAGACAAGGTCATGAGGAACTTGAAAACAAAGTTGAGAATTTTAACAATTTATTGCTTGACCAGAGGCCAGTTGAAGTCAGTGAGGATGAATGGGATTTGGTGCAAGGTAAGGCACAGGCAATAGATTTGAGATCTCCTCCAGAAAGAGGTAGTTAGTCAATGAGGTTTAGAAATGGAATTTCAGGCAGCAGAACCAGCTTACAGATGATGAACGGTGAGAACCCCCCACCCCGCCACACCTCTCCCAAGACTCTCCAGACATTGAATAACACATGCTGTGACAGACGGTATTTTACCAGAATAACACATGCTGTGACAGACGGTATTTTACCAGAATAACACATGCTGTGACAGACGGTATTTTACCAGAATAACACATGCTGTGACAGACGGTATTTTACCAGAATAACACATGCTGTGACAGACGGTATTTTACCAGAGCTTTGTGGTACTTTGGCCGGGCGCCAAGTTCGAAACCGCTTTTCGCTGGTCTGCCTTGCTGGACTATTGGGTTCTGACAGACAAATCCTATCGATGCAAAATAAATCAGAGATTACATTCGAATAAATGAAATGAGTAAATGTCCGACATTGTGTCCCGGTCCAATAATATTTCCATTTTAAAATTCTCACAATCAAATCAACCCTCTACTTGGTCTGTCTTGCCCTTCCCTATCTTCATAACCTCCTCTGGCCCGACAACCTTCCCAGATGACGGTGATCCTCCACTTTCCGACTCTCTTGCATCCATGTTTTCCCCCAAATATTACAATCCAAAACATTTCAACATGATTTTCACTGAGGGTGAAATGGAGTTCAACTTTACTCCATACAGTAAACTCCACTCTGAGGTGCCTCAATACTTTTGACATTGACAATACACATTCAATGTCAAACAGTCCCAGGGGTTTTACCCAGTTTCCAGTCCCTCTGTGTACAGTGGTTGAAAGGCCCTGGTCAGTGGCCTTTCCCCATTGCTCCTCTGCAATGGCTGCCCCAAGATTTACTGCGTCCCCCAGCAAGTAGTCCTGGACTGTGAAACTTGCCAGTTTGTGACAACTCTCTGCACTGGAAGACCAACATCTCCGGCAGGTCCAACCATCTTTTACTGAGTTGATGGGAACAGCCTGGAAGAACTCAGCCCTGCATCACAGAGCTGCTCAGTACAAACCTTCACAAAACCACAGCATCTCTCTTCGGACTTTCTTTGCCAAGGCACATTCCAACTGTCTCAGCCCTAAGCTCTGCAATTCAGTCCCAATTCTTCTCAGTCTCTCTCTCTGCTCTTTTAAGATGCTCTTGAAAAACTTTGGTCACCTGTTCGCATCTCCCTTGTCTTTGAGCTTTTGTTTGATAATGATCATATGAAGCGCCTTTGGGATATTGGACCATGTTGACGGTGCTAAATAAATACGGG
Organism: Scyliorhinus canicula; assembly: GCF_902713615.1. NCBI lineage: Eukaryota > Metazoa > Chordata > Chondrichthyes > Carcharhiniformes > Scyliorhinidae > Scyliorhinus > Scyliorhinus canicula. Next base: position 2,259,451 of record NC_052147.1, read on the forward strand.
CGACACAGTGGTTAGCACTGATGCCTCACAGCTCCAGGGACCCGGGTTCAAATCCGGCCTCGAGTTACTGTCTGTGTGGAGTTTGCACTTTCTCCCCGTGTCTGCGTGGGTTTCCTCCAGGTTCTCCGGTTTCCTCCCACAGTCCAAAGATGTGATTAGGAGGTGGATTTGCCATGCTAATTTGCCCCTTAGTGTCCAAATGGTTAGGTGGGGTTACTGGATTACGGGGATAGAGTAGGAGGCGTGGGCATAAGTAGGGGGCTCTTTCCAAGGGCTGGTGCAGACTTGAAGGGCCAAATGGTCTCCTTCTGCACTGTAAATTCTTTTTTTTAATATTTTTTTATTCTCCTCCTTTTTCATACTTTCTCCCAAATTTACACCCAACAATAAACAATAATCATTGTAATGTCAATCCCCATATCAATAACATCATCCCACCAAACCTCAGACATTGGCCCGCAAGTTAACATAAAATGACAAAAAGGAATCAGGAATCACCCATAGTCACCATTAACACATACAGTCCCTCTCCCCCCAACCCTCCCAGCCCCCTCCCCCCAACACTCCCAGCCCCCCCTCCCCCCAACCCTCCCAGCCCCCCCTCCCCCCAACCCTCCCAGCCCCCTCCCCCCACCCTCCCAGCCCCCCCTCCCCCAACCCTCCCAGCCCCCTGCCCCCAACCCTCCCAGCCCCCCCTCCCCCCAACCCTCCCTGCCCCCAACCCTCCCAGCCCCCTCCCCCCAACCCTCCCAGCCCCCTCCCCCCAACACTCCCAGCCCCCCCTCCCCCCAACCCTCCCAGCCCCCTGCCCCCAACCCTCCCAGCCCCCCCTCCCCCCAACCCTCCCTGCCCCCAACCCTCCCTGCCCCCAACCCTCCCAGCCCCCTCCCCCCAACCCCCCCAGCCCCCTCCCCCCAACCCTCCCAGCCCCCCCTCCCCAACCCTCCCAGCCCCCTCCCCCCAACCCTCCCAGCCCCCTCCCCCCAACCCTCCCAGCCCCCCCTCCCCCCAACCCTCCCAGCCCCCTCCCCCCAACCCTCCCAGCCCCCTCCCCCAACCCTCCCAGCCCCCTCCCCCCAACCCTCCCAGCCCCCCTCCCCCCAACCCTCCCAGCCCCCCCTCCCCCAACCCTCCCAGCCCCCTCCCCCCAACCCTCCCAGCCCCCCCTCCCCTCCCAGCCCCCCCTCCCCCCTCCCCTCCCAGCCCCCCCTCCCCCCAACCCTCCCAGCCCCCCCTCCCCCCAACCCTCCCAGCCCCCCCTCTAATGCTCGATGCGATCCAATTCTCGAAAGTGCATCATGAATAACGTCCATGAATTGTAGAACCCCTCCATCCTTCCCTTCAGTTCAAATTTGACCTTCTCAAGTGTCAAGGATTCCAGCAGGTCCCCCCGCCCCACGCCAGGGCACAGAGTGGAGAGGTTGATCTCCCACCCTAACATGATCCGCCTTCGGGCGATCAATGAGGTGAAGGCTACAACATCTATCTCCTCACCCATTTCCAATACTGCCTGGTCTGACATCCTGAATATGGCCTCCCGAGGACCCGGGTCCAGTTTCACACGCACCACTTTAGAGAGTATCCTAAAAATCTCCTTCCGGTAATCCTCCAGCTTTGGACAGGACCAAAACATATGAATGTGGTTTGCGGGGCCCCTCCCCGCAACGTTCACATACATCTTCTACCCCCTCAAAGAGCCGGCTCATCCTCGCCCTTGTAAGGTGGGCTCTATACACCACCTTCAGCTGTATCAGCTCCAACCTCGCACATGAGGTGGAGGCATTCACTCTCCGGAGCACCTCACACCAGAACCCCTCCTCCATACCCTCTCCCAACTCTTCCTCCCACTTTGCTTTGATCCCTTCTAACGGTGCCTTCTCCTCCTCCAAAATAGCCCCGTAAACTGCCGGTACTGCCCCCTTCTCCAGTCTCCCCGTCGTCAGCACCTCCTCCAGCAATGTGGAAGCCGGCTCTACTGGGAAGCTCTGATCTCCTTTCTGGCAAAGTCTCGAACCTGCAAGTAACTAAATATTTTCCCCTGCTCCATCCCATACTTCGCTCCCAGCTCCTTCAATCCCGTAAAACGACCCCTAAGAAATAAATCTTTTAGTGTCCTAATTCCTTTCTCCTCCCATCTCCGAAAATTTCCATCCCACTTCCCTGGCTCAATTTTATGGTTACCCCGAATCGGCATTTCCCTTGACCCTGCCCCCAACACGAAGTGCTGTCGAAACTGCCTCCAAATTCTCAACGAAGCTATTACTACCGGACTCCCTGAGTATCTCCCTGGGGCCGTCGGGAGCGGAGCTGACGCTAGTGCCTTCAATCCCGACCCCTTGCACAAACTCTCCTCCGTTCTGACCCATTGGGAGTCAAGCCCTCTGACCCAGCTCTGCACTGTAAATTCTGAGTCTATGTTGTTTTTGAGAGGGATCCATGCACAAAACAGACCACAACGGTGGGAGGCCATTATACTCCTGCTCCTTCAACGTTACCCTCACGATCTCTCTCCCCAGCTCTCTGCTTTGAATGCATCAAAGACACTGAGATAGCAGGCGGATTTAGTGTGCCTGTTCGCCATGGGTGCAAATTCTGTTGGGGCCGCTAAATCTCACGGGAGGACCATAACGGGATTTGCGCCGATGAGATCAATCAGGTCTCACCGTGCCAAAATGACAGCGCAAACCATGTCCCCAGACTGGGCGTCAAACTGATTTCCATCCATTACAATATAACGGATACTTACCGGGCTTGACGGCGTACCTTCCGCACATGCCTTATCCTCCCACCCAGTCAGTGAGACGCCACGCTGAAGCGAATCACTACTGGCGTTCAAAAACGAGAACCAGTCATGATGACCACATCAGGAACACGGAGATGAGTATAGCCCCCAGGTAGTGAGGGATATGACTGGGCTGTGCCCTGGCACTGCCACACTGAAGTGGGCAGTGCCAAGGGCAAGGGAGCCCTGATGACAGCGCAGGAAGAGGGATTGTGCCTTGATACTTGGGTGGTGGTGGGGCGTCGCCCTGAAGCTCACAAGGGTGGTCCACCGTGTCCGGGGTGGGGTGGGGGAAACTTATTTTTAACGCAGATTGGTGGGCCCCATTAAGACAGCGCCCCGATCCTTGCCGGCTCTACCAAACCCGCCCCGCCAGTGCAAACCACATCCCCCAAAATATTTTGTGCACTAAATGCCTGAAAATCTGGTCTGAAAACTTGGCTGTGTTTCTGGAGAGAAATGAACAGGTTTACTCAGACTCTGCCACTTTGCCATTTTGGGAAATTTCCACCCAGTATGTTTTCCAGCTGGAAACCAGAAGGCAGAAACAAGCTGCGTTTGGCTCCCAACAGACGTCTGGTGGTGACAGATAGGAGAGGGTCGCACGTAAGGCAGATCCTGCCATGGTCTTTGTTTTTTGGACTTTTGAAACCCGGTTCCTGAAGATTGTGGTTGTCAAAACCGGCCCATCGTATGGGATAAGGAGTCTGTTGGCGAAAATATGTTTTAATCTATGAAGAAGGTTGGTGGCAAGGGAGTAATCCTTCAACAGAGCTAGAAACCCGGCGAAGTTCTGGAGGAGGGAAGGTGGAGGACCTGACCTTGTGTATGGTTGCTCATATCACAGTGCAAACACTGGCCGGGGTGATGGCTCATGAATTTGAAAAACAGTTGGTGAAGCATTTTGAGGAGCAGAGCAGGGTGATGATGAAAAACCTTGAACGGTCAATTGAGGGGGGACATGGCCCGATTCGGGAGAAGCTGGATAAAACCTCAGAAGCGGTGAAGGAGCACGGAGAGGTGCTGGATGGTGTGGAGACGGCCTTGTCGCAGCATGGTGATCGAATCACCTCGTTGGAAGCTCAGATGTTGCTAGTAGAGGAGAGAAGCAAGTCTTTGAGGGCAAAGGTGGGTGACTTGGAGAACAGGTCGAGGAGACCGGAGGGTGTGGACGGCCCGAAGCCAACAGTACGTTTCTCAGATGTTAGCCAAGTTTTTTGGGGGGCGGGGCAGTGGGAAAATGTCCCCTCCAGGTCGGGCCCAAAGAGTACTCCGGCGGAAGCCTTGGGCGAATGAGACACTGCGGGCGGTCATTATCAGATTCCACACGTTCCAAGAGAAGGAGCGGGTTCTGCAATGGGTCAAAGTGAATTGGGACTCAAGGTGGGAAGGAAGCATCATCAGGATACAGCAAGATGCCGGAGCGGAGTTGGCGAAGCGCTATTCAGGAGTTTGGAGGGTGTACCCAGTGAGGCGGAGAGTGATTTTTCGTCGAAAGATCAATTTTTCTTTTTTTAAAAATAAATTTAGAGTACCCAATTATTTTTTCCAATTAAGGGGCAATTTAGAATGGCCAATCTACCTATCCTGCACGTCTTTGGGTTGTGGGGGTGAAACCCACGCAGACACGGGGAGAATGTGCAAACTCCACACGGACAGTGACCCAGGGCCGGGATTCAAACCCGGGTCCTCAGCGCCGTAGGCAGCAATGCTAACCACTGTGCCACCGTGCTGCCCAAAAAGATCAATTTTTCAATATGCTGGGAGGAGGCGGAGGCTTTTGCGAAGGAACTTGGACTTGGAATTGATTAAATGGATTCCATTGGGACTTTAATGTGGGATGGTTGGGAAGGGTTGGATTGGGATGTATTGTTGTTTGAGATTGAGGGGGCTACGGTTATTGGGGGGGGGGGGGGAGTGGTCAGGGTAACAGTATGGGAATATATGGCCCCTGGGGGAAGGGGGGTTAAGTTTTGTAAAGATATTGAGCTTTGGTTGCTCTTCTGTAGCTGGAATGGGCTGGGGAACGTTGGTTTGTTTTGTTGGGGGGGGGGGGTTAATTTTGCTAGCTGTAAAGTTTCAGCTAGTGAACGGAAGTGAAGGATTGTGGTGGGCGCTGCGGCTTGTTGGACCTGCTTGAGTTAGGTAATTGGACATTCTGAATTCTCCCTCTGTGTACCCGAATAGGCGCCAGAATGTGGCGACTAGGGGAATTTTCACAGTAACTTCATTGCAGTGTTAATGTAAGCCTACTTGTGACAATAAGGACTATCATTATTTGTTTGGTGGGGCTAAATAGAGGAGGGAATTGTTTCTCTGGAAAGCTTTTTTCAGGTTTGTGTGTGGGGGGGGGGGGGGGGCACTGGGGGGAGGGATCTGACTGGGACTAAGGGCTTTTCTTTGTCTCGTCTTAAGGGTGGGGCTGGTGGCTGTCTTGGGTAGGTCCTGAGCCTGGGCCGACCGGAGATGGCGACCTTTTATCTTTGGGAATTGGTCACAGTCAGCGGGGTTGGGGTTGGGGTGGGGGTTTGGTTTTTTCCCTAAGGGTGGGGGTTGTAAATGGTATTCTGTTTGCATGGAAGTGTTTCGTTTATGTTTTATAAAATGAAAACTTCAAAAAAAAAATTGATGTTTTAAAGTGTTTGGCTCCCAACATCTCTGTGGCCTTTCCCCCCAAATTCCAACCCACTGTCCAGCTGCTCAATCAGATTGAGTCAGAAAGTGTCTAACTTTGGTGTCCTTTTCAACCACATACCTGCTCTATCACCAACACCACTTACTGTATCCACCCGCAACACATGGCTCACCAATATGCTTCCTTCATTCCCACAATCACTGAAACTTTTACCCGACAAAAAATACTGACATTCGTGTCACACATTTCATGACCACAGGATGTCCCAAAGTATTTTATAACCAGTTAAGCACTTTTACACGCTGATTTAACATAGGCAACACAGCTGCCAATTTGCACACACAATCCTAACATAGCAATGTGATTGTGACCAAATAATTTGTTTTAATGAAGGAAATGTATTGACCAGAACAGAAGATCGTACTCTGCCTTTCTTCAAAATATCCACCCAAGATGGCAGAGAGGGCCAAGGCTGAATATCTCAGCTGAAAGATGCCCCCCCCCCCTGGTATTGCATCGGGAAGTCAGCCTAGAATTTAGTGCTAAATCTCTGGTATGGAACTTGAATCCACACCCTCCTGACTCAGAGGTGAGAGTGCAACCCACTGAACACTGGCTTTGAACCAGTTACTTTTCCTACTGTCAATCCTAAATTTCCGTTGATCCACTCAACTAGTCCTTAAACTCCACTTGGCATAAACTGTTAACTTGACCTAAATCCCCAGTCTCATTCTCTGAGCATCATGGGCCTGCTGATCTCTAATTGCTCCCACTACATCATGGACAAACTCAAAATGTTCCACCGTTCAGTTAGATCTTGGCTCATCTGTACCTCAACTCCATTTAATCTGCCTTTTGGAGGCCGGTTTAGCTCAGTTAGCTGGACAGGTAGTTCATGATGCAGAGCGAGGCCAACAGCGCGAGTTTGATTCCCGTGCCGGCTGAGGTTGTCCAGGAAGGCCCCGCCTTCTCAGGTTAAATCACAGCTCTCCCCCCTCAAAGGGGAAAGCAGCCTCTGGTCTTCTGGGACCATGGCAACTTTACCTTTATTCCAGAATGCTCTTGCCCAATAATAAAAACTCAGTTTTGAAAATCTTATTTGCAGCAACCACAGCATTTCAGGGGAGAGGATTCCAGAGTCCTATAACCCTTTGTGTGAAGGAAATGCTTCCCAATTACCTCATGAACAGCCAAGCTCGAACTTTAACATTATGTCCCCTTTGCTATCTTTCCTAACTCTTCTCCTTCTGATGGACCACCAAGGGGCTGGTTTAGCACAGAGGGCTAAACAGCTGACTTGTGATGCAGAACAAGACCAGCAGCGCGGGTTCAATCCCCGTAGCGATTATTTTTATTTCTCCTCTGGCAGGTACCTAATGAACCATAATTGAAGCATGATTGTTACTTTCTCCTTTGACTTTGCTTATCACCCCTTACTTTTTTATATCTCATTTCTAAATGCAGCCTGTTACTGAGACCATAGAGCCAAAGTGTTGCAATTGTCAGTAATTTGTAATGGTTACATCAATGGCTGATTGTTTTTGTGTACAAAGTCACTAACACATTCAGTGATTCACTGAAATTTTTGCCTTGGTAGATCAACACAGGTTGATTTACTGAGCATTCATACTGACAAACAGCATAACCCTAGATGGTGAGATGCTGAGCAATTTTCTGTCTGCTACTATTCTTTCATCCCTACAAGGTGCACTGATCAATGGCTTCACTGCACTGCCAGTGCTTCACCAGAATGCCCCACAGCCCACAATACATCCCTTGGAACAGCACAGTCTGTAACTGTGCGGACAGGTTTATTTTGTCCCGAGACAAAATAAATGTGTCATATGTCCACTACACTTACAGAATTGCTGGGAGGTTTAACAGCCAAGCTTCAGAAAGCAATGCAAGGGCAGCCTGACATCAGCACAGAAACACAGTATTTGTGTACTTCAAAATCCAGCTAAAAACTGCACCTGACCATGTGAATACTGCTCAAGTGCTATTTCTACTTGAGGACCATGTGATAAATCCAAAGCGTTCGCTATGACAGAGAGGCACTAGCGGGTGTTACTGGATGAGTAACCCAGTGAACCAGGATAACGCTGACCAAAACAAAACCTGGAATTAAAAGTCTAATGTTGACCATGAAACCATTATTGAGTGTTGTAAAAACCCATCTGGTTCACTCATGTCGTTCAGGTAAGGAAATCTGTCATCTTTACTTGGTCTGCACGATATGTGACTCCAGACCCACAGTAATGTGGTTGACTCTTCAATGCCCTCTGAAATGGCCCAGCATTCCTGACTCTGAGTCACACGTTCCATTGCAGAGACATGAGCACAAAATCCAGGCTGAACTCTGGTGCACTACTGAGGGAGTGCTGCACCGTCAGGTGAGACATTAAATCAAGATCAACCTGCCCTCCAAGGTGGATACAGAAGATCCTGTGTTACAATTCCGAAGAGGGGGAGAATTCTCCCCCATGTCCTGGTTAATAGTAATTCCTCAACAATATCACAAGAACAATTTATGTGGGTATTATCACAGATCTTGCATTATACTAACCTTCCTACATTACAATAGTGACTACACTTTTAAAAGTATTTCAAAACACTTTGGGACATCCTGGGCATTGGAAAGGTGTCACTATTCATTAGAGAGAGGGACCTAGTTGCCCATGAGAACAGTGTGAACCAGGTTAATAGACTCGAACAGATTGATATTAAGAAGGAGGATGTGCTGGAAATTTTGAAAAGCATCAGGATAGATAAGTCCCCTGGGCCTGATGGGATATACCCAAGGTTACTACGGGAAGCAAGGGAGGAGATTGCTGCGCCGTTGGCGATGATCTTTGCGTCCTCACTCTCAACTGGAGTAGTGCCGGATGATTGGAGGGAGGCGAATGTTTTCCTCTGTTCAAGAAAGGGAATAGGGAAATCCCTGGGAATTACTGACCCATCAGTCTTGCGTCTGTGGTGAGCAAAATATTGGAAAAGATTCTGAGAGATAGGATTTATGATTATTTAGAAAAACATAGTTTGATTAAAGATAGTCAGCCTGGCTTTGTGAGAGTCAGGTCATGCCTCACAAGCCTCATTGAATTCTTTGAGGATGTGACGAGACACATTGATGAAGGTCGGGCAGTTGATGTGGTGTATATGTTCAGTAAGGCATTTGATAAGGTTCCCCATGGTAGGCTCATTCAGAAAGTTAAGGGACATAGGATACAGGAAAATTTGGCTGTCTGGATACAGAATTGGCTGGCTGAAAGAAGACAGCGAGTGATAGTGGATGGAAAGTATTCCACCTGGAGGTCGGTGACCAGTGGTGTCCCGCAGGGATCTGTTCTGGGACCTCTGCTCTTTGTGGTTTTTATAAATGATTTAGATGAGGAAGTGGAAGGGTGGGTTAGTAAGTTTGCCGATGACACGAAGGTTGGGGCAGTTGTAGATAGTGTCGAGAGCTGTTGCAGGTTACAGCAGGACATTGACAGGATGCAGAGCTGGGCTGAGAAGTGGGAGATGGAGTTCAACCTTGATAAATGTGAAGTGATTCATTCTGGAAGGTCGAATTTGAATGCTGAATACAGGGTTAAAGGCAGGATTCTTGGAAGTGTGGAGGAACAGAGGGATCTTGGGGTCCATGTACATAGATCCCTCAAAGTTGCCACCCAGGTTGATAGGGTTGTTAAGAAGGCGTATGGTGTGTTGGCTTTCATTACCAGGGAGATTGAGTTTTAGAGCCGCGAGGTTTTGCTGCAGCTTTATAAAACCCTAGTTGGACCACACTTGGAATATTGTGTCCAGTTCTGGTCGCCTCATTATAGGAAGGATGTGGATGCTTTGGAGAGGGTACAGAGGAGATTTACTAGGATGCTGCCTGGAATGGAGGGCATGTCTTATGAAGAAAGATTGAGAGAGCTGGGGCTTTTCTCACTGGTGCGATGAAGGAAGAGAGGTGACTTGATAGAGGTGTACAAGGTGATGGGAGGCATGGATAGAGTGGATAGCCAGAGACTTTTCCCCAGGGTGGAAATGGCTGTCACGAGGGGACACAGTTTTAAGGTGATTGGAGGAAGGTACAGGGGAGATGTCAGAGGTCGGTTCTTTGTACAGAGAGTGGTGGGTGTGTGGAATGCACTGCCAGCAGAGGTGGTGGAGTCTGAGTCATTAGAGACATTTAAGCGACTCTTGGACAGGCACATGGACAGCAGTAAATTGAAGGGGTGTAGGTTAGGTTGACCTTAGATTAAACATAGAACATACAGTGCAGAAGGAGGCCATTCGGCCGATCAAGTCTGCACCAACCCACTTAAGCCCTCATTTCCACCATATCCCCGTAACCCAATAACCCCTCCTAACCTTTTTGATCACTTAGGGCAATTTATCATGGCCAATCCACCTCACCTGCACGTCTTGGGGCTGTGGGAGGAAACCGGAGCACCCGGAGGAAACCCACGCAGACACGGGGAGGACGTGCAGACTCCGCACAGACAGTGACCCAGCGGGGAATCAAACACGGAACCCTGGCGCTGTGAAGCCACAATGCTATCCACTTGTGCTACGGTGCTGCCCGAGGATAGGAATTAGGATAAATGGTCGGCACAACATCGTGGGCCGAAGGGCCTGCATTGTGCTGTACTGTTCTATGTTCTATGTCACAAAAAAATGAGTCTTGGACATTTTTCTGTGCTAATTTATATCCACACATATATATTATGCACACACACATATATATTATACATACACACCCATATATATTATATGTATACACACACATATATATTATACATATACACATATATATTATACATATACTCATATATATTACACATACACACACATATATATTATACATACACACACATATATATTACACATACACACATATATATTATACATACACACCCATATATATTATATGTACACACACACATATATATTATACATATACACCCATATATATTATATGTACACACACACATATATATTATACATATACACATATATATTACACATACACACACATATATATTACACATATACACACATATATATTACACATACACACACATATATTATATGTACACACACATATATATATTATACATATACACACATATATATTACACATACACACACATATATATTATACATATACACATATATATTACACATACACACACATATATATTATACATATACACACATATATATTAGACACACACATATATTATATACACACATGCAAGTTGTTGTTGGAAAAACATAACAATATCAATGATCACTTTACAATCAATAAGATCCCACAAAGTAATGAGATAAACAAGCAGTTAGTAAGCAACAAAGGTTTGTTATGTTATGTAAATTCCAACTAAATCTTTAAATATAGTTCATTGTCAGGTATCAAGGCTATTTTCAAAGGTGAAGAAACTGAGGGAGTGCTCCCAGCAAACTGGCACTTACCCACTAACGTGAACATGTCTGACAGCATGCTCGCTTTGATCTTCAGATCCAAGGGTGCATCACTAGTGAGAAAGAAGTGAAAGAAAATTCAATCAGGAGCTGGTCCAGATTTGCACAGATTCCTTGCCGCACAGGTATCAATGCAGTGAAACCCAGTTAGAATGAATCGCAGAACCACAGAACCAGTCGTGCAGAGGGAGCTCCTTTTGCCCATCATATCTCTGCCAGTACTAGCTCTTCAAGTGGAACCAATTAATCATCCCACTCCAGCCTTTTCCATTGGATTAGGAACCTACCAATCCTGGTTCCGCATTCAATTCAACCGATCTGCACCCAAACACAATTTACCTGCATTTGCTAATTTATCTATTAATATCCTTACACCGCAAATTGCACCTTGGGACCTTTCATATGTGTGGTTATTGGAGCGAAGTATACAGTGGTGTCTTCTAGGGGTCATTATTAAGATCACTTTTCTTTTTGATATATAGTAATGAACTTGATTTGGGTATATACGGCATAATTTCAAGTTTGCAGAAGAAATTAAACTCAAATGTAGTCAGCACGAAACAGGATATTAACAGATTTCAAGGAAGACATCGATGGAATAGTGATTCCTGACAGATGAAATTATACATTTTAGTAGAAAGAATGAAGAATGGCAACAAAAACTGAATGGCACAATTTTCAAGGAGGTGTAGGAACAGGAATCTGAAGGTGAATGCACACAAATGTTTGAAGTTGGCAGAACAAGTTGAGAAGGCTGATGAAAAAGTATGCAGAAATCTTAGAACATAAGAACTAGGAGCAGGAGTAGGCCATCTGGCCCTTCGAGCCTGCTCCACCATTCAATGAGATCATGGCTGATCTTTTGTGGACTCAGCTCCACTTTCCGGCCTGAACACCATAACCCTTAATCCCTTTATTCTTCAAAAAACGATCTATCTTTATCTTAAAAACATTTAATGAAGGAGCCTCTACTGCTTCACTGGGCAAGGAATTCCATAGATTCACAACCCTTTGGGTGAAGAAGTTCCTCCTAAACTCAGTCCTAAATCTACTTCCCCTTATTTTGAGGCTATGTCCCCTAGTTCTGCTTTCACCCGCCAGTGGAAACAACCTGCCCGCATCTATCCTATCTATTCCCTTCATAATTTTAAATGTTTCTATAAGATCCCCCCTCATCCTTCTAAATTCCAATGACTGCAGTCCCAGTCTACTCAACCTCTCCTCATTATCCCTGGGATTAACCTAGTGAATCTCCTCTGCACACTCTCCAGCACCAGTATGTCCTTTCTCAGGTAAGGAGACCAAAACTGAACACAATACTCCAGGTGTGGCCTCACTAACACCGTATACAATTGCAGCATAACCTCCCTAGTCTTAAACTCCATCCCTCTAGCAATGAAAAAATGAAAAATGAAAATCGCTTATTGTCACGAGTAGGCTTCAATTAAGTTACTGTGAAAAGGACAAAATTGTGAAGGACAAAATTCCATTCGCTTTCTTCATCACCTGTTGCACCTGTAAAACAACTTTTCGTGACTCATGCACTAGCACACCCAGGTCTCTCTGCACAGCAGCATGTTTTAATATTTTGCCATTTAAATAATAATCCCTTTTGCTGTTATTCCTACCAAAATGGATAACCTCACATTTGTCAACATTGTATTCCATCTGCCAGACCCTAGCCCATTCACTTAACCTATCCAAATCCCTCTGCAGACTTCCAGTATCCTCTGCACTTTTCGCTTTACCACTCATCTTAGTGTCATCTGCAAACTTGGACACATTGCCCTTGGTCCCCAACTCCAAATCATCTATGTAAATTGTGAACAACTGTGGGCCCAACATTGATCCCTGAGGGACACCACTAGCTACTGATTGCCAACCAGAGAAACACCCATTAATCCCCACTCTTTGCTTTCTATTAATTAACCAATCCTCTATCCATGCTACTACTTTACCCTTAATGCCATGCATCTTTATCTTATGCAGCAACCTTTTGTGTGGCACCTTGTCAAAGTCTTTCTGGAAATCCAGATATACCACATCCATTGGCTCCCTGTTATCTACTGCACTGGTAATGTCCTCAAAAAATTCCACTAAATTAGTTCGGCATGATCTGCCCTTTATGAACCCATGCTGCGTCTGCCCAATGGGACATTTTCCATCCAGGTGCCTCGCTATTTCTTCCTTGATGATAGATTCCAGCATCTTCCCTACTACCGAAGTTAAGCTAACTGGCCTATAATTACCCGCTTTCTGCCTACCTCCTTTTTAAAACAGTGGTGTCACGTTTGCTAATTTCCAATCCACCGGGACCACCCCAAAGTCTCGTGAAGTTTGGTAAATTATCATTAAATTATCACTTAGCTTTAAGTAACACAGGAACAGAGTACAAAACGTTAGAAAACATTAGTTAGGCTTCAGCTGGAGTATTGTGTTCAATAATGGATATCACACTTCAGGAAGGATGTTACAAATACAATGTAGGTTTACTAAAATGGTTCCAGAATGAGGGACTTTAATTATGTTATGCAACTGGAGAAGCTGGCATTGCCCCTGGAGTTTAGACTGTTAAGAGGAGATTGGATAGCAACGTTCAAAATCAGGAATAGCCTTTGTAGAAAACTGTCCCCAGTGACGGAAGAGTCAACAACCAGAGGTCCCAAAGTTTAGGTGACAGGCAAAATAAGCAGAGACGGCAGGAGGAATCATTTGTTCAACATTTGTTATAATCCGGAATGCGCTGAATGAAAGGGTGGTGGAAACAAACTTTCAAAAAGTGATTTGGAGAAATAACTGAAAAAAACAAAAATACTGAATTATGAAGGCGATAGCAGTAGGTAGCGTGGGACTAACTTGATAGCTTTAACAAGAATACAAGAAATAGGAGGAGCAGGAGTGGGTACAGAATTCTAAAGATTCACAACCCAGATTGTTTCCACTCTTTGGGAAATCTAAAATATGGGACACAGCCCCAGGGTAAACAGTCACAACTTTCCAAGTCTTTCTCCACAACTATAATCGTTCACCCTGGGAATGATCTTCACTGTATCCTATCTGTACCTCTAATGGACTTCCTCTGATCACCGTCATAATGCAATTTCACCGGGGATCACATTATCGTTAATCTTTTCTTAGAATGAGGCCAAGGAGTTGAAGACAAAGGTGCTTTGGGTTTGTTTTCTACAAACGTAAATCACGGCAAGAAGGGGCCTTGCCCAAGTTAAATACGAAGGAACATTGCCAAATAGAGTCTTAGATCAGCAATGAAATGGAAACAAAGCTAATTAAGTACATTCCAAGAAGGAAAGCTGAGAATGTGGCGAAGGCTGGGGTTCCATTGATGAATCAATTGTGAGATTAGTTCAGATTTGAAACTAAAAACAGCACTTAGTACTGACAGTGCAGATAACAAAACTGAAAACCAAGACATTAAAGAAAATATAGAAGACACAAATGTACAAAAGGTTTATGAAGGGAGGAGAAAAGAAGCAAACAAAATTCAAGGGCTCGAAAAAGGCTTCTGAATAGCACAACAGCGGCAAATGCTAGGTAGGGATTCTGCTGCCAATAGCCTTGTGATGAACGGTATTTACCTTTAATACCTTGCCCCTTTAAGAGGCTTGGAACCCTGGGGGACTCCGCCCCCAGGAAACAGTATATAGGATAAGGCTCCATGTGGCGAGCACACTTCTCTCGAATGCTGTCCTGTTCTCTGTATATTAAAGCCTTTGATTACCGCTCTCGCGTCGTAATTGAGAGTGCCTCAAGCCTGGAGTATAGAGTGAGGGAACAGCAGAAATACTAAATCACAACTCTGCCTCAGATTTCACAGAGAAGGCTGATATTGATTGGAAGTTGGATCTCTCACAGGTGTGCATGGTCCAGGGTGGTGGAGGGTAAGATCCAAAGAAAAACGTGCGGAGGATTGGGACCTAACCACATATTAGGATCCTGAAGAAAGCTGAAGGACTGCAGGAGGCTCTGATGTGCATCAAAGGATCGTGGAGAAGGCTGTTCATCTACCGTGCCAACTATTTGAAAGAGTTACCCGATTCACTCAACTCAATCTGCTTTCTCCTTCCCAAATGTTTATCAAATTCCTTTCGGCATTAATAACAGGAGAAACAAAGGTTTTTCCTACAAGTGGAAACATCCTCATTACCAAGTAGTACAAAAATGAAGATTGTAGATCACTCCTAATCATACCTTCCTTTGCTCGGTGTCAGATTTCCTTGCATCTCTGTGAAAGTCCTTGGCACGTTTCTCCATGTTAAAAGTGGGATGTTAATGAAAATGACTGTTTTTGCATCTTACTCAGCAACCCTGCTTCCCTTTGGGTCACCCTGACTTTCTTCATAATACACATTATCTTTTTCAACTCACATCCCCAGGAATACAAACCCTTCCCGACAGCGATCGTGTTTCACATTCGTCAACTGCTTTATAACCTCAAACTTCCAGTAATCACCTTCACTCACCCATTTATATGCATGTCTACTTTAACAAGTTCTCACTTTGTCCAGTTTCCATAACCCATCCTCATAACTAGGAAGTTGGGGAATTGCTGTCACTGTCCAACTCTGTACCTCAAACATGATAATGTTCTTGTGTGTTTAAATCACTGAACCTTTCTGTAATCACTAACAACAAATAAGCCACTAGCCAGGAAGCATCTTTTCTGTCTGCCTGAGAAATCTGGACAATCAATAAAGATCTATGAAGGACAATAAAAGCCTTTGAAATGTGAATTCTAAGACTTACGTTAAAAATTCCTTATACGGAAAGGAAGTTGTGTTTCTCGAGACGGGAACAACAGTATTTTGGCCATTTGATCAGAGTTGTAAAGTACAGAGTGAGAGCAGCAGAAAGAGGAATCGGCCTAGGCATAGTGACAGAGCAATTTCAGACGAGCTACAGTGTGCGAGAATGCGGCAAGACAGACGAGTGTGACATACCATGGCAGCATATCTCATGCTAAGAGTAGCTGCAAGCAGCAGCTGCATTGAAAATGAAAAAATGAAATGAAATGAAAATCGCTTATTGTCACGAGTAGGCTTCAATGAAGTTACTGTGAAAAGCCCCTAGTTGCCACATTCCGGCGCCTGTTCGGGGAGGCTGGTACGGGAATTGAACCGTGCTGTTGGCCTGCCTTGGTCTGCTTTGAAAGCCAGCGATTTAGCCCAGTGTGCTAAACCAGCCCCTTGCTAAACCAGCCCTTGATTGGGGGGGGGGGGGGGGGGGGGGGTTTGGAGTGTTAATGCCAGCCTACTTGTGACAATAATAAAGATTATTATTATTAATCACCCTTAATTGGAAAAAAATTATTGGGTACTCTAAATGTAATTTTTAAAAAGCTCTGCCTGGATATGGGAATGGAGTTTGAGACTGATGAGAGACTGGTAAATATATCTGCCAGCAGTGGCTTTCATTTAGAGAGGGCCAACAAGTTGCATCTGATAAATCTTGTGGATTAGTGGAGTTTATAGAACGTGTGGATAAGGACATTAACATTAACTTGTCCAATTCATCAACATAAACTCTCTTCGTATCATTCATGCCAACTCATCCAACACCAATGCCACGATAACAAGGGGAAACATTTAAAACCATCTTCAACCAAGTGCTGGTAAAATCTATTAACTAAAAGGGAAGAACAAGGCTACTGGCCAGGTGTTGGAAAAGGGGATTTGATCAGGTAGCTGCATGATAGGCAGCACAGCCACTAGGGACTGAAGGGCCTCTTTCCGTGCTGAAAATACTCTATTCTGGGATTATCCGTTATGGAGCCGAATTGCTCCTGCCAGCAGGGAATGGCTACTGGTGTCTGCTGGTGCTCGGACCGGGGCTCAGTATGTGATTCCCTCTCTTTCACTTTGCTAATTTATGCATGGAGCTCGCTCGCTCAATTCCATTGGAATCCCAGTATCGGGACACTATTTTGAGCCCGATACCGAGGTCTGGTTTTGAGCCCGATACCGAGGTCTCCCACTCACAATGCAAACTTGCACTGCCCCCCCCCCCCCCCAACAATTAGGGGCATCCTCCCCAACACACATGTATGAAGTTCACCCAAACCCCCCCCAACCCCTCTTCAGAGAACCCCCCCAACAGACCCCTCCCCCAAATCAAAGAACACCCCCCCAATCAGAGATCCCCATCATTCAGTCACCCCACCTAAAAGCTGAAGAACAGTCCAAGCAGTTGAGTTAAAGATCACTGCATTTTCACTTACTCTTCCCCAACACCTGATGCGCCCGACAAGTGTTTTAAGCAGCAGCTGTCACAAGTGTCAGAGACTTCCTCAAAAGCCAAGTGCACTTCAAAGGGCTTCAAATCCTTCAAAAACCTTTGAAATGCAAATATTCCATTCAATTTCACAGAGCAATACATTTCACTTGCCAGTGATTGAGTTGTATTTGCTCAGACACAGCTGCTTCGGGGGAGGGGGGATGTTTATTTATCTATCCCATCCCACTTGAATGAATCTCAAGTACCCTCCTTTGATGCTAACTACTATGTATATAAATACTCCTGCTATAATTGACAGCTCCTCACCACATCAAAAAGAGCTAAGTGCTTTCACTTCCTTTTTTTCTCAGCTTATTATGATCCGAGGCCAGATCCCAACAGTTGCTAGGATACGGGACAGAACCCCCAATATTTTATTTAGTTTGTAAGACTGTGAGGAAAGGATACTTCGCTCCAGGAGTGATTTCACGCACAAATAGGAATATGGTATATTTTTTAAATGTTATTACTAATAAAGTATTACTAACTTTAACATCATAAAACACTAGATTTCAATTACCAGTTAAACAATGCTGATCAATACAATGAAACAATCCGAGCTGATATCTTTATCTCCACTCAATCAAAACCCATTTCCGGTCACAATTCACTTTTAAATACTGTTATCAGACTCAGGAATACTTCCTTTATTAAGATATCTTTGGTAAACCACTTTGAGAAAGTGATATCCTTCAGGTCACAGCTTGCAGATTCTTTCCCATCTCAAATAATGTATAAACTGCCAGCCTTTCCAGAAACTGCTTTTTGGTTCACAGGCAAAATCTATTTACCTAAACCGCTTTGAGAAAAGCTGCTTGTCCAGTCAAAACTTTAACTGACTGTTTCTCCAGAAACTTCTCGTCAGTTCATACAGGTCTTTAACTGAACTGTATGGAGAGCACAGCTTCTTGTTTGTTCACAACCCTATCTAAAACTAAACCCTGAAACTCAATATCTGGCTTCTTCAGCCCCTGGTCCCCTCATTAACTACAGCATCTTACTCAAACTAAAAAAAAGTCTCTAAAAATCTACTCCCCAGGAAACCCTCTTAACATAAATTAAAGTCCATTAGCCCATCTTCAGCAAACAATATCCATGGCTGGAATTAATTATGATCTTACTTTTACAATGGTTTAATTGTACCTCTGTCCCCAAAAATGTCTCCTGCCTTTCAAACCAGGACTTTTAAAAACATGACTGAAGCAGTCACATACTATCCCAGGGTTTTAACCCGAACTATAAGACCATAAGATTTAGGAGCAGAATTAGGCCATTCGGCCTATCGAGCTTGCTCCACCGGTCGATCACAAATCATCTCCATTCTCCTGCCTTCTCCCCATAACCCCAATACCCTTATTAATCAAGAACACCAAACCCATGACCGCTATCATCTAGAAGGACAGGAGCAGCAGATACCTGGGAACCCCACCAACTGGAGGTTCCCCTCCAAGTCACTCATCACCCTGACTTGGAAATATATCGGACGTTTCTTCACTGTCATTGGGGCAACATCCTGGAACTCCCTCCCTACCAGCATAGTGGGTGTACCAACACCTCAGGGACTGCAGCGGTTCAAAAAGGCAGCTCACCACCACCTTCTGAAGGGCAACTACATATGGGCAATAAATTCTGGCCTAACCAGCGATGCCCACATCCTGTAAATGAATAAAAAACAATGTAAAGAATTTGTCCTCGAGGTACTGTTACCTGCAGGACTATAGACCAAGAACTGGAAGATGGAATTAGACGGAAGAGTTCTTTCTTGGAACATGAGGAAGAAGGAGGCATATGACATGCATAGGCAGCTGGGATCAAATGGATCACTTGAAGAGTATAGGGCTTGTCGGAGTAGAGTTAAGAGAGAAATCAGGAGGGCAAAAAGGGGACATGAGATTGTCTTGGCAGTTAAGGCAAAGGAAAATCCAAAGAACTTTTACAGATACATAGAGGGTAAACATAAGACTAGGGAGCGGGTTGGGCCTCTTAAGGATAAACAAGGTCATCTGTGTGCAGATCCACAATGGATGGGAGAGATCCTAAATGAATATTTCTCATCGGTATTTATTATAGAGAAACGCACGAATGTTAGAGAAATTGGGGAAATAAAAAATGATGTCCTGAGGAGTGTACATATTACAGAGAAGGAGGTGCTGGCGGTATTAAAGTGCATCAAGATCGATAAATCCCCAGGACCTGATGAAATGTATCCCAGACGTTGGAGGAGACTCAGGAAGAAATTGCCCCCTAGCTGAATTATTTGAATCATCAACAGCCACAGGAGAGGTGCCCGAAGATTGGAGGGTAGCAAATGTTGTGCCCTTTTTTAAGAAGGGCTGTAGGGATAAGCCTGGGAACTACAGACCGGTTAGCCTTGCTTCTGTAGTGGGTAAATTGTTGGAAGGTATTCTGAGGGACAGGATCTACAGGTATTTAGACAGACAAGGGCTAATTAGGGAAAGTCAGCATGGCTTTGTAAGGGCAAAGTCTTGTCTCACAAATTCGATTGAGTTTTTTGAAGGGGCAACCAAGAAGGTAGATGAGGGCAGTGCAGTCGATCTTGTCTACATGGACTTTAACAAGGCCTTTGACAAGGTAGGTTGTTGCTAAAGGTTAAATCTCACGGAATCCAGGGTGAGGTAGCTAATTGTATTCAAAATTGGCTTGCCAACTGAAGCCAAAGGGTGGTTGTGGAGGATGGTTTTTTTAAACTGGAGGCCTGTGACCAGCGGTGTGCCTCATGGATCGGTGCTGGGTCCACTGTTATTTGTTATATATATTAATGATTTGGATGAGAATGTAGGAGGCATAATTAGTAAGTTTGCAGATGACACCAAGATTGGTGGCATAGTGGACAGTGAAGAAGGTTATATAAGATTGCAACAGGATCTTGAACAATTGGGCCAGTGGGCTGATGAATGGCAGATGGAGTTTAATTTGTATAAATGTGAGGTGATGCATTTTGGTAGATCAAATCAGGACAGGACCTACTCAGTTAATGGTAGGGAGTTGGTTCATAGCTCCGTGAAGGTGGAGTCGCAGGTGGACAGGGTGGTGAAGAAGGCATTCAGCATGCTCGGTTTTATTGGTCAGAATATTGAATACAGGAGTTGGGACGTCTTGTTGAAGTTCAACAAGACATTAGTAAGACCACACATGGAATACTGTGTTCAGTTATGGTCACCCTATTAAACTAGAAAGAGTGCAGAAGAGATTTACAAGGACGCTCCCAGGACTTGGTGGTCTGATCTATAAGGCGAGGCTGGATAGGCTCGGACTTTTTTCCCTGGAATGTAGGAGGTTTAGGGGTGATCTGATACAGGTCTATAAAATAATGAGGGGCATAGACAAGGTAAAAAGTCAACATCTTTTCCCAAAGGTAGAGGAGTCTAGAACGAGAGGGCAGAGGTTTAAGGTGAGAGGGAGAGATACAAAAAAGACCAGAGGGGAAATTTCTTCACACAGAGGATGATGAGCATCTGGAACGGGCTGCTACTGGCAGTGGTAGAGGCAGGTACAATTTTTTCCTTTAAAAAAGTGAGACAGTTACATGGGGAGGCTAAGTATCGAGGAATATGGGCCAAACGTGGGCAAGTGGGACTAGTTCAGTGATAGAAACTGGGCAGAATGCACAAGCTGGGCCGAAGGGCCTGTTTCCATGTTGTAAACATCTATGACTCTATGAGAACTAGGAGCAGGAGTCGGCAATTTAGTCTCTCGAGGTTGTTCTACCGTTCAATGTGATCATGGCTGATAACTCCACCATCCTGCCCGTTCTCCATAACCCTTCAACCCATTCCCAATTAAAAATCTGTCTAACTCCTCTTTAAATTTACCCACTGTCCCAGCATCCCCCGCACTCTGGGGTAGCAAATCCCACAGATTCACAACCCTTTGGGAGAAGTAGTTTCTCCTCAAATCTGTTTTAAATTTGCTATTTCTTATTCTAAGACTATGACCTCTCGTTCTAGAATGCCCCACAAGAGGAAGCATCAGCTCCACGTCTACTTTATCCAGAACTTTTAGCATCTTATATACCTCAATTTGATCTCCCCTCATTCTTCTAAACTCTGGACAGACAGTGTAGGCCTAAACTGTGCAATCTCTCTTCATATGACAAACCCTTTATCTCTGGAATCAATCTAGTGAACCTCTGAACTGCCTCCAATGCCACTACATCTTTCCTAAAATATGGGGACCAAAACTGCACAACTCCAGGTGTGGTCTCACCAATGCCTTGAACATTCCATTCGCTTTTTTTATTACCTGCTGTACCTGTGATTCATGCATGAGGACGCTCAGATCCCTCTGCACCAGGACACCCCGAAGTCTCTTCCCATTTAGATAAGAAGTGGTCTTTCCATTTTTCCGACCAAAATGGATGACCTCGAGCTTATCCACGTTAAACTCCATCTGCCACATTTTGGCCCACTCTCCTAACCTATCTATATCCATAATACAACAATATCTGAAATACCTAGATTCATCACAAGCGCCAAACCCGTGTTCCCCTTGACGCTCCTTTCTCCACCCGATCGGGAATCCCAATTAGAGTGGCGTTGAATGGAGAATCCCAGCTAATGACTCTAACAAACTAAAACACTCGTGGGACTCTATGAATGACTGGAAGTAAAACAAATAAGAAGGCAAAAAGGAATTATGAAATTAAGTTATTGAAGAACATAAAACAAAATAGCAATATATTTTATAAGCACATCAAGAGAAAATGGATGTTGTGATGGGAATAGGCCCATTAAAGGATATACAGGGTAACACTTCAGGTAACAATGGAGAGATGACAGAAATATTGAATATTTGTTTTGCTTCAGTATTTACCAGGGAGATAGGACAGACAGACATGACGTTGAATGATGAGATAATCAATGAGATAGCAGAAGTCAAATTAAAAAAGGGATGTACTGAATAAATAAACAAACTCAAAGAGGATAAAGCCCCTGGTTTGGATGAATTGCATCCCCATATTTTGAAAGAAAGAATCTAGGGAAGAGATTGCAGAGGCATTATTCATATTTAACAATTTGTTAGAAAAAGGTGTATGGCCAGACAATTGTCAGATAGTTAATGTAATTCTGATATTTAAAAAGGACAGAGGCTGTCCAGGGAATTCTCCACCAGCCAGCTCAGAATCAGTGGTCGGAAAAGTAATGGAATCCTTACTAAAGTAGGGTGAACATCTAGAAATAAAAAATATAAAAGGGTCAGCTTGGATTTCAAAAGGGAAAGTGTTGCTTGACCGACTTTATTGAATTGTTTGAGGAGGTAACAGAGAGATCAGACAATGGTAATGCAGTAGATGTAATTTATCTGGGTTTTCAAAAGGTCTTCAATAGGATGTTTCATAATAGACTCAGGCATCAGATCAGAGAATGTGGGGTCAGGGGAAAAGTGGCGGAGTGGATTGCCAGCTGGTTTCAAGACAGAAAGCAGAGAGTGGGAGTAAAGGGTAGCTGTTTGGAATCACAGGAGGTGGGAAGTGGTGTTTCACAAGGAGCAGTGCTGGGACCACTGCTGTTCACAATTTACATTAACAATATGGACTTTACAATCAAAAATACAACTAATTTGTGGATAATACCAAATTGGAGGGGGTAGTCAATGCGGAGGAGGATTACAACAAATAAAGAGGAATTGCAGAATGGGCAACAAACAGATCATAAATTTTAGTCGGAAAGAACAGGGAGGTTATTTAATGCTTGGTCTAGGTGGGGATGAGGAACAAAAGGATTTGAGTACAAATGCACCAATCACTAAAAGTTGTACCGCAGGTTAGTAAGACGATAAAAGATGCTAACCTAGCACTCCACTTTATTTCTGTAGAGATTGAATTGAGAAGTAGGGAGGATCTGCTAAACTTTGGTTAGACCACACTTCGTGTAGTGGCTGCCATAGGAGGCACTGGAGGGTGCAGAGAAGATTTGTAAAGGATAACCCTAGAAATTCTCAGGTATGTATTATCAGGAAAGGATCGACAGGTTACGTCTCTTTTCTTTTGAAAACAGAAGGCTCAGAGGTGATCTAGGGGAGATGTTAAAAATGATGAAAGTTTTGATCGAGTGGCTACAGAGAGAATGTATTATTTTGTGGGCAGGAGTATAGCTAGAGGTCATCCATGTAAGATAGTCACCAAGAAATTCAATTAGCCAAACTTGTGAGAATGTAGAACTCACTACCACAGTGAGTGATTAAAGTGAATTGCATAGACGCATTTGAGAGGGAGCTCGACAAGTGTATATGGAGAGGAGGAAATAGAGGGTTACAATACAAAAGCAAAATACTGTGGAGGTTGAAAATACTAGAAATACTCAGCAGGCCAGGGAACATATGTGGTGACACAGAATTAACATTTCGGTGACCCTTCATTCGAACGGAGAGGAATATGATGATAGATTTACTTGAGGAAGAATGGAAGGTGACCCAAGTATAAAAAAAACAACATTGCCTGGTTGGGTCAAATGGCCTGTTTGTGTGCTGTATACGTCCTCTCCTCCTGTGTATTTGTTACCTGTCGAACACCATGAGTGTTAACCTGTGAGTGCCACATCATCACCGTAATCTGTCTATAACACCACAGTGCCAAATTTATACTCATCAAGGTGATGCTGAAGAATAGGACACTTTCCAGCATCAGGATTCAGGTCTAAAATGTCATAGAATCCCTACGCTGCAGGAAGTGGCCATTCAGCCCATTGAGTCTGCACCGTCCCTCTGAAAGAGCACCTGACACAGGCCCATGTCCCCATCCTATCCCCGTAACCCTAGCTAACCTTTGGGACAGTAAGGGGCAATTTAGCACGGCCAATCCACTAACCTGCACATCTTTGGACTGGGAGGAAACCCACGCAGACACAGGGAGAACATATAAACTCTACACAGTCACCCAAGGCCAGAATCGAACCCAGGTCCCTGGCATTGCGAGGTAGCACTGATAACCACTGTGCCACAGTGTCGCCCAGATATAGTCCGCCAGCGTGCCTTAGCTTCAACCACAAAGTTCAACTCCCACTGCATCAGTATCATACTTTTTCATTTCTATACCAGCCACAGTTTTGCCTCTTGAAGCAAGATTGACAGTTTGGTATTGTATTGAGAGTATTGTGGTTTTTCACCGTTAGCCCATGGATAGAGACAATTCAATCCCATTTCAAGTGGGACTGTGAAAATGAACTAACAGGAGATTTTCATCCTGGGTCGGATTTGAACCCAGGTCACAGAAGAGGAAGGCTTGGGTCTGAATCACACAATCTTCTCAAGCGCAAACTTTAATGAAATGATAGCAATGCTAATTTGCTTACTTACCATGCCAGAGACGGTGAAAGATTGACTTCCAGCAGCCAGGGCTTGAGATTGGAGTCAATTAGGACATCAAACCCATACAGCTCTGTTAAAATACAAAGCATACCTCTGTAAGAGCTCGCAGCTGTAATGATGATCTCAATAGATCAGACCTTGCATATATTCACTGCTGTTGTGTTGTCTCTTGCTGAAACCCACACGCACTCTGCACAGTGGCAACACAATCCTGCATTTATGCGTGGAAGTAGTTCAATGAATTGAAACTGCCATTATTAACATCAAACAGGATCCCACATAATCAGCTTGGAAATGTTAGACTTTTAACCCAGTTTACTCTTTAAAATGCAAACAAATTGTCCAGGTTAGCTTTTTCCCTTTAAATGGATCAACCTCCACAAATTAACTGAGCCTCTAATCGGAACCTAGTTCAATGGGGACAGTTTGTTCTGTGAACATAGAACCAGGAACAGGCCATTAAGCCCTTCAAGTTTCTTCCACCATTCAATTAGATAATGGTTGAATTCTACCTCAACTCTATTTACCCGCTTTAATCCATCACAAACACTACATATAGCCTTGAAATTTTGAATTGGCCCCAGTATTTGTAGGTTTTTAGGAGAGAAATTGCCACTGCCCTTTGAGTCAATAGGTTCATCCTGATTTAACCCAGAATGACCTAGTTTTAATTTAACGATTATGCCTCCTTGTTCTAGATCCCTGCCACAGTAAACAATGTCTCTGTATCCGCCCCATAAAATCACTTTACCATTTTAAATATTTCAATCAGATCAACCCAGCCTTCTGGGCTCAAGAAAACGCAAGCCAAGTTTATGCAACTTTGATACATGAAGGGCAATTAAGGATGAGCAGTAAATGTTGGCTTTGCCAGCAATACCAACATCCCACAAACAAATTCAAAACTATACTTTGAGAAACAATTGCAGGGATGTGGGGTAAATAATAACTGGATTGGGACTAATTGGATTGCTCTTTGAGAAAGTTGATGTGGATGCAATGGACCGATTGACCTCCTGTGACTTATTCTGTTCTATAATTCTGCAACATGTCCTCAACATTTGAGTGTTTTAGCCCTAATATCATTCTTTAATATTATACGAACAAATCTTTACTAACAGAATTGGGTTTCCCTGATGACAATGGGAAACACATCCAGACTTCCCTGCTCTGTGTACCTCAGTATCAGACTGAACATTCACCTTTACCACAAGTTCCATTCCTTTTTTTAAAAGGGTCTTTGTGATGAGATAGTGACATTCTTGTTTGTGGTTTATACAGGATAGTGGATTTACAACAATCGTACATCCCTGTCTGGCGCATGTGTAAGACGGGGAAAGTGGATCAACCATGGCTAACAAGGGAAATCAGGGATAGTGATAAAGCCAAAGAGGAGGTGTATAAATTGGCCAGAAAAAGCAGCAAGCCAGAGGACTGGGAGAAATTAAACATTCAGCAGAGGAGGACAAAGGGTTTAATTTGGAAAGGGAAAATAGAATACCAGAGTAATCTTGAGAAAACATAAATACTGACTGCAAAAACTCCTATAGATATGTGAAGAGAAAAGACTGGTGAAGACAAATATAGGTTCCTTACAGTTAGAATCAGATGAATTTATAATGGGCAACAAAGAGATGGCAGACCAGTTGAACAATTACCTTGGATCTGCCTTCACTAAGGAGGACAGAAACAACCTTCCGGAAATACTAGGGGACAGAGGGTCAGCATGAAGGAGGAACTGAAGGAAATCCTTATTAGTCAGGAAATTGTAGCGGGGAAATTAATGGGATTAAAACCCAACAAGTCCTCAGGGCCTGATGCCCTGCATCCCAGAGTACTTGAAGAAGTGGCCCTAGAAATAGTGGACACATTGGTGATCATTTTCCAGCATTCTCTGGAAGAGTTCCAATAGATTTGAGGGCAGCTAATGTAACCCCACTTTTTAAAAAAGGAGGGAGAGAAAACGGGGAATTATAGACCGGTTAGCCTGACATCGGTGGTGGGAAAATGCTGGAGTCAATTATTAAGGATGAAATAACTGAGCATTTGGAAAGTGGGGACAGGATCGGTCCACGTCAGCATGGATTCACTAAAGGAAAAATCTTGCGGAATATTTTGACGATGTGACCAGTAGAGTGGACAAGGGTGACCAAAAAGCGAATTACTGTGGAGGCTGGAATCTGAAACGAAAGAGAAAATGCTGGAAAATCTCAGCAGGTCTGGCAGCATCTGTAGGGAGAGAAAAGAATTAACATTTCAAGTCCGATGACTCTTTATCGAAGCTTTGACAAAGAGTCATTGGACTCGAAACTTTAGCTCTTTACTCTCCCTACAGATGCTGCCAGACCGGCTGAGATTTTCCAGCATTTTCCTATCGGACAAGGGTGACCAGTGGATATTGTGTATCTGGACTTTCAAAAGGCTTTTGACAAGGTCCCACACAAGAGATTAGTGAGCAAAATTAAAGCTCATGGTATTGGGGGTAATGTATTAATGTGGATGGAGAACTGGCTGGCAGACAGGAAGCAGAGAGTGGGAATAAACAGGTCCTTTTCTGAGTGGCAGGCAGTGACTAGTGGGATACAGCAGGGTACCGCTGGGTTCAGTGCTGGAACCCCAGTTGTACACTATATACATTAATGATTTGGACAAAGGAATCTATCTCCAAATTTGCAGACGACACTAAGCTGGGTGGCAGTGTGTGCTGTGAGGAGGATGCAGAGAGGCTGCAGGGTGACTTGGACAGGCTGGCTGAGTGGACAAATACTTGCTAAATGCAATATAATGTGGGTAAATGTGAGGTTATCCACTTTGGTGGCAAAAACAGGAAGGCAGATTATTATCTGAATGGTGGCAGTTTAGGAAAATGGGATGTGCAACGAGACCTGGGTGTCATGGTGGAACAGTCGCTGAAGATTGGCATGCAGGTACAGCAGGCGGTGAGGGTTGGCATGCGGGTACAGCAGGCGGTGAGGGTTGGCATGCAGGTACAGCAGGCGGTGAGGGTTGGCATGCAGATACAGCAGGCGGTGAGGGTTGGCATGCGGGTACAGCAGGCAGTGAGGGTTGGCATGTGGGTACAGCAGGCGGTGAGGGTTGGGATGCAGGTACAGCAGGCGGTGAGGGTTGGCATGCGGGTACAGCAGGCAGTGAGGGTTGGCATGTGGGTACAGCAGGCAGTGAGGAAAGCTAATGGCATGCTGGCCCTCATAGCGGGAGGATTTGAGTATCGGAGTAGCGACGTCTTGCTGTAGTTATACAGGGCCTTGGGGAGGCCACACCTTGAGTATTGTGTGCAGTTTTGGTCTCCTAGTCTGAGGAAGGACATTCTTGCTATTGAGAGTGTCCAGCGAAGGATTCACCAGAGTAATTCCCGGGATGGCAGGACTGACAGATGAAGAAAGACTGGATCGACCGGGCTTGTACTGACTGGAGTTTAGCAGAATGAGAGGGGATCCCATGGAAACATATAAAATCCTGTTGGGACTGGACAGGCTGGATGTGGGAAGAATGTTCCCTGATGTTGGGGACGTCCAGAACTCGGGGTCACAGCCTAAGAATAAGGGGTCAGCCATTCAGGACTGAGATGGGGAAGAATTTCTTCTCTCAGAGAGTTGTGAACTTGTGGAATTATTTACCACAGGAAGCTGTTGGGGCCAGTTTATTGGATATATTCAAGAGGGAGGTGGACGTGGCCCTTGTGGCTAAAGAGATCAAGGATTTTGGCGAGAAAGCTGGAGTGGGATACGGAATTTGCATGATCAGCTATGACCATATTGAATGGTGGTGCAGACTCGAAGGGATGAATGGCCAACTCCTGCACCTATTTTCTATGCTTCTATGGACTTTGAATTAAGGTTTAGTTAGCCCAGGGGATTAGTGAGCCAAGTAAATCAATTGGATGGAATTCAAATGTTATCACTGCAGACAGAGTGATCGAGTATGAAGTCAGTGCCTTCGCTATTCCTCTTCTCAGGGTCCAGTACAGGCTGCTCAGTGGTTGAATGTCTGATCTTAAGCACATAAACCAATTATTGAAAGAGCCTTTCCATCAGCCCTCTTCAAAATTAGGCCACTTAAAAATAACCATGATTAGCTTCCTACTTCCATTTGTATATTTTTACTTGCTTTCTTTTAGAATATTTTTGTATCAATGCTGATGATTGATATTCTCAGAAGAATCACGAAAGTTAAATGACTGAGTCCAGCAGCGGAAAAATGGCACGAACAAACTGTTGAATGTATCTCTACTGATGTTAATCCAGCACCCTCACACTGTCACTCAGTAGCCCCTCTCCCCCAGCACCCTGTGTTACTGACTGTATCTCTACTGATGCTAATCCAGCTCCCTCACACTGTCACTCAGTAGCCCCTCTCCCCCAGCACCCTGTGTTACTGTCTGTATCTCTACTGATGTTAATCCAGCTCCCTCACACTGTCACTCAGTAGCCCCTCTCCCCCAGCACCCTGTGTTACTGTCTGTATCTCTACTGATGTTAATCCAGCTCCCTCACACTGTCACTCAGTAACCCCTCTCCCCCAGCACCCTGTGTTACTGACTGTATCTCTACTGATGTTAATCCAGCACCCTCACACTGTCACTCAGTAACCCCTCTCCCCCAGCACCCTCACACTGTCACTCAGTAACCCCTCTCCCCCAGCACCCTGTGTTACTGTCTGTATCTCTACTGATGTTAATCCAGCTCCCTCACTGTCACTCAGTAGCCCCTCTCCCCCAGCACCCTGTGTTACTGTCTGTATCTCTACTGATGTTAATCCAGCTCCCTCACACTGTCACTCAGTAACCCCTCTCCCCCAGCACCCTGTGTTACTGACTGTATCTCTACTGATGTTAATCCAACTCCCTCACACTGTCACTCAGGAACCCCTCTCCCCCAGGACCCTGTGTTACTGACTGTATCTCTACTAATGTTAATCCAGCTCCCTCACACTGTCACTCAGTCACCCCTCTCCCCCAGCTCCCTCACACTGTCACTCAGTAACCCCTCTCCCCCCAGCACCCTGTGTTACTGACTGTATCTCTACTGATGTTAATCCTGCTCCTTCACACTGTCACTCAGTAACCCCTCTCCCCCAGCACCCTGTGTTACTGACTGTATCTGTACTGATGTTAATCCAGCTCCCTCACACTGTCACTCAGTAACCCCTCCCCCCCAGCACCCTGTGTTACTGACTGTACCTTTACCGATGTTAATCCAGCTCCTTCACACTGTCACTCAGTAACCCCATTCCCCACAGCATCATGTTACTGACTGTATCTCTACTGACGTTAATTCAACTCCCTCACATAATCATTCAGCAGCTCCTCTTCCCTAGCACCCTGTGTTACAGATTATATATCTACTGATATTAATTTAGCTCACTCACATATTCAGGTTAATATTACCTACTTAAAAGTTACAGAATTTCAAAAGAAGTAACTAATTGCTTAATGTACTTTAGACTTTTCAATATGATATATAGGTATTATTAATAATTTAGGAATCAGGGTACCTGGTTTAAAGAAGCTGGAAGCTATCGGTTACTTCATTTGAAATGACTGTAGCATTTTGATAAATGTCAAATGGTGGGTTTAAATATTTCCCCCTGTCATTACACACTCTTCAGTAAATTTCACATTGTCATAAGGTCGGTAAATTGTCACGGTGTGGAGCTGTCATACCTTTTTGTGATTTTCTGTGTGTATCACGGATTTTTTTGTGGTTCCTTCAGGTGGAAGAGGTCTAGCACCCTTTGGATTTCAAACCGTCTTACTCAGGCAGAGAACAATGCCCTCGTCTCTTCTAATTTCAGCAGTGCCATTTTACTGTACCAGCATAGCAGCCATTGAACTCTGTGAAAATAGCCACTCCAAATATTGGAAGAATTACCTCTCCTTCCAGCAAAGAAGGTGAAGGGGAGATTTGACAGAATTGCTGAACATTATGAGGGCCACAGGAGAAACTACGTCAGTGTCAGGCACGATAGATCGAATCGTCTCCTTGTGTACACTATGACTATGCCAAGGAAGGTTTGGCGTTGTATGCATGCCCACAGAAACTGGGCCAAACTCATTTCACATGGTGCTCTTACAGACTTGGATTTAAACGCAGATCTCCGAAGTGAAAGCCCAATCTCCATAAACATCTGCTTCTTCCTTGCTTCATAAGTTTATTAATAAGGTACTAAATTCTTGTACAGTTACGTCATGGACACTAAGTTAAGTTAGCTAATGGAGGGTGTGCGACAATGGATATTTATTAACCCACATCACTGCCGACTGGAGTCACGTTTTGCTCTCAGAAACATTCGAAGGGCCTTTATAAATTACAAGAATCGATAGTTAGAGGTCACAGAGTTAAAGCAATTTCTAAAAGGACCAGGGAGGATAAGAAGAATTTTCTTTCAAACTCAGCAAGCTTGTATGATCTGGAATGCACTGCCTGAAAGAGCAGTGGAAGCAGATTCAAGAGCAACATTGAGGCGGGAATTAGGTAAACATTTGAAAGGAGTAATTTGCTGGGCTGCCAGGAAAGGGGAGACTGTGACTAATTGGATAGTTCTTTCAAATGATGGTGGTCCAAATGGTTTTCTTTTGCTTCATCCCATCCCCAATTTCTTCCTGAGAGGCGATGCCTGGTGTCCGTAACTCGGAACAGGGCTCAAAGTTACAGGTCATGATCCCAAAACATCACAACTACTACACTATCAACTTTCTGAGGGCAAGTCTCCCCCAGTCTGCGGCACTCCCCAGTGTAAATCGGCCATTACACCGTGGCTCCCCGGCTATGTTGTCATTCCTCCAGACCAGAGTATAAAGTGAATCAGCATGTATAAGGGTGCATGAGCAGCAATGCTCCTTCAGTAGGTTACTTGCAAGAAAGAAGCATTTTGGGAAGTGGAATAGGAAGGAGTGTGTACATGCGTTCAAATTTATTATTTTGAAAGTATAGCTAATTTAGCTCAAATTAATACAATCCGACTTTTATTTATAAGAAACAGAATGTGTTCATTCCCTGACCCGAAGGAGCAGAGAAAACGAGTAATATAACGGGGCAGTTTGTTTATCTACCATCAGTGTGTGAGCACAGTGGCTGCTTGCCCCAGCTCCTGAGGGAGCAGAGAGCAGTGCTCTGTTCTCCCCTGCACTGCTTTTCAGCGTGTCCTTTTACAGTGTCTTCAACTAGACTCCCTAAAGCTGCCTCCTGCAGCAAGCAGCCTCCTACACACTGCCAACTCAGCCAGCTGAAAGACTTTTTTTTTGGAAATCTCCCTTATTCAACTTGAGTTTGGCGCCAGAGAGGCCCAGACCACACTGAGCTGGATCCCAGCTTGGGAAGAAGCGGAACAATAACCCTCTTATCCTGATCCATATTCCTTTAAACAAACACTCTTTCCTCACCATTAAACAGCACACCCTCGCACTGCCACTTAAGGGCTCTATTAACTGCTGGCTGTGAGCGTACAAATGCCGCTACATGCAAATCTGGAAAGAAGCGCTTTAACTCCTTCATGGCAAATAAATATAGGCATTTTCAAACTCATTCTCAGGGTGAAGGCATCGCTGGCAAGGCTGGCATTTATTACCCATCCCATGGCCACGCTAAGTAGTTTTAATAAAGCAGACCAACTTTCCAGGATCACTCCACAGGGTACGAAACAATCAATCTCAATGGGGTGGGACTGGAGTCCCAAAAGGGTCTGGAGCCATCAAGGACAGCAGGATTTTTTTATTCAATGAGGTATGAGCTTTGCTGGCAAGGCCGGTATTTGTTGTCCATCTCTAATTGCCCTCGAGAAGTTCAGGGTTATAATGCTGAGAATGGAGATTATCATATCATTGCCAGGTCTCTGAAATCCAGTTACCTCCATTCTAGCCCTACAGCCCTGAATCTTATTTCCTTCAAGTGCTCACCCAATTACCTTTTGAACTCATTGATCGTCTCCACCTCCATCACCATCATGGGCAGAACATTCCCGGTCATGGTGGTTAGATGTTGGCAGAATGGCAATGTTACAGGGCTGGTAATCCAGAGATTCAGGCTAATGCTAACGCTCTAGGGTCACACGGGTTGGCAGCTGGTGGAATATAAATTCAATTAATACATCTGGAATATAAAGCTAGTGACCATGAAACAATCATCGATAAAAACCTATCCGGTTCATTAATGCCTTTGAGGGAAGGAAATCCTTACCCGGCCTGGCCTATCAGTGACTCCAGACTCACAGCAATGTGGCTGACCCTTAACTGCCCCCTGAAATGGCCTCGCAAGCCACCCAGTTCAAGGGTAATTAGCGATGGGCAATAAATGCTGGCCTGAACAGAGACATCCACATCCCATAAATGGCAGAGTAGGCTTGAACTAACCTATTTCGGCCCCTATTTCATATGCCAGAGCGTTGAAAGAGGTGGCTGCAGAGATAGTGGATGCATTGGTGGTCATTTTCCAAAATGTTATAAATTCTGGAATGGTCCCTGCAGATTGGAAGGTAGAAAACGTAACCCCACTATTTAAGAAAGAAGGGCGCAAGAAAAGGAGGGACTACAGACCTGTTAGCCTGTCATCAGGAGTGAGGAAAATGCAAGAATCTATCATCAAGGATTCAATAAGTGGATATTTGAGTCAGCGCGTGTGCATTTATGAAAGGGGAATCATGTTTAACAAACTTGTTGAAGTTTCTGCAGGATGTGACCAGCAGAATAGATACGGTGAAAGCAGAAGATGTGGTGGATATGGATTTTCAGAAGGCTCTCAAGTGAGGTCCCACACAGCAGGCTAGTAAGCAAAAATAGAGCACGTGGGATTGGGGTAATATAGTGGCATGGACTGAGAATTAGTTAGCAGACAAAACATAGTCGGAATAAATGGGCCATTCTGAGGATTAGCGGCTGTGATGAGTGCAGTACCTTGATCATGGCACCGTGGCTGGCTCTGCTGCGCAGCAGGGCAGGAAGAAGAATGGCAGGGCTATAGTGATAGGGGACTCGATCGTAAGGGGAATAGACAGGCGGTTCTCTGGACGCAATCGAGACTCCAGGATGGTACATTGCCTCCCCGGTGCAAGGGTCAAGGATGTCTCGGAGCAGCTGCAGGACATTCGGGGGGGGGGGGGGGGGGTCAACAGCCAGCTGTCGTGGTGCATATAGGCACCAACAATATAGGTAAAAAAAACGGGATGAGGTCCTACAAGCTGAATTCAGGGAGTTAGGAGTTAAACTAAAAAGTAGGACCTCAAAGGCAGTAATCTCAGGATTGCTACCAGTGCCACGAGTTAGTCAGAGTAGGAATGTCAGGATAGATAGGATGAATGCGTGGCTCGAGAGATGGTGCAAGAGGGAGGGATTCAAATTCCTGGGGCATTGGAACCGGTTCATGGGGGAGGTGGGACCAGTACAAACCGGACGGTCTACACCTGGGCAGGACTGGAACCGATGTCTGGGGGGGGGGGGGGGGGGGGGGGGGGGGGGGGGCAGATGGGCAAAGGGGGTGGGTTGCATTGTTAGTAAGGAATGAAGTTAAATCGATAATAGGGAGCGATATAGGATCAGAAGGCATAGAATCTCTGTGGGTAGAGTTGAGGAATCGCAAAGGTAAAAAGACCCTGATGGGAGTTATGTCCAGGCCCCCGAGCAGTAGTCAGGATGTGGGGCAGAAAATAAATCAGGAGATAGAAAAGGCATGTAAAAAAGGCAATATTACAATCATCATGGGGGACTTCAATATGCAGGTGGACTGGGAAAATCAGGGTGGTAGTGGGTCCCAAGAAAAGGAATTTGTGGAATGTCTAAGAGATGGTTTTTTTGAGCAGCTTGTGACAGAGCCGACTAGGGAACAGGCAATTCTGGATTTGGTGATGTCTAATGAGGCAGACTTGATTAGGGAACTTAAGGTGAAGGAACCCTTAGGGAGCAGTGACCACAATATGATAGAATTTACCCTGCAGTTTGAATGGGAGAAGCTGCAATCAGATGTAACGGTATTACAATTAAATAAGGGTAACGACAAAGACATGAGGGAGGAGTTGGCCAGAGCTGATTGGAAAAGGAGCCTAGCGGGAAGACAGTGGAACAGCAATGGCAGGAGTTTTTAGAGGTTATTGGGGAGGCACAACAGAAATTCATCCCAAGGAGGAGGAAACATGCTAAGGGGAGGATGAGGCATCTATGGCTGACGAGGGATGTCAAGGACAGCATAAAAGCTAAAGAAAAAGCAAACAAAGTGGCAAGGATTAATGAGAAGCCAGAGGATTGGGAAGCCATTAAAAGCAGGCAGAGGACAACTAAAAAAAGAAATAAGGGGAAGAAGATGAGGTATGAGTGCAAGCTAGCTTGTAATATAAAGGAAGATAGGAAGAGTTTTTTTCAATATATAAAAGGTAAGAGAGAGGCAAAAATAGACTTTGGACCACTGGAAAATGTGGCCAGAGAAGTAATAATAGGAAACAAAGAAATGGCAGAGGAACTGAATAGTTACTTTGCATCAGTCTTCACGGTGGAAGACACCAGTGGAATGCTCGAGCTCCAGGAGAACCAGGGGGCAGAGGTGAGTGCAGTGACCATTACTAAGGAGAAGGTTCTGGGGAAACTGAAAGGTCTGAAGGTGGATAAGTCACCTGGACCGGATGGACTACACCCCAGGGTTCTAAAAGAGATAGTTGAGGAGATTGTGGAGGCATTGGTGATGATCTTTCAGGAATCACTGAAGGCAGAAAGGGTCCCAGAGGACTGGAAAGTGGCTAATGTAACACCGCTGTTTAAGAAGGGAGGGAGGCAGAAGACGGGAAATTATAGGCCGGTTGGCCTGACTTCGGTCATTGGCAAGATTTTAGAGTCTGTTATTAAAGATGAGATCGCAAAGTACTTGGAAGTGCATGGTAAAATAGGACTGAGTCAGCACGACTTTATTAAAGGGACGTCGTGTCTGACAAATCTGTTAGAGTTCTTTGAGGAGGTAACAAGGAAGTTAGATAAAGGAGAACCAGTGGACATGATTTATTTAGATTTCGAGAAGGCCTTTGACAAGGTACCGTATAGGAGACTGTTAAATAAGTTAAAAGCCCATGATGTTGAGGGTAAGATTCTGGCATGGATAGAGGATTGGCTGACTGGCAGAAGGCAGAGAGTGAGGATAAAGGGGTCTTTTTCAGGATGGCAGCCGGTGACTAGTGGTGTGCCTCAGGGGTCTGTGCTGGGACCACAACTTTTCACAATATACATTAATGATCTGGGAGAAGGTACTGAAGGCACTGTTGCTAAGTTTGCAGATGATACAAAGATATGTAGAGGGACAGGTAGTAATGAGGAAGCTGGTGGGCTGCAGAAGGATTTGAACAAGCTAGGAGAGTGGGCAAAGAAGTGGCAGATAAAATACAATGTGGAAAAGTGTGAGGTTATGCACTTTGGAAGGAGGAATTTAGGCACAGACTATTTTCTAAATGCGGAAATGCTTAGGAAATCAGAAGCACAAAGGTTCTTGGGAGTCCTTGTTCACGATTAGCTTAAGGTTAACATGCAGGTTCAGTCGGCAGTTCAGAAGGCAAATGCAATGTTAGCATTCATGTCATTGTCACTTGTCATTGGGGACTCCATAGTTAGAGGAACAGACAGGAGGTTCTGTGGGAACGAAAGAGACTCACGGTTGGTGTGTTGCCTCCCAGGTGCCAGGGTTCGTGATGTCTCTGATCGTGTTTTTGGGATCCTTAAGGGGGAGGGGGAGCAGCCCCAAGTCGTGGTCCACATAGGTACCAACGACATAGGTAGGAAGAGAGATGGGGATTTGAGACAGAAATTCAGGGAGCTAGGGTGGAAGCTGAGAGCTAGAAACAAACAGAGTTGTTATCTCTGGGTTGTTACCCGTGCCACGTGCTAGCGAAGTAAGAAATAAGGAGAGAGAGGAGTTGAACACGTGGCTACAGGGATGGTGCAGGAGGGAGGGTTTTGGTTTCCTGGATAATTGGGGCTCATTCTGGGGTAGGTGGGACCTCTACAAACAGGATGGTCTTCACCTGAACCAGAGGGGTACCAATATCCTGGGAGGGAGATTTGCTAGTGCTCTTCGGGGGGGTTTAAACTAATTCAGCAGGGGGATGGGAACCTAAATTGTAGTCCCAGTGTACAGGATGTTGAGAGTAGTGAGGTCAGGGATAGGGTTAAAAGTTCGAAAGAGGGCACCGGCAAGCAGGACGCTGGTTTGAAGTGTGTCTACTTCAACGCCAGGAGCATCCGGAATAAGGTGGGTGAGCTTGCAGCATGGGTTGGTACCTGGGATCTCGATGTTGTGGCGATTTCGGAGACATGGGTAGAGCAGGGACAGGAATGGTTGTTGCAGGTTCCAGGATTTAGATGTTTCTGTAAGAACAGAGAAGATGGTAAAAGAGGGG
The DNA here is from genome assembly GCF_902713615.1 of Scyliorhinus canicula. NCBI lineage: Eukaryota > Metazoa > Chordata > Chondrichthyes > Carcharhiniformes > Scyliorhinidae > Scyliorhinus > Scyliorhinus canicula. The sequence goes on from NC_052147.1 coordinate 2,296,341, forward strand.
GGGGTGTGGCATTGTTAATCAAGGAAAGTATTACGGCGGTAGAAAGGACGCTTGAGGACTCGTCTACTGAGGCAGTATGGGCCGAGGTTAGGAACAGTAGAGGAGAGGTCACCCTGTTGGGAGTTGTCTATAGACCTCCGAATAGTCCCAGAGATGTAGAGGAAAGGATTGCAAAGATGATTCTTGACAGGAGCGAGAGTAACAGGGTAGTTGTTATGGGGGACTTTAACTTTCCAAATATTGACTGGAAATACTATAGTTCGAGTACTATAGATGGGTCAGTTTTTGTGCAGTGTGTGCAGGAGGGTTTTCTGACACAGTATGTAGACAGGCCAACAAGGGGCGAGGCCACATTGGATTTGGTACTGGGTAATGAACCCGGCCAGGTGTTAGATTTAGATGTAGGTGAGCACTTTGGTGATAGTGATCACAACTCGGTTATGTTTACTTTAGCAATGGGCAGGGATAGGTATATACCGCAAGGCAAGAATTATAGCTGGGGGAAAGGCAATTATGATGCTATTCGGCAAGATTTAGGAGGTATAGGATGGGGAAGGAAACTGCAGGGGATGGGTACAATCGAAATGTGGAGCTTTTTCAAGGAACAGCTACTGCGTGTCCTTGATAAGTATGTACCTGTCAGGCAGGGAGGAAGTTGTCGAGCAAGGGAGCCGTGGTTTACTAAGGAAGTTGAAACACTTGTCAAGAGGAAGAAGAAGGCTTATGTTAGGATGAGACATGAAGGCTCAGTTAGGGCACTTGAGAGTTACAAGTTAGCCAGGAAGGACCTAAAGGGAGAGTTAAGAAGAGCGAGGAGAGGACACGAAAAGTCGTTGGCGGATAGGATCAAGGAAAACCCTAAGGCTTTCTATAGGTATATCAGGAACAAAAGAATGACTCGAGTAAGATTAGGGCCAATCAAGGATAGTAGTGGAAAGTTGTGTGTGGAATCAGAGGAGATAGGGGAAGCATTAAATGGATATTTTTCGTCAGTGTTTACACTGGAGAAAGACAATGTTGTCGAGGAGAACACTCAGGTTCAGTCGACCAGGCTAGATGGAATTGAGGTTCAAAAGGAGGAGGTGTTAGCAATTTTAGAAAATGTCAAAATAGATAAGTCCCCTGGGCCAGATGGGATTATCCTAGGATTCTCTGGGAAGCCAGGGAGGAGATTGCTGAGCCTTTGTCCTTGATCTTTATGTCGTCTTTGTCGACAGGAATAGTGCCGGAAGACTGGAGGATAGCAAATGTTGTCCCCTTGTTCAAGAAGGGGAGTAGAGACAACCCTGGTAATTATAGACCTGTGAGCCTTACTTCGGTTGTGGGTAAAATGTTGGAAAAGGTTATAAGAGATAGGGTTTATAATCATCTTGAAAAGAACAAGTTGATTAGCGATACTCAACACGGTTTTGTGAAGGGTAGGTCATGTCTCACAAACCTTATTGAGTTTTTTTGAGAAGGTGACCAAACAGGTGGATCAGGGTAAAGCTGTTGATGTGGTGTATATGGATTTCAGTAAGGCGTTTGATAAGGTTCCCCACGGTAGGCTATTGCAGAAAATAAGGAAGTATGGAATTGAAGGTGATTTAGCGGTTTGGATCAGTAATTGGCTAGCTGAAAGAAGACAGAGGGTGGTGGTTGATGGCAAATGTTCATCCTGGAGTTCAGTTACTAGTGGTGTACCGCAAGGATCTGTTTTGGGGCCACTGCTGTTTGTCATTTTTATAAATGACCTGGAAGAGGGTGTAGAAGGATGGGTTAGTAAATTTGCAGATGACACGAAGGTCGGTGGAGTTGTGGATAGTGCTGAAGGATGTTATAGGATACAGAGGGACATAGATAAGCTGCAGAGCTGGGCTGAGAGGTGGCAGATGGAGTTTAATGCGGAAAAGTGTGAGGTGGTTCACTTTGGAAGGAGTAACAGGAATGCAGAGTACTGGGCTAATGGCAAGATTCTTGGTAGTGTAGATGAACAGAGAGATCTCGGCATCCAGGTACATAAATCCCTGAAAGTTGCCACCCAGGTTAATAGGGCTGTTAAGAAGGCATATGGTGTGCTAGCCTTTATAAGCAGGGGGATTGAGTTTCGGAACCACAAGGTCATGCTGCAGCTGTACATAACTCTGGTGCGGCCACACCTGGAGTACTGCGTGCAGTTCTGGTCACCACATTATAGGAAGGATGTGGAAGCTTTGGAAAGGGTTCAGAGGAGATTTACTAGGATGTTGCCTGGTATGGAGGGAAGGTCTTACGAGGAAAGGCTCAGGGAATTGAGGTTGTTTTCGTTAGAGAGGAGAAGGCTGAGAGGTGACTTAATAGAGACATATAAGATAGTCAGAGGGTTAGATAGGGTGGACAGTGAGAGTCTTTTTCCTCGGATGGTGATGACCAACACGAGGGGACATAGCTTTAAATTGAGGGGTGAGAGATATAGGACAGATGTCAGAGGCAGTTTCTTTACTCAGAGAGTAGTAGGGGTGTGGAACGCCCTGCCTGCAATAGTAGTAGACTCGCCAACTTTAAGGGTATTAAGTGGTCACTGGATAGACATATGGATGAATATGGAATAGTGTAGGTCAGATAGGCTTCAGATGGTTTCACAGGTCGGCGCAACATCGAGGGCCGAAGGGCCCGTACTGCGCTGTAGTGTTCTATGTTCTATGTTCAAGAGGGCTAGAATACAAGACCAGGGATGTACTTCTGAAGCTGTACAGGGCTCTGGTCAGACCTTGTTTGGACTTTTGTGAGCAATTTTGGGCCCCGTATCTAAGGAAGGATGTGCTGGCCTTGGAAAGAGTCCAGAGGAGGTTCACAAGAATGATCCCTGGAATGAAAAACTTGTCGTATGAGGAACAGGTGAGGACTCTGGGTCTGTACCCGTTGGAGTTTAGAAGGATGAGAGGGGGGGGATCTTATTGAAACTTACAGGATACTGCGAGGCCTGGATAGAGTGGATGTGAAGAGGATGTTTCCACTTGTAGGAAAAACTAGAACCAGAGGACACCATCTCAGACTGAAGGGACGATCCTTTAAAACAGAGATGAGGACGAATTTCTTCAGCCAGAGGATGGTGAATCTGTGGAACACTTTGCCGCAGAAGGCTGTGGAGGCCAAATCACTGAGTGTGTTTAAGACAAAGATAGATAGGTTCTTGATTAATAAGGAGATCAGGGGTTATAGGGAGAAGGCAGGAGAATGGGAATGAGAAAAGTATCTGCCAGGATTGAATGGCGGAGCAGACTCGATGGGCTGAGTGGCCTAATTCTGCACCTATGTCTTATGGTCTTATTATTCACAATCTATATCACTGATTTGGATGTGAGAACCAAATGTGATATTTCCAAGTTTACTGATGACACAAAACAAATTGAAAATGTGCATTGTGGAGAGACTTCATGCGGATTTCGACAGGCTAAGTGAGTGGGCAAGAACAGGGCATATAGAATATCATGTGGAAAAATGGAATGTTATCCACTTTGGTGCAAAAAAACAGAAATATAGGGTATTGTTAATACTGCCCCGTAATGGGCAGCACGGTTGCATTGTGGATAGCACAATTGCTTCGCAGCTCCAGGGTCCCAGTTTCGATTCCGGCTTGGGTCACTGCCTGTGCGGAGTCTGCACATCCTCCCCTTGTGTGCATGGGTTTCCTCCGGGTGCTCCGGTTTCCTCCCACAGTCCAAAGATGTGCAGGTGAGGTGGATTGACCATGATAAATTGTCCTTAGTGTCCAAAATTGCCCTTAGTGTTGGGTGGGGTTACTGGGTTATGGGGATAGGGTGGAGGTGTTGACCTTGGGTCGGGTGCTCTTTCCAGGAGCCGGTGCAGACTCGATGGGCCGAATGGCTTCCTTCTGCACTGTAAATTCTATGATCTATGATGAGAGATTGGGAAGTGTTGATGTACAGAGGGACCTGGTTGTCCGATCTCACCAGTCACTGAAATCTCACATACAGGTGCAGCAAACAATTCAGAAGGCAAATGGTATGTTGGCCTTCACTGCAAGAGGATTTGAGTACAGGAGTAAACATGTCTTGCTGCAAGTATATTGGGCCTGGGTGAGACTGTAACTGGAAAATTGTGTACGGTTTGGGTCTCTTTCCCAAAGGAAGGATATACTTGTCAAAGAGAGAGAATGGAATAAAGACCAGCAGATTGATTCCTGGGATGGTAGGAGAGATTAAGGAGGTTGAGCCGCATTCTCTGGAGATCTGGAAAATGAGAGGCGATCTCTCACAAGGCTCGATAGGATAGATAGAAGGAGGATGCTTCCCCTGGTGGTGGGAGAGACCAGAGAGACCGGCTCAGAATAAGGGATTGGCTATTTTGAACTGAGGAGGAATATCTTCACCCAGAAGATGGTGAACCTTTGGAATTCTTTAGCCCAGGAGGCTGTGGGGTCCAATTTGTAGGTGTCATTTATCTGAGCCAGTGAAATTGGATGCTGTATTTAGGAGATGGAAAGGTAAGGGACTAGAGAGTGTGAGCGATTTGTTCTTGGAGGGACGGTTTGCAAATTGAGAGGGACTGAAGGAAAAGGCAGAGTTTGGAAGATCATAAGAGCAGGAGTAGGCCATCTGGCCCCTCGAGCCTGCTCCGCCATTCAATGAGATCATGGCTGATCTTTTGTGGACTCAGCTCCACTTTCCGGCCTGAACACCATAACCCTTAATCCCATTATTCTTCAAAAAACTATCTACCGTTACCTTAAAAACATTTAATGAAGGAGCCTCAACTGCTTCACTGGGCAAGGAATTCCATAGATTCACAACCCTTTGGGTGAAGAAGTTCCTCCTAAACTCAGTCCTAAATCTGCTTCCCCTTATTTAGAGGCTATGCCCCTAGTTCTGCTTTCACCCGCCAGTGGAAACAACCTGCCCACATCTATCCTATCTATTCCCTTCATAATTTTATATGTTTCGATAAGATCCCCCCTCATCCTTATAAATTCCAACGAGTACAGTCCCAGTCTACTCAACCTCTCCTCGTAATCCAACCCCTTCAGCTCTGGGATTAACCTAGTGAATATCCTCTGCACACCCTCCAGCGCCAGTACGTCCTTTCTCAAGTAAGGAGACCAAAACTGAACACAATACCTCAGGTGTGGCCTCACTAACACCTCATACAATTGCAGCATAACCTCCCTAATCTTAAACTCCATCCCTCTCGCAATGAAGGACAAAATTCCATTTGCCTTCTTAATCACCTGTTGCACCTGTAAACCAACTTTCTGTGACTCATGCACTAGCACACCCAGGTCTCTCTGCACAGCAGCATGCTTTAATATTTTATCGTTTAAATAATAATCCTGTTTGCTGTTATTCTTACCAAAATGAATAACCTCACATTTGTCAACATTGTATTCCATCTGCCAGACCCTAGCCCATTCACTTAACCTATCCAAATCCCTCTGCAGACTTCCAGTAGCCTCTGCACTTTTCGCTTTACCACTCATTTTAGTGTTATCTGCAAACTTGGACACATTGCCCTTGGTCCCCAACTTCAAATCATCTATGTAAATTGTGAACAATTGTGGGCCCAACACGGATCCCTGAGGGACACCACTAGCTACTGATTGCCAACCAGAGAAACACCCATTAATCCCCACTCTTTGCTTTCTATTAATTAACCAATCCTCTATCCATGCTACTACTTTACCCTTAATTCCATGCATCTTTATCTTATGCAGCAACCTTTTGTGTGGCACCTTGTCAAAGGCTTTCTGGAAATCCAGATATACCACATCCATTGGCTCCCCGTTATCTACTGCACTGGTAATGTCCACAAAAAGTTCCACTAAATTAGTTAGGCACGACCTCCCCTTTATGAACCTATGCTGCGTCTGCCCAATGGGACAATTTCCATCCAGATACCTCGCTATTTCTTCCTTGATGATAGATTCCAGCATCTTCCCTACTACCGAAGTTAAGCTCACTGGCCTATAATTTCCCGCTCTCTGCCTACCTCCTTTTTTAGCAGTGGTGTCACGTTTGCTAATTTCCAATCCACCGGGACCACCCCAGAGTCTAGTGAATTTTGGTAAATCATCACTAGTCCATCTGCAATTTCCCTAGCCATCTCTTTTAGCACTCTGGGGTGCATTCCATCAGGGCCAGGATACTTGTCTACCTTTAGCCCCATTAGCTTGCCCATCACTACCTCCTTAGTGATAACAATTCTCTCAAGGTCCTCACCTGTCATAGCCTCATTTCTATCAGTCACTGGCATGTTATTTGTGTCTTCCACTGTGAAGACCGACCCAAAAAACCTGTTCAGTTCCTCAGCCATTTCCTCATCTCCCATTATTAAAACTCCCTTCTCATCCTCTAAAGGACCAATATTTACCTTAGCCACTCTTTTTTGTTTTATATATTTGTAAAAACTTTTACTGTCTGTTTTTATATTCTGAGCAAGTTTACTCTCATATTCTATCTTACTCTTCTTTATAGCTTTTTTAGTAGCTTTCTGTTGCCCCCTAAAGATTTCCCAGTCCTCTAGTCTCCCACCAATCTTTGCCACTTTGTATGCTTTTTCCTTCAATTTGATACTCTCCCTTATTTCCTTGGATATCCACGGTCGATTTTCCCTCTTTCTATCGTCCTTCCTTTTTGTTGGCATAAACCTTTGCTGAGCACTGTGAAAAATCGCTTGGAAGGTTCTCCACTGTTCCTCAACTGTTCCACCATAAAGTCTTTGCTCCCAGTCTACCTTAGCTAGTTCTTCTCTCATCCCATTATAATCTCCTTTGTTTAAACACAAAACACTAGTATTTGATTTTACCTTCTCACCCTCCATCTGTATTTTAAATTCCACCATATTGTGATCGCTCCTTCCGAGAGGATCCCTAACTATGAGATCATGAATCAATCCTGTCTCATTACGCAGGACAAGATCTAGGACCGCTTGTTCCCTCGTAGGTTCCATTACATACTGTTCTAGGAAACTATCGCGGATACATTCTATAAACTCCTCCTCAAGGTTGCCTTGACCGACCTGGTTAAACCAATTGACATGTAGATTAAAATGCCCCATGATAACTGCTGTACCATTTCTACATGCATCAGTTATTTCTTTGTTTATTGCCTGGCCCACCATAACGTTACTATTTGGTGGCCGTTGGCTACTCCTATCAGTGATTTTTTCGCCTTACTATTCCTGATTTCCACCCAAATGGATTCAACCTTATCTTCCATAGCACCGATGTCATCCCTTACTATTGCCCGGATGTCATCCTTAAATAACAGAGCTACACCACCTCCCTTACCATTCACTCTGTCCTTCCGAATAGTTTGATACCCTCGGATATTTAACTCCCAGTCGTGACCATCCTTTAACCATGTTTCAGTAATGGCCACTAAATCATAGTCATAGGTTCCGATATTTTCAGGTGCCAGACTTTGTCAGGCGAGTGCTTCTGACTTTTCCGAAAACACCAATAACCAGCTTGCTGGATTCTGTCATGCGGGGAATCAGACAAGGACAGTGCGTCTGGGATTTATAGGTGGATTATGGGAGAAGAGCAGGTTTTGGTGGATGAGGTAAAGGCCAGATGAGAGGAGGAGCTAGGGTCCACTTTGGAGGAAGAGGTGTGGAGCGATTCCCTCCATAGGGTAAATGTTACATCATCCCGCGCAAGGCTAAGCTTGTTATAACTTAAGGTTGTGTTTAGAACACATCTAACCAAGGCCACGATGAGCAGGTTCTTTGAGAAGGTGGAGGATGAGTGTGTGAGCGGTACTTGAGAGAACCTGATCACCAAATGCACATGTTCTGATCCTGACTCAAATTGTTGGGCAATTGGAGGTCCTTTTTTGGCACTATATCAGCAGTCCTGAAGCTGGACTTAGAACATTAATGGCTAAATTTGGAGTGTCAGACCAACCAGGACTGAGGACAGGGGCAGATGCTCTGGCATTCGCATCACTATTGACACGGCTATGAATACTGATGAGCTGGAGATAGGCGACGCCACCCAGTGCAGAAGTCCAGCTGGGGTATCGAATGGAATTCTTGTACCTCGAGAAGGTCAAGTTTTCGATAAGAGGGGCGATTGACGGGTTCTATCGTAGATGGCAGTCGTTCATTTTTCACTTTAAAGAGTTGGTCACTGTTAGCTGTTTGTGGAGGATTAAGTGGGGGGGGGGGGGATGGGGGGGGAGGTTAGTGGGTGGGGGGGGGTGATTATTCTGGGCAGTACTATAGTTGTTGGGAGTTCATATTACTGTTGTTGCTTGTTTTTTATGATTTATGTGTGGGCATTATTGTACTATGTAATGGTTTCGCTTCTGGTTATGTTAAACATTCAATAAAAATATTATTTTAAATAAAGACTGAGATCGCAGGTTTCTAGATAGTTGCAACCAACAGGCCACTATACCCAGTAACCAACAGGCCACTATACCCAGTAACCAACAGGCCGCCATGCCCAGTAACCAACAGGCCACTATACCCAGTAACCAACAGGCCACCATACCCAGCAACCAACAGGCCGCCATGCCCAGCAACCAACAGGCCGCCATACCCAGCAACCAACAGGCCGCCATACCCAGCAACCAACAGGCCGCCATACCCAGCAACCAACAGGCCGCCATACCCAGCAACCAACAGGCCGCCATACCCAGCAACCAACAGGCCGCCATGCCCAGCAACCAACAGGCCGCCATACCCAGCAACCAACAGGCCGCCATGCCCAGCAACCAACAGGCCACCATACCCAGTAACCAATAGGCCGCCATACCCAGCAACCAACAGGCCGCCATACCCAGCAACCAACAGGCCACCATACCCAGTAACCAACAGGCCACCATACCCAGCAACCAACAGGCCGCCATACCCAGCAACCAACAGGCCGCCATGCCCAGCAACCAACAGGCCGCCATACCCAGCAACCAACAGGCCGCCATGCCCAGCAACCAACAGGCCGCCATACCCAGTAACCAACAGGCCGCCATACCCAGCAACCAACAGGCCGCCATACCCAGCAACCAACAGGCCACCATACCCAGTAACCAACAGGCCGCCATACCCAGCAACCAACAGGCCGCCATACCCAGCAACCAACAGGCCGCCATACCCAGCAACCAACAGGCCACCATACCCAGTAACCAACAGGCCGCCATGCCCAGCAACCAACAGGCCACCATACCCAGTAACCAACAGGCAGCCATACCCAGCAACCAACAGGCCGCCATACCCAGTAACCAACAGGCCACCATACCCAGTAACCAACAGGCCGCCATACCCAGCAACCAACAGGCCGCCATGCCCAGCAACCAACAGGCCACCATACCCAGTAACCAACAGGCCACTATACCCAGTAACCAACAGGCCACCATACCCAGCAACCAACAGGCCACCATACCCAGTAACCAACAGGCCACCGCGCCCAGCAAACAACAGGCCGCCATGCCCAGCAACCAACAGGCCACCATACCCAGTAACCAACAGGCCACTATACCCAGTAACCAACAGGCCGCCATGCCCAGCAACCAACAGGCCACCATACCCAGTAACCAACAGGCCACTATACCCAGTAACCAACAGGCCACCGCGCCCAGCAAACAACAGGCCGCCATACCCAGCAACCAACAGGCCACCATACCCAGCAACCAACAGGCCACCGCGCCCAGCAACCAACAGGCCGCCATACCCAGCAACCAACAGGCCGCCATACCCAGCAACCAACAGGCCACCATACCAAGTAACCAACAGGCCGCCATACCCAGCAACCAACAGGCCGCCATACCCAGCAACCAACAGGCCGCCGCGCCCAGTAACCAACAGGCCGCCATACCCAGCAACCGACAGGCCACCATACCCAGCAACCAACAGGCCACCGCGCCCAGCAACCAACAGGCCACCATACCCAGCAACCAACAGGCCACCATACCCAGCAACCAACAGGCCGCCATACCCAGCAACCAACAGGCCGCCATACCCAGCAACCAACAGGCCGCCATACCCAGTAACCAACAGGCCGCCATACCCAGCAACCAACAGGCCGCCATACCCAGCAACCAACAGGCCGCCATAACCAGCAACCAACAGGCCGCCATACCCAGCAACCAACAGGCCGCCATACCCAGCAACCAACAGGCCACCGCGCCCAGCAACCAACAGGCCGCCATACCCAGCAACCAACAGGCCGCCATACCCAGTAACCAACAGGCCACCGCGCCCAGCAACCAACAGGCCACCATACCCAGTAACCAACAGGCCACCATGCCCAGTAACCAACAGGCCGCCATACCCAGTAACCAACAGGCCACCATGCCCAGTAACCAACAGGCCGCCATGCCCAATAACCAACAGGCCGCCATACCCAGCAACCAACAGGCCGCCATACCCAGTAACCAACAGGCCACCGCGCCCAGTAACCAACAGGCCGCCATACCCAGCAACCAACAGGCCACCGCGCCCAGCAACCAACAGGCCACCGCGCCCAGCAACCAACAGGCCACCATACCCAGCAACCAACAGGCCACCATACCCAGTAACCAACAGGCCACCATACCCAGTAACCAACAGGCCACCGTGCCCAGTAACCAACAGGCCACCATGCCCAGTAACCAACAGGCCACCATACCCAGTAACCAACAGGCCGCCGCGCCCAGCAACCAACAGGCCACCATTCCCAGCAACCAACAGGCCACCATACCCAGCAACCAACAGGCCACCACGCCCAGCAACCAACAGGCCGCCATACCCAGCAACCAACAGGCCACCATACCCAGCAACCAACAGGCCACCATACCCCGCAACCAACAGGCCTCCATACCCTGCAACCAACAGGCCGCCATACCTAGCAACCAACAGGCCACCGCGCCCAGTAACCAACAGGCCGCCATACCCAGTAACCAACAGGCCGCCATACCCAGTAACCAACAGGCCGCCATGCCCAGTAACCACAAGGCCACCATGCCCAGCAACCAACAGACCGCCATGCCCAGTAACCAACAGGCCGCCATACCCAGCAACCAACAGGCCACCGCGCCCAGTAACCAACAGGCCGCCATACCCAGTAACCAACAGGCCGCCATACCCAGTAACCAACAGGCCGCCATACCCAGTAACCAACAGGCCGCCATACCCAGTAACCAACAGGCCACCGCGCCCAGCAACCAACAGGCCGCCATGCCCAGTAACCAACAGGCCACCATGCCCAGTAACCAACAGGCCACCTAACCCAGCAACCAACAGGCCACCGCGCCCAGCAACCAACAGGCCACCATACCCAGCAACCAACAGGCCACCGCGCCCAGCAACCAACAGGCCACCTAACCCAGCAACCAACAGGCCACCGCGCCCAGCAACCAACAGGCCACCTAACCCAGCAACCAACAGGCCACCGCGCCCAGCAACCAACAGGCCACCATACCCAGCAACCAACAGGCCACCGCGCCCAGTAACCAACAGGCCACCATGCCCAGTAACCAACAGGCCACCTAACCCAGCAACCAACAGGCCACCGCGCCCAGCAACCAACAGGCCGCCATACCCAGCAACCAACAGGCCGCCATACCCAGCAACCAACAGGCCACCGCGCCCAGTAACCAACAGGCCACCATACCCAGCAACCAACAGGCCGCCATACCCAGCAACCAACAGGCCACCATCCCAGCAACCAACAGGCCGCCATACCCAGAAACCAACAGGCCACCATACCCAGCAACCAACAGGCCACCGCGCCCAGTAACCAACAGGCCACCATACCCAGCAACCAACAGGCCGCCATACCCAGCAACCAACAGGCCACCATACCCAGCAACCAACAGGCCACCGCGCCCAGTAACCAACAGGCCGCCATACCCAGCAACCAACAGGCCGCCATGCCCAGTAACCAACAGGCCGCCATACCCAGCAACCAACAGGCCAACATACCCAGTAACCAACAGGCCGCCGCGCCCAGTAACCAACAGGCCGCCATGCCCAGTAACCAACAGGCCGCCATACCCAGCAACCAACAGGCTGCTATACCCAGCAACGAACAGGCCGCCATGCCCAGTAACCACAAGGCCGCCATGCCCAGCAACCAACAGGTCGCCATGCCCAGTAACCACAAGGCCGCCATGCCCAGCAACCAACAGGCCGCCATGCCCAGTAACCACAAGGCCACCGCGCCTAGCAACCAACGGGCCACCATGCCCAGTAACCACAAGGCCACCGCGCCCAGCAACCAACGGGCCGCCATACCCAGCAACCAACAGGCCGCCATGCCCAGTAACCACAAGGCCACTGTGACTATTAACCATCAGTCCACAGTGCCTAATAACCACCAAGCCACTGTGTCCAGTAACCACTGTAGCATTGGGCCAATGTAAGTATCACTTCCTGGTTAAAGGATTCACTACTTGAGTACATGATCCAAGCTGACACCCCAGTGCCGTGCTGACAGTTTTCCCCCTGCTGGAAGAGTCAGAACTATTTGCCTTATGTCAATATTTCTCTTTTGACCAAACTGTAATGAGAGCTATTGGTCACTCATCTGACTTGTCTGTGAAGTTTGTGTGCACAGAACGGTTGTTGTTTTTGAGAGATGTGATTAATAACGTGATTCATATATAACAGGCTTTGGGTAATAAGTTAAGCCCGGAGGAATCAAGTCAAACGCTCATTATACATCTGTCTCCATTTTAATTTCCACTGTGAGAGATGGACAACAAGCACAGGATCTGATAGAACACATTTTACACCAAAACCATCATTTTCCCAATGCGTTGTGTTGATGGGCACTGACTGTGCTGCCAGACATATTTGCTTGCCTTGTTTCATATATGACAATGAGATCTATTAGCCAAGGAAGAGATGTTGCCTTGGACTTCCTACTCTTGTTCAAATAGAGCCTTGGCCCTCCGCCCCAGGCCCTCCAGAGGACGCCCTCCTCCTCGGAGGTGGCTGGATGTTCCTCCAGCACATCGCCCTGCTGATGTGTCAGGTGTCAGGGCATGGTAGACCATCACAAGGCAGGCGATTCTTCGGGGCTTTACTGCAGACGTCAATGACAGCCCAGGTGGCCACATGGACCTCGTTATATCGAGTCTCCGCATGAGTCACCGGCCTCCGTACAGGAGTCATTAGCCAGGTCCCATGTGGGTAACCCTTATCCCCCAAGAGCCAACCGGTCACCCTAGGGTGTCCCTCAAAGATGCCGGGGATCTCGGACTGCCCCAGAATGCAGTTGTCGCGCACGCTGTCGGGAAAGCGTGCACACATGTGCACAATCTTCAGGTGGTGGTTGCACATGAGTTGGACGTTTAGGAAGTGGAACCCCTTCTTGTTGAAGAGCACTCCCGGGCTTCCTGGTGCGCGCAAGTGACATGCGTGCCATCTATTACCCCTTGGACCTGGGGCATCCTGGCGATAGCAGTGAATCCTGCTGCCCGGGAATCTTGTTGGGGCTTGGTCCAGGTCAAGGTTTATGTAGCAGGCTGCCCAGGCAAACAGGGCATCTGTGCCTTCACTCATGCACTTGTGTGCTATTGGGATATGCAACACATGTCCTCGCTCGAGCCCTGGAATGATCCTGAGGTGTAATGTTTCAGAGCTGCGGTAACCTTGACGACCACTGGGAGCGAGTCTCCTTCTCCTCCCACGAGGTGCCAAGCGCAAGGACATGGCACAGGTGCCGCACCGTCTCCTTGTTGAGCCTCCTGCAGCACATGCTGTCCGTTACCTGTACGAAAGTTCAGCGACACCTGTACACCTTGGGCCGTCGCCGGCCTCCCCCCTCGAGGTCCCTCCCTGGTCTGATGGGCGGCCGGGTCCTCAGGATTTGGAAAGGAGCCCTGCACATGGGCCGCCTCGGGTCTCCGTCAATGCTGTTGCCGCCACCTTCTCCACTGTCAGGCCTGCCTACGCCACCACCGGGGCAACTTCCGTGGGGTCCAAGGTATCATCCATAATGTAATATCTGTCAGGAATTGTAGAAGGTATGAGACTGACTTACCCTAGGATCCCTCCACCCTCACATCCCCTGCCATCCCTCAGGGTGCCATCCAACATGCCCTTCACCTGAGATTACCACAGACAGAGCACTGACACGGAGGTGTTGGGTGGGACAGACAGGCAGCAGCTGGAGCTGCTCCTGCTCTAGGTATACATGATTCAGGGGGTGGCATAATAATAATCTTTATTATTGTCACAAGTCGACTCACATTAACACTGCAATGAGGTTACTGTGAAAAGACCCTAGTCTCCACATTCCGGCACCTGTTCGGGTACACAGAGGGAGAATTCAGAATGTCCAATTCACCTAACAGCACGTCTTCCGGGACTTGTGGGAGGAAACCGGAGCACCCGGAGGAAACGCACGCAGACACGGGAAGAACGTGCAGACTCCGCACAGACAGTGACCCAAGCCGGGAATCGAACATGGGACCCTGGTGCTGTGAAGCAATAGTGCTAACCATTGTGCTACCGTGCCACCCATGGCAGATCCATGGGCACTGAGCGCACCCCCCCCCTCCCCCCCCTCACACTGAGCTCTGGGGCAACAGCCCGGTGTCCCCGTACTAACTGCCCGATTTTGAAAATGGCTACTCACCTCCCCAAATCCCCACACAGCCATTGCGCTGGCTTCACATTTTTAAACAGGTGTACTAAACCACGCCCGCATGACCGCTCGCTGGGGAGGCAGTTAGCTCACAGGAGGCCATTCTATTGGGGCTCCTTCCCATTAATGAGATTGAGATTGGTCTTAATTGGTGATTATTAGTTTCTCACCATGCCAGGATCCGGATCTCGCCAACGGGGACGGGCCGGTTAGATCGGAAGCCGATCGGCAGCCACCGTGGTTCCCGCTATCTAACGGACCCGTCCGTTTACACAGTAAGTGCGGTACAGCCGACAGAACGTGCCCTTAATCTCCACTCAACTGGACCGCGATTAATTGCTTATTTGAAGGACAGCACCTCCAGCAGTGCGGCACTCAATCTGTACTGCAATGAACTCCAGCCTGGATTGTGTTTTCAAGTCTCAGGCAAGCAGCCTATGCCACCCACAAAAGACAGAGTTTCAGTATTTCAGGGAACAAAGGCCATTCGATCCAACAGTTTCGTACTAGTGTTTATGCTCCACACCAAGTCACTACAAAAAATTAAATGAACATCTTGTCGACACAAATCAGAGCAGAAATTAACACAGGAGGAAGACCAAAAGGAACAACTGGAAACTCAAACTACAAACTACATATTGATGGGGGAAATATTTTGAGGTCTCAGCTTTCTGCATGGTGCGAGAGACTGGCATCAAGAACACATTAGAACTTGCTAAATAAAATAGGGCATAATAACTAATTCAAGAAAACAACAATTTCAATGCTGATGGAGCTGGACGCCAGGCTGTGTCGCTACTGAGAATAATCACTCCTAGCTATTTTAACAGACCCATGTTCAAATTATTTCAGAACCACAGGTCAGAACGCCAACCAGCAGAACATTGTAATAACACAAGGGTCCAATTAAAGCTTTATAGAGAGTAACTGCCTCAGTGTTCCCAAATCCCACAATAATGTAACTGGAGTACGCAATTACTCAGTGCCACTTGCAGCTGAGTTAAGAAGAAGGGTTGTGTTGGATTCGAAACATTAATTCTGTTTCTAGCTCCACCAATGCTGCCAGACCTGCTGAGTTTTTCCAGCATGTTTGTTTTTATTTCAGATCTGCAGTATTTTGCTTTAATATTATTATAGCTGGTTAACCTTGTGCAAATATGGTTCTGCAACAAATAAAGCTAGGATCGAGAGAGATATAGTGATATGCATGGATGTAAATCTTTAGAATGATCTGCCCCAGAGAACGGAATGGTCAGTCATTGAGTGTAGGTAGAATTTGAGATTATGTGAGGGGAGCACAGGAAGGTGGAGTTGTAGTAGATCAGCCATGATCATACTTGGGAGGGCGGAATGACCTCCTCCAGCTCCTAATTTTTATTTCTCAAAAAGCACCATTCCTCAGCAACACCCTAAAGCACGACACATCCAATTTTACTTCCAAGTGCTGTGACTCCAACTCCACCCGCCAACCCCAATTCCATTCCCTGACCCACCTGTCAACCATGGCTCCAACTCTGCTCCCTGATCTTTTCACCCTAGGTTGTTGTGGCCTGCACCGTCCACAGCATCTCTAACTAACACAAACAAAGACTGATCTGCAGTGCGTGTCTCCAACACCGGCCATCAATCCAGTCAAATCAATAATTTAACTCTGATATTGCACCATCAATTTTCATGACTCAGTGGGTTGCTCACTCACCTCTGAGTCTGAAGATCGGGACTCGAAGGCCCATTCCAGATCTATATGCAAAAAATGAAAAATCTGAAATGATTGAGCCCGAAGAGGAGGGTAATGTTGACATCGATTTCATCAGACCAGAAGTAATAGTGAGATAAGAGTAGCAATAAATGAGATAAGAACTGGAAAAGCTTAAATACCTATGGCTATGGGCTTGATTAAAAACATGAGAAAGAACTTATCAATGTTTACCATGCACTAGTAGAACCAGAGGACAATAATGATCACCCCAAGAAAGAAGCCAAAGTCATGCAATTTTCTGATTTTCGTGGTCAATCTGATTGCTCATACATCGAAGGTTGAGTTGAGAATTGTAACAATGAGATTGGGTGAGAAGGTGCAGAACTACATCAGGGAAGATCAGTTTAGAGTCCAGGAGGAATAGTGACAAAAGAAGCAATATGCATTATAAGATTAATGGGTGAGCGCAGTTTAAAATTGGGGACAGGAATTATATGCGTTTTTGTAGATTTTGGAAAAGCATATGATTGGGTTGAGCGGAATTAAACTCTTGAGAGTGCTGAATGACATTGGAATAGACAGCACAGATAAACGACTCACAAGAAATCTGCACACAAACAGCAATAATAGCCAACTGGGAATCGGAACCATTGTAATCGGAAGAGGAGTTCAACACGGGCATTGTTTATCACCAATCCCCTTCAATGTGTATGCAGGGCCAATGACCTGAAGATGGCAATAGGATGTGGGGGTAGTCAATGATAATACCAGTGAGATTTACTGGTGACAAAGCACTTTTAGCAAGCACAAGAGGATTACAAAAACTGGTAGACAGACTAGAACAGACTGGTAACAGACATGAGTGAACATTGGCAAAACCAAAGTGATGCGTGCCTTAAAATTACCCATAACTATCCAGAAATTCACAAAAAGAGAACTAGTGGAAGTGCAAGAATTCAAGTATTTGTGAAGCATTAAATCCGCAGATGGAAAGTGCATCAAAGAAATAGGAAGAAAGGTAGCAATGGTAAAGAGATGTTTCCTAGCTGAGAAGCGGAGCGATTTGTGTTGTTTTGTGAGGATCAGAGGCATGGAACTTCCAGAAAGTGGCACTTGTGTTGAAGAGGGTGTTGTAGGGAGCACTGTGAGTTCTAGTAGAGGCTATGGGATTTCAGATGTGTGCGTGGATTTTTTTTTAGGTTTTGTGTCAACGGGCATGCTTCGTTAGCTGTCAGCCTGTGGGTATTCGAGCAGAATGTTATCCTTGTGGACATCAGAAGGTTCAATGTGTGCTAGCACAGGAAACCACTCATCCCGTGTTCATCTATGTCCCAGAAATAATCCTCACCCCTCCCCAGATAATTGCAATGACTGATCCCTGTAGAAACACATTGTTGGTTGTGCATGGGCAGCTAATTTAATTTCTACGGTGCCCAAGGAACTGGCAGTTGTTGATCATGGAGTTGATTAGTTTCCGATGATTTTGGAGCATTTCAGCAGCAGTCTGTGTGCCCCACTTTGTCACGAGCACAGCATCAGTCAGCAAAACCCTCCAGGCTGTTCCTGTCTTCAGGACATTCGGGAAGCTGGCCTCAATGAGTGAGGTCGGTGTCAGAACCTACTCGGAACAGTTGCAGCCGGTGTCAGAACATGTCTATTGGGACGCCACACTCCAAGGTTGGACTCGGTCTGTGTAGCAGGTGGAGTTCCAGGACTGAGATTGGGGAATAGGGCTGGAGCTGCATGTCGAGTGGTTGCCCTGCCTTGGCAATGGCCACTATTTTGGATTGGTGCCAGATGATTGAAACTGTGCCCGTGCTGTGGGTGTTGGTAAACAGCTTTATCAGCCTCTTCCTCCCGGCAATCTGATGTTTTTCAGGAATTTGGGGTAAATCACATTGGTTCCTGCTGCTTAACTTGACTAATGGCAAGAACACTGTCCACTTCCTCTTGTGTGTAAGGGCTTGAGACATCTGTCTGCTCTGGAACAGTCTTGAGAGACTACACCAGGGCTGCCTTTCCAATAAATATTTTTATTAGTTTTGCATTTGTTTCGGATACCACGAGATAAAAAGAAATAAACAGATGCGAGTCCGTAGGAAACATACATGTGGATACTAGGTGTCTGAGCATTGGGCTCCCAGTGATGTGTTCCCGTACTGTTTAACTATCTACATGTTGCCTCATGGTATTAAAAAATACGGGTGGGTTTAAGGCCACCCAGGCATACCCTGTTGGTGTTTGCCACAGCCGTATCCCTGGGCTTTGTTTGCCTCGGTAACCTTTGGTTCCTCTGCCCCACGTCCCTTGCACCCTGGGCGACATCACCCCTCCCCCCCTCTTCCTATGACCCCTCCCCCCACCTCTCTCTTGTATCCTTCGTTTGTCTGCTCTGATACACACACACACACACACACACGTCCCACCTCCATCTTCTAACTCGGAGGTGTACAGCTCCCGGTGGAGGGTCACAAAGGCCTCGCTGATCGTGTCTGCTGCTGTGACTAGCTTACCATTTCTGTCCTCACCTGTGCAATCTCCCTGGTGGCTGCCTGCTTTCTCAGCTGGTGAGCCAGTGGGCTGCTGGCCTTGTTTCCATGTTCGTAAAAGTTCCCTCGTGTCTGGCGGAGTTTGTGCACTGCTCTCCCGGTGGAGCTTGGTCCAATTCTATTTGAACTTCAGTGCCTCCCTGAGGGTGAAACTTCCCTGCAGGTTACATACTAATCAATGGCCTGTGATATTCTTTCGCATAACACTTTATCAGCGAGGAGGGCTGTGTCCAGCCTCCATGAGGGGCACTGGACCCAGCCCATCTCCAATCTCTCATACACGTAGTGTGGTCCATGGTCATGGATTACTTGGAGTGTTTGACGGGGACAGTGTAGAGAGAGCTTTACTCTATATCTAACCCCGTGCTGTACCTGTCCTGGGAGTGTTTGATGGGGACAGTGTAGAGGGAGCTTTACTCTGTATCTCACCCCGTGCTGTACCTGTCCTGGGAGTGTTTGATGGGGACAGTGTAGAGGGAGCTTTACTCTGTATCTAACCCTGTGCTGTCCCTGTCCTGGGAGTGTTTGATGGGGACAGTGTAGAGGGAGCTTTACTCTGTATCTAACCCCGTGCTGTACCTGTCCTGGGAGTGTTTGATGGGGACAGTGTAGAGGGAGCTTTACTCTGTATCTCACCCCGTGCTGTACCTGTCCTGGGAGTGTTTGATGGGGACAGTGTAGAGGGAGCTTTGCTCTTTATCTAACCCCGTGCTGTACCTGTCCTGGGAGTGTATGATGGGGACAGTGTAGAGGGAGCTTTAGTCTGTATCTAACCCCGTGCTGTATCTGTCCTCGGAGTGTTTGGTGGGGACAGTGTAGAGGGAGCTTTACTCTGTATCTAACCCCGTGCTGTACCTGTCCTGGGAGTGTTTGATGGGGACAGTGCAGAGGGAGCTTTACTCTGTATTTAACCCCGGGCTGTACCTTTCCTGGGAGTGTTTGATGGGGACAGTGCAGAGGGAGTTTTACTCTGTATTTAACCCCGGGCTGTACCTGTCCTGGGAGTGTTTGATGGGGACAGTGTAGAGGGAGCTTTACTCTGTATTTAACCCCGGGCTGTACCTGTCCTGCGAGTGTTTGATGGGGACAGTGTAGAGGGAGCGTTACTCTGTATCTAACCCCATGCTGTATCTGTCCTGGGAGTGTTTGATGGGGAGGGCAGAGGGAGCTTTGCTGAACTGATGTGTCAAACAAAAATCCTTTCATGCCATCACCAATGTTCCTTAGCTTTAGCATAATATTTGAAATAAAGAACTTCCAGATGCCAAATGTATGCTTGAAGATAATGATATTGTGTTGAACTGACGTGCCACACAGAGGGGAAGCATTGTGTGAGGCTTCAGTGCTGACAGGATTCACTGTTTTCTTGGATGAATTTGGGTGCAGCTGCAAAAGTTACTGTATTCTGAGCCAAAAGTGCTGAGGGGGTTTAACTTGACACAGCAACAATATTAAAAGAAGGCGTCGCAGTCACTATTCCACAAAGATTAACAGTGGAATCTGGCTCGGAGTAAAATGATCGGCAAAAACATTGCACAAAGGAAAAATAAAACCCAACTCCCTGCTGCTCAGAAGAAAACATTAAATCAATGACTTCAGGCAGGTCTGAGAGAAGCAGACCCCAATACTGAACTCAGTACAGAGAGAAACAGACCCCAATACTGAACTCAGTACAGAGAGAAACAGACCCCAATACTGAACTCAGTACAGAGAGAAACAGACCCCAATACTCAATTCAGTACAGACAGAAACAGACCCCAATACTGAACCCAGTGCAGAAACAGACCCCAATACTGAACTCAGTAGAGAGAAACAGACCCCAATACTGAACTCAGTACAGAGAGAAACAGACCCCAATACTGAACTCAGTACAGAGGGAAACAGACCCCAATACTGAACTCAGGACAGAAACAGACCCCAATACTGAACTCAGTACAGAAACAGACCCCAATACTGAACTCAGTACAGAGGGAAACAGACCCCAATACTGAACTCAGTACAGAGAGAAACAGACCCCAATACTGAACTCAGTACAGAGAGAAACAGACCCCAATACTGAACTCAGTACAGAGAGAAACAGACCCCAATACTGAACTCAGTACAGAGAGAAACAGACCCCAATACTGAACTCAGCACAGAGAGAAACAGACCCCAATACTGAACTCAGTACAGAAACAGACCCCAATACTGAACTCAGTACAGAGAGAAACAGAACCCAATACTGAACTCCGTACAGAGAGAAACAGACCCCAATACTGAACTCAGTACAGAAACAGACCCCAATACTGAACACAGTACAGAAACTGACCCCAATACTGAACTCAGCACAGAGAGAAACAGACCCCAATACTGAACTCAGTACAGAGAGAAACAGACCCCAATACTGAACTCAGTACAGAGAGAAACAGACCCCAATACTGAACTCAGTAGAGAGAAACTGACCCCAATACTGAACTCAGTACAGAAACAGACCCCAATACTGAACTCAGTACAGAAACAGACCCCAATACTGAACTCAGTACAGAAACAGACCCCAATACTGAACTCAGCACAGAGAGAAACAGACCCCAATACTGAACTCAGTACAGAAACAGACCCCAATACTGAACTCAGAACAGAGAGAAACAGACCCCAATACTGAACTCAGTACAGAGACAAACAGACCCCAATACTGAACTCAGTACAGAGAGAAACAGACCCCAATACTGAACTCAGTACAGAGAGAAACAGACCCCAATACTGAACTCAGTAGAGAGAAACTGACCCCAATACTGAACTCAGTACAGAAACAGACCACAATACTGAACTCAGTACAGAGAGAAACAGACCCCAATACTGAACTCAGTACAGAGAGAAACAGACCCTAATACTGAACTCAGTACAGAAACAGACCCCAATACTGAACTCAGTGGAGAGAAACAGACCCCAATACTGAACTCAGTAGAAAGAAAGAGACCCAATACTGAACCCAGTACAGAAGCAGACCCCAATACTGAACTCAGTACAGAAACAGACCCCAATACTGAACTCAGTACAGAAACAGACCCCAATACTGAACTCAGTGGAGAGAAACAGACCCCAATACTGAACTCAGTAGAAAGAAAGAGACCCCAATACTGAACCCAGTACAGAAGCAGACCCCAATACTGAACTCAGTACAGAAACAGACCCCAATACTGAACTCAGTACAGAGAGAAACAGACCCCAATACTGAACTCAGTACAGAGAGAAACAGACCCTAGTACTGAACTCAGTACAGAGAGAAACAGACCCCAATACTGAACTCAGTACAGAAACAGACCCCAATACTGAACTCAGTAGAGAGAAACAGACCCCAATACTGAACTCAGTAGAGAGAAACAGACCCCAATACTGAACTCAGTACAGAGAGAAACAGACCCCAATACTGAACTCAGTACAGAAACAGACCCCAATACTGAACTCAGTAGAGAGAAACAGACCCCAATACTGAACTCAGTAGAGAGAAACAGACCCCAATACTGAACTCAGTACAGAAACAGACCCCAATACTGAACTCAGTACAGAAACAGACCCCAATACTGAACTCAGTACAGAGAGAAACAGACCCCAATACTGAACTCAGTACAGAGAGAAACAGACCCCAATACTGAACTCAGTAGAGAAACAGACCCCAATACTGAACTCAGTAGAGAGAGAAACAGACCCCAATACTGAACTCAGTACAGAAAACAGACCCCAATACTGAACTCAGTACAGAGAGAAACAGACCCCAATACTGAACTCAGTAGAGGGAAACAGACCCCAATACTGAACTCAGTAGAGAGAGAAACAGACCCCAATACTGAACTCAGTACAGAAACAGACCCCAATACTGAACTCAGTACAGAGAGAAACAGACCCCAATACTGAACTCAGCACGGAGAGAAACAGACCCCAATACTGAACTCAGTAGAGAGAAACAGACCCCAATACTGAACTCAGTAGAGAGAAACAGACCCCAATACTGAACTCGGTACAGAAACAGACCCCAATACTGAACTCGGTACAGAAACAGACCCCAATACTGAACTCAGTAAAGGTCAGAACCAACTACCTAACTTGTGTATGATGCAAACCAGCCAGGAACATTCCATTCCACTCGGTAGAAGCTCACCCAAACTTTGCTTCACAGCCCATGACAGCAATGTCCGACCACTGATGTCTGCCCATCCCCTCCCCCCCCCCCCCCCCCCCCCCCCAAACCGCTATCTCGCAACATTACCCATGCCTCATTCACATTCACTTCAAACTACCATCCATTAACTTTGAGCCATAACCACGCAGGTTTCTGTGGAAGGACACCTGGGATGTCTACAGCAGATACATAGAGATAACCATTATCCGGATCCCACCCTTGCCCGAAAGCTACAACTGCTTCCCTCAACATCTCAAACTGACAACCATCAGATTTGTTTGTCAGGGCTTCAAAAACAGTCATTCTTTGCTGATTCATGGAAGGATACAAAGAAATACAAACTCAAGTGTGGCAACAGTGCTCCGACAATCCCTTGCTGAAGGACACTTCATAGGATGGCATGAAACAGCAGAGAATATTAACTTCACACACTCAATCCAAAATATGTAGAAACTCCTACGCCGCCTGGAGCAGCTATGGCCTAGAATCAACACTGATGGCATCACTTCATAACTCTTAATAAACTCAAAGATACTGGCCAGCAGGGAAGATCAGTAGATGGTTAAAAACAGTCCTGGTGGGAATTCCACCGGCAGCTGTGAGCTGAGCGGTCGCACAAAAAGGGCCCAACTTGGGAACTTCAAGTTGGGACCTCTTAACTCGTCAATCAGACACACAAAGTAACAAAACCCCCCAACTCCAAACTAACAACCAACCAATGAAATGCCGTTGAACCAGCTACAGGGCCAGAAAAACAGCAAAGGTCGTGAGGAGGACCCCAACCTCAGAGCAGGGCAGTTGATGGAGCTTCTTTCAATAGAGCTCGAGAAACATAGAGATTCTATAACGGAGGTCCTCATGTCCACCATGAAGTCGGCTATAGAAACTGCTCTGGCCCCCATTAAAGAGGCATTGGACAGAACGGAGAGGAGACTAGAGACCCAGGAAGCAATGCAGCAAGACCTGGAGAAAGCAGCCATCGACCAGAGCGAATAGATCGCCTTGCTTGAGGTTGACGTTGCAAAGTGCGTAACAAAAGGTTGATGATCAGGAGAACGGGGGGGGGGGGGGGGGGGCTGTGTGGAGAAGAGTTCCAGATTATTACTGCCGAAGTTAGGTGGTTGGGTGCACTTACGAATGTATTGTGACTGGGCCACAGGTCATCTGGTGCCTTATGGGCAATTTTGCTGGGCATCCTACCTACTTTGAAGGAGAAGGGAACATCTGATTTTAGGTCCTCCACGTCTTTGTTGAGGCTTTCCTTAAAGTAAGTAGTCAGGCCACATGTCTGCTTGCAATGAGTTGGGACTCAGGAATGTGGGCTCCACAGCTGGAGTGGTCCTCAAGATAGATTTCTTGCAGCGTGATTATGTCCACATTCAGTCAGAGATTTCCTTTGTGAGCAGCTCGTATTTTGCCCAGGATAGTTCTTACATAGAAGATAGGAGCAGGAGGAGGCCTTTTGGCCCTTCAAGCCTGCTCTGCCATTTATCACGATCATGGCTGATCATCCAACTCAATAGCCTAACCCTGCTTTCTCCCCACAGCCTTTGATCCTATTCTCCCCAAGTGCTATATCCAGCCGCCTCTTGAATATATTCAAAGTTTTAGCATCAACTACTTCCTGTGGTAATGAATTCCACAGGCTCACCACTCTTTGGGTGAAGAAATGTCTCCTCATCTCTGTCCGAAATGGCTTACCCTGACTCCTCAGACTGTGACCCCTGGTTCTGGACACACCCATCATTGGTAACATCTTCCCTGTCTCTACCCTGTCTAGTCCTCAATGATCAGCTGCATTATTCCTCTTGCTAGTCCTGTTTCACGGCTTTCTTGTCCCCGAGAGAATCCATTTTCCAATGGGTTTTTATGGTTTGGATTAGAGGCCTGATGGCTGATGTTCAGTCACTCCGCACCCCCTTATGGATGCAAAGAACACAGCAGAGTTGGGTACATGGAACTGAGAATGACCATACCCTTACTGAAAAATAAGCAAGAGGACAAGCATATTGCCCTCTTCCTGTTCCTAACTCAGCAGGACATTCCTTTTAAGAGGAATTTGGCACTGGCTGATACTGGTTACCCGTATTATATTAGGAATTTATAAAATGACAATAAAAAGAGACAAAAGGGGCGATGTCAGTGCCTGTTCGGAGGCACCAAAGCGCTCTACATTTTCATGCTCAGATGTCATATTCTCTTTTTTCTTAAATTTAGAGTACCCAATTCATTTTTTCCAATTAAGGGGTAATTTAGCGTGTCCAATCCACCTAACCTGCACATTTTTGGGTTGTGGGGGCGAAACACGGACAGTGACCCAGAGCCGGGATCGAACCTGGGACCTCGACGCCATGAGGCCGCAGTGCTAACCCACTGCGCCACCGTGCTGCCCTAGGCATATGCTCTGCTGCATTGGATAACAGGGGATACTCAATGGAAATAGCCCTGGTAGGACTTACATTGTGCGAGAATGATCTCATAACCAATCCATATTCACAAATGAGCTTGCGCTTGTTTCAATCTCCAGACAAGTATAAATCACATCAAATTTGTCCCCGCAGAGCATTCCTTTTACTCAAAATATGGCTTGCATTGCTCACATACACACACACAATCCATCACGAGGACAGTAATCACTGTGGGGAGTTGTACATTGCCTCGGTTCCCCTCCATCTCGGACTGTGAATCAGGACCAGATTGCACAGCAGAGGCCTGTCCCTTTTTAAAATGAGGTCATGGGAGATCCACCCCTTCCACTCTCCCTCCACCCAGAATCCTATGCTTGTGACAATCATTCTGTGTAATGGGCATTGGGCTTGCAGACTTAATGAAGATGGTTGTTATTGAACAGTTTCAATACTGATTAAAAACATGTCGCTCTGTTCTTCATTTGGATCCAGTCCTTTTTCATCACTTCTCCCATTCATTTTTAAGTTTGTTCTGAGGACATGGGCAACAATGGCAAGGCCTCACTGCAAAGTGTTTCTGATAGGCAGCACGTTAGCACAGTGGTTAGCACCATTTCTTCACAGCTCCAGGCTCTCAGATTCGATTCCCGGCTTGGGTCACTGTCTGTGCAGAGGTTGCACGTTCTCCCCGTGTGTGCGTGGGTTTCCTCCGGGTGCTCCGGTTTCCTCCCACAAGTCCCAAAAGACAGGCTGTTAGGTGAATTGGATATTCTGAATTCTCCCTCAGTGTACCCGAACAGGCGCTGGAGTGTGGTTACTAGGGGATTTCCACAGTAATTTCATTGCAGTTGTTATGGGCCAGGGTTTAGAGAACCCCAAAGTGAATCATGGAGTTCACCTGACCCACAACTTTTACTAGATTGTGGTATGGGGAGCACACGGCCCACTCTACAGGTGTGGTGCAGCAGAAATGGAAAAGTATTTTTTGAAATGAAATGAAATGAAAATCACTTATTGTCACAAGTAGGCTTCAATGAAGTTACTGTGAAAAGTCCCTAGTCGCCACATTCCGGCGCCTGTCCGGGGAGGCTGGTACAGGAATTGAACCGTGCTGCTGGCCTGCCTTGGTCTGCTTTCAAAGCCAGCGATTTAGCCCAGTGCTAAACAGCCCCTATAAAGCAAAACAATGTTTATTCTATGAACTCAAGTTAGCCTTTTTAAAACATACAGTGAACATCTTAGCAACCATTAATTCAAATACAACCCCCAAAGACTACAACACTAAGTAAACCTTTAAGCTTTCCTTTTAACATCCATAAGACTTAAAAACAAAATCTTTAACAGAAGCACATCAGGTTAAAGTCACTACTGAGAGCAGTTATTAGTTTTAAATCACCAATGGATCGATTTACAGTTTTTAGATTACAGAGAGAGACTCTAATACCCCTTCTGGCTGTGACTGCATCTATCCAGCTCTGAAAACGAAACTAAAACACACCTTGCAGCAAACAGCCTAAAACAAAAGTAAAAAGCTGACAGACAGCCCAGCTCCACCCACACTCTGACATCACTGATAAACACCCATTTCTTAAAGGTACATTTCTTAAACACCCACTTCATAAGGGTACTCTCACTACAGATATTTATATACATACCCATCATAAACACCCATTTTTTAAAGGTACTCTCACATGACACAGTGTTAATGTGAGCCTACTTGTGTCAATAAAGATTATTATTCAAGATTCTTAATATTACCCACTGGTATCAGGTATCATCCTTGGAAGTGTTCCTTGCACCCACTCCAGTGCCTTGATATGCTTGTTTTGATCTGGCGATCAGAACTGTAGTAATACTCCTGTGTCATCTACCAAGGTTTGATTGAGGCTTAGAATAACTTATCTAATTTTTATTGATTGATTTATTTATTGTCACATGTACCGAAGTACGGTGAAAATTATTGTTCTGTGTACAGTCCTGACAGATTGTTAGATACATAAATACATCGAGTATATTATAATAATTAATAGTTATGGAACATACTATAATAATGGTTCTAAAAGATGTAGGAAGAGGATCTGCAGGGGAGAGCTCACAGTGAGTCGCTACGCTACAGCACCATCTTGGAAATTCTTTTGTAAATTTTAAAATCCAACTGCAGCCCGTTGTTGATTTTTTTTTTAATGCCCGATAGGAAGAGCTGGTTCGATTCCCTTGCAGTTGGCCTCCTTGGCTCTGTACTGTTGTTTGGAGAAATGAACGAGCAGGTCTCCGATCTCTTCGCTCACTCTGCCCCCCCCCGATCCACAGTTTCCACCTACCTCTCCCGGTAATGTACAGCCGTGCCTAATCCTTGAACGTGAAGTCAACCAGAATTTGTGTTTCCATCCCATATTTGACAGATTGTGAACACGTAACTGGGAAAGACACTTCTCTTTGTGGTGAATGTCATTCATATCTCTTCCCCAAGTTTGGATTAGATGACTTGGGCTTTGCGATTCAGTCTTGGCTGAATTGTTTACACTTTCTACCAAAATGTCCAACATAGCATTTATCTATACCAGATGTCATTTGTCAATGATTTTCCTATTCTGCAAGTTTATTAATCTCCTCCTGTATTTTGTTGCTGTACTTTTAACGGGATGCTTTTACTCCTTTTTAGAGGACGCAGATTTGAGGAAGAAAGGAATAGAGCAGTGATGGGCAACCTAGACGAATGAGTGGGCCTCACAAGTGGCCCTCCTTCATCTCAATGGGCCGCACACATGAAATCGGTGTGAGGACCGGTCCTGTGGATTCCCTTAGTTCCTATTTCTTTTATTTTGTCTTTATTGTTTTTGGTCCATGGATTGTTAATAGAGACATACTTTTAAGTCGAGAATAGGAAGCAAGGAACTCAAAGTGTCAAAATAGTACACCGTGTTACAAGGTTTTGCATTTTGGGCAGAAGAATCCAGACTTTATGGCACCCTGAAGGGGTTTGTCTCTCTCATTCTCTCTCTCCCCCTTTCCCTCCCCTCCTTCTTTACCCCCCCAATAATTGAAGTCCCCCCATTATAATTTGCATATCTCTGCAAAGCACGGTCCCTAGCGCACTCCCCCTAACCATAACCCTTGAATAAGATTGAATACATTTAATATACACTGAATATTTCATGACAAATTATAGAAAATGCTTGCTCATTCATACATTAATATACTGTCAGCAACTTCAAATGGTAAATAAAAATTTTTACGCTTGATTGGACAGAGGGGGAACACTCGGCTCAATGTTGTCAGCAATCAGCACGCACCTCACTTCACTTGCCCTCGCTTTACATGTGTATCCCTTCAATCAAAAAAAAAGCTATGTGGATGAAAACCAGTGGAATGTGGCAACCCTGCACATGGCAACAGTCAACAGTTAACAAAATGTCTCGAGGTCCGCACTCAGAACTCTGATGGGTCGCATGTGGCCCCCGAGCTGCAAGTTGCCCAACACTGATGTAGAACTCGGGTTACTGGAAGGGCAGACAGGTGGCAGATGAAGTTTAATGCAGAGAAACTTGAAGTGCTTCATTTTGGCAGGAAGAACATAACATAGAACATACAGTGCAGAAGGAGGCCATTCGGCCCATTGAGGCTGCACCGACCCACTTAAGCCCTCACTTCCACCCTATCCCCGTAACCCAATAACCCCTCCTAACCTTTTTGGTCACTAAGGGCAATGTGTCATGGCCAACCCACCTAACCTGCACGTCTTTGGACTGGGGGAGGAAACCGGAGCACCCGGAGGAAATCCACGCACACACGGGGAGAACGTGCAGATTCCGCACAGACAGTGATCCAGCAGGGAATCGAACCTGGGACCCTGGCGCTGTGAAGCCACAGTGCTATCCACTTGTGCTACCGCACTGCCCGAAGAACATGGAAAGACAACAAAAAAAGTTACAATTCTAAAGGGGATGCAGGAGTAGAGGGACCTGGGTGCATATATACATTAATCATTTAAGTTGGCAGGACAGTGGAGTGCAGTTAATAAAGCAAATATATAGTATCCTGGGCTTTAATAAGGGGCATAGAGTACAAAAACAAGGTGGTTCTGTTAAATGTGCACAAGATATTAATTTGCCTCAGCTGGAATATTGCATCTAGTTCCAAGTACCACATGTCAGGAAGGACGTAAAGAATTTGGGGAGAGTGCAGAAAGGATTCACAAGAATTGGTCCAGAGATGGAGAACTTGAGTTATGAAGATAGATGGGAGGAGCTGGGGCTGCTTTCCTTGGAGGAGAAAAGGTTGAGAGGAGATTTGATCAAGGTATTCAAAATCATGAAGGGTCAGCTGAGAGTAGTTAGGGAGAAACTGTTCCTACTCGTGAAAGGGTAAAGGCGGGTGGCACAGATTTGAAGTCATTGTTAAAAGTTGCAAAGATGACATGAAGAAAAACGTTTTCACACAGCAAGTGGTTCTGATTTAGAGTGCACTCCCTGTGTACTGGAAGCAGCTTCAATCAACACTTTCATAAGGGATTTGTCTGAAAAGGAGGAATATGCTGGGTTATGGGGAAATGGCACTGGATGAATTGCTCATTCAGAGAGCTGGTGCAGATACAATGGGCGAAATGGTCTCCTTCCGCACTGTAACAGTTCTGTGATGAAGATTAGCTAGGACCAGGAGATCTCCTATATTCATTAAATCATTGAATTTACAGTGCAGAAGGAGGCCATTCGGCCCATCGCGTCTGCACCAGCCCTTGGAAAGTGCACCCCACCAAAGCCCACACTTCCAATCTATCCCCGTAACCCAGTAACCCCACCTAACCTTTTTTGGATACTGAGGGCAATTTAGCATGGCCAATCCACCTAACCTGCGCATCTTTGGACTGTAGAGGAAACCGGAGCACCCGGAGGAAACACACTCAGACACGGAGAGAAAGTGCAGACTCAGCACAGACAGTAACCCAAGCCGGGAATTGAACCTGGGACCCTGAAACTGTGAAGCAACTGTGCTAACCACTGTGCTACCGTGCTGCCCACATTATTCCTTGAATAATGCCATGAGATCTTTTACTCCATATCAATGAGCAAGTGGCTCCTTTTGTTAGACGTGAAAGAGGTAATCTAAGACAGTGCAGTGCTCCCTTAGTACTGCACTCAAAGTGTTTGCCTAGATTATGTGTTCTAGTGTCTGTAGAGGGTACTTGAAACCACCACCTTTGACTCCGATGAGAATTCTGCCCACCAAGTCGAGGCTTAGACTTGATCAGATAATTTATTTTAATAGTGCTGGTTGTAGGATAAACATTGGCCATGATGCAAGAAGAATTCTAAATTCCTATTTAAATATAGCTTAGTATTGCTCGGGATGAATGGTTTCCATTTATATGTTTTGCATATGTACAGGAGCAGGCACTGAAAAACATGCAAGCTGTACAGGTCTAAACAGGAGCGAAATATTTCCTTTTATTCAGTCCCTATTTTCATGCACAGGAGCCGACAAGAGCCAGTCATAATTAGGCTCAGAGTGAGGCAGGAATACAATTTGAATATTACAACAGCATACATTCATCCACTTTAAAAGTTATTCTGGACTACCTGTCAGGGTTCATTATCCTTCTCACTTCCCACCCTGACAACAAAGCTGACACTGCCTGTCGTTGAGCAAAGGGAGACATTAGTGGAATGTGCACAGCAGGCTAAAGACACCACATTATGTTGTTCCAATGTTCTGCTGTTGATCTCTCCCCCTCAGCATTGACCAATCATTTCTTTGAGCTGTTTGCAACAGGTTTGCTACTCAACTCCATCCAAAACCAATTATACCAACACAATGGGCCATGAACCTGGGCTCACTATTACCACCTTCAGTTTGAGATTAATTTATTTCTCATCACATCAGTTCCATAGATACAGGCACAAAATACTTGGGAACAGTCGCAAAGTGGCTACGTTAGGGGACAAGTAATCCAGAGACCTGATACAATAATCCAGAGACATGAGTTCAAACCCCAAGGCAGCGGTTGGGGGGAGTTTAAAATTCAATTAATTAAAATACATTTTGAATTAAAAGCTGTCAGTAATGGTGATCCTGAAACTTCCAGCTCGTGACATTGACCATCTGGTTCACTAATGTTCTTTAGGGAAGTAAATCAGCTGTTCTTACTCGGTCTCGGCTATATGTGACTCTAGACCCACAGCACTGAACTGCCCTGTGAAATGGCCAAGCAAACCACCCGACTGTATTGAACAAAGCGTCTCACCATCATCTCCAAAAGGAAAATTTGGATTGGACAATAGATATACAGATGACATAAAATTTGGAAGCATTATGAACTGTGAGGAGGGTTGTGTGGAACTTCAGAAGGACATAAGACAGGTTGATGAAATGGATAGGCAGTGGCAGATGAAATTTAATGCAGAGAAATGTGAAGTGATTCGTTTTGGTCAGAGGAATAAGGTGAAGTGATCTGAAACAAAGGGTGAAGTTCTAAAGGGGTGTATGTGTAAAGAAGGAGACAGCAGCAATGCCATGTAAGGTACAAGTGATGCTGCCTTCATAAATAAAAACAAAAGCAAGGAAGGTTACGGAGAACCTTTCTAAGGTCCAGCCTTAATTGCAGTATTTGTCCTTTTCTGGGCATCTCATGTCAGGAAAGGTGTGAAGACTTTAAAGAAGGTGGAGAAAACACTTACATGATTGGTTCCAGGGATGAGGGGGCATGGTTATGTGGATAGATTGGACAGGTTGGTGTTGTTCTCTTTCGAGAAGGTTGAAGGGGGATTTGATAGTGGTGTACAAAATCATGAGGACTGTGGATCGAGCAGATAGAGAAACTGCTCCCATTGGCAAAACAGTCGAGAACTGGAAGACACTGATTTAAGGTATTTGAGGAATTACATAAGAACTAGGAGCAGGAGTAGGCCATATGGCCCCTCGAGCCTGCTCCGCCATTCAATGAGATCATGACTAATCTTTTGTGGACTCAGCTCCACTTTCCGGCCTGAACACCATAACCCTTAATCCCTTTATTCTTCAAAAAAAATCTATCTTTATCTTAAAAATAATTAATGAAGGAGCCTCAACTGCTTGACTGGGCAAGGAATTCCATAGATTCACAACCCTTTGGGTGAAGAAGTTTCTCCTAAACTCAGTCCTAAATCTACTTCCCCTTATTTTGAGGCTATGCCCCCTAGTTCTGCTTTCGCCCGCCAGCGGTACCAACCTGCCCGCATCTATCCTATCTATTCCCTTCATAATTTTATATGTTTCTATAAAATCCCCCCTCATCCTTCTAAATTCCAATGAGTACAGTCCCGGTCTATTCAACCTCTCCTCGTAATCCAACCCCTTCAGCTCTGGGATTAACCTAGTGAATCTCCTCTGCACACCCTCAAGTGCCAGAATGTCTTTTCTCAAGTAAGGAGACCAAAACTGAACACAATACTCCAGGTGTGGCCTCACTAACACCTTATACAATTGCAACATAACCTCCCTAGTCTTAAACTCCATCCCTCTAGCAATGAAGGACAAAATTCCATTCGCTTTCTTAATCACCTGTTGCACCTGAAAACCAACTTTTTGCGACTCATGCACGAGCACACCCAGGTCTCTCTGCACAGCGGCATGTTTTAATATTTTATCATTTAAATAATAATCCCTTTTGCTGTTATTCCTCTCAAAATGGATAACCTCACATTTGTCAACATTGTATTCCATCTGCCAGACCCTAGCCCATTCACTTAACCTATCCAAATCCCTCTGCAGACTTCCAGTATCCTCTGCACTTTTCGCTTTACCACTCATCTTAGTGCCGTCTGCAAACTTGGACACATTGCCCTTGGTCCCCAACTCCAAATCATCTGTGTAAATTGTGAACAATTGTGGGCCCAACACTGATCCCTGAGGGACACCACTAGCGACTGATTGCCAACCAGAGAAACACCCATTAATCCCCATTCTTTGCTTTCTATTAATTAACCAATCCTCTATCCATGCTACTACTTTACCCTTAATGCCATGCATCTTTATCTTAGTAAGAAGTCTTACAACACCAGGTTAAAGTCCAACAGGTTTGATTCAAACACGAGCTTTCGGAGCGCAGCTCCTTCCTCAGGTGAATGCCTGAGCTGCGCTCCGAAAGCTCGTGTTTGAATCAAACCTGTTGGACTTTAACCTGGTGTTGTAAGACTTCTTACTGTGCTCACCCCAGTCCAACGCCGGCATCTCCACATCATCTTTATCTTATGCAGCAACCTTTTGTGTGGCACCTTGTCAAAGGCTTTACGGAAATCCAGATATACCACATCCATTGGCTCCCCGTTATCTACGGCACTGGTAATGTCCTCAAAAAATTCCACTAAATTAGTTAGGCACGACCTGCCCTTTATGAACCCACGCTGTGTCTGTCCAATGGAACAATTTCTATCCAGGTGCCTCGCTATTTCTTCTTTGATGATAGATTCCAGCATCTTCCCTACTACCGAAGTTAAGCTCACTGGCCTATAATTACCCGCTTTCTGCCTACCTGTAGGGGCTGATTTAGCTCACTGGGCTAAATCGCTGGCTTTTAAAGCAGACCATGGCAGGCCAGCAGCACGGTTCAATTCCCGTATCAGCCTCCCCGGACAGGCGCCGGAATGTGGCGACTAGGGGCTTTTCACAGTAACTTCATTGAAGCCTACTTGTGACAATAAGCGATTTTAATTTTTAATTTAAGTTTTAACCTCCTTTTTTAAACAGTGGTGTCACGTTTGCTAATTTCCAATCCACCGGGACCACCCCAGAGTCTAGTGAATTTTGGTAAATTATCACTAGTGTATTTGCAATTTCCCTTGCCATCTCTTTTAGCACTCTGGGATGCATCCATCAGGGCCAGGAGACTTGTCTACCTTTAGCCCCATTAGCTTGCCCATCAATACCTCCTTAGTGATAACAATCATCTCAAGGTCCTCGCCTGTCATAGCCTCATTTATATCAGTCACTGGCATGTTATTTGTGTCTTCCACTGTGAAGACCGACCCAAAAAACCTGTTCAGTTCCTCAGCCATTTCCTCATCTCCCATTATTAAATCTCCCTTCTCATCCTCTGAAGGACCAATATTTACTTTAGCCTCTCTTTTTTTTAAATATATTTGTAGAAACCTTTACTATCTCTTTTTATATTTTGAGCAAGTTTACTCTCATAATCTATCTTCCTCTTCTTTATAGCTTTTTTAGTAGCTTTCAGTTGCCCCCTAAAGATTTCCCAGTCCTCCAGTCTCCCACCAATCTTTGCCACTTTATATGCTTTTTCCTTCAATTTGATACTCTCCCGTATTTCCTTAGATATCCTCGGTCGATTGTCCCTCTTTCTTCCGTCCTTCCTTTTTGTTGGTATAAACCTTTGCTGAGCGCTGTGAAAAATCGCTCGGAAGGTTGTCCACTGTTCCTCAACTGTTTCACCATAAAGTCTTTGCTCCCAGTCTACCTTAGCTAGCTCTTCTCTCATCCCATTGTAATCTCCTTTGTTTAAGCACAAAACACTAGTGTTTGATTTTACCTTCTCACCCTCCATCTGTATTTTAAATTCCACATATTGTGATCACTCCTTCCTAGAGGATCCCTAACTATGAGATCATTAATCAATCCTGTCTCATTACACAGGACCAGATCTAGGACCGCTTGTTCCCTTGTCAGTTCCATTACATACTGTTCTAGTAAACTATCGCGGATACATTCTGGGGGTGGGAAGGGTGGGCGATATGTTCCCGGAAGGGAGAAATTTGGGCTGGTAAGGGGAAATGATTTTAGGTATCTACAGTTGCAGGACTTTGTTCGTAGACAGGTCCCATCTTTCCCATGCCTCCCGCCAATGGGGATCCAAGACAGAATAGTCTGTAGGGGGAAGAAGGGGAGGGTAGAGTCTCTGATATTTATACGGTGCTCATGAGGGAGGATGGGTCCCAGACAGAGGAACTGAAACTTAAATGGGAGGAGGAGCTAGGCGGGGAAATGGAGGACGGGCTGTGGGCAGAGGCCCTGAGTAGGGTAAATTCGACCGCAACATGTGCTAGGCTCTGGCTGATTCAATTTAAGGTCGTTCACCGGGCCCACATGACGGTGGGTCGGATGAGCAAATTCTTTGGGATAGAGGACAAATGCGCTAGGTGCGTGGGAGGACCAGCGAACCACGTTCACATGTTTTGGGCATGCCCTAAGCTTAGGGGGTACTGGGAGGGATTTGCGGGTGTCATGTCCCAGGTGCTAAAAACGAGGGTGGCGATGGGTCCAGGGGTGGCAATTTTTGGGGTTTCGGAAGACCAGGGAGTCCAGGGGGAGAAAGGGGCCAATGTTTTGGCCTTTGCTTCCCTGATAGCCTGGCGACGAATACTATTGGAGTGGATGGACTCAAAGCCCCCGAAGACTGAGTTGTGGCTTGCGGACATGTCGAGTTTCCTGGGTATGGAGAAAATTAAGTTCGCCTTGAGGGGATCTGTACAGGGGTTCGCCCGGAGGTGGCAACCATTTATTGACTTCTTTTGGGGGGGGGGGGGGGGGAGAGTAGAGTAGGAGGGATAAAATGGCAGGTAGTACCGGTGGGAGGGGAGCGGGCTTGTGCAATATGTTACGATTGAAGTATTGAATGTACGTGGATGTTTGCACATTTTTGCCTTTTTTGCTTTCTTTCTGTTGATGTCTGTAACTGTTTACAAAGCCAAAAACTACCTCAATAAAGTTGTTTATTAAAAAAAAAGTACAGAAGACTTGAGCTCCAGAACTTGCCACCCCTTAGCCAAAGTGTTCCAGTACAGCTACAACACTGACATCTACCCGGCAATGTGGAATTGGCCAGGGGTGTCCTGTACACAAGGAACAGGACAAGTCCAACCCAGCCAATTACCGCCCTATCAGTCTACTCTCCATCATCAGCAAAGTAATGGAAAGAGTCATCAACAGTGCTATCAAGTGGCACTTACTCAGCAATAACCTGCTCACGGACACTCAGTTTGGGTTCCGCCAGGATCACTCAGCTCCTGACCTCATTACAGCCTTGGTTCAAACATGGACAAAAGAGCTGAACTTCAGAGGTGAGGTGAGAGTGACTGCCCTTGACATCAAGGCCGCATTTGACCGAGTATGGCATCAAGGAGCCCGAGCTAAAGCGGAGTCACTGGGAATCAAGGGGGAAACCGTCCGCTGGTTTGAGTCATACCTGGCACAAAGCAAGATGGTTGTGGTTGTTGGAGGTCAATCATGTCAACTCCAGGACACCACTGCAGGAGATCCTCAGGGTAGTGTCCTTGACCCAACAATCTTCAGCCGCTTCATCAATGATCTTTTGGCTCAGATTGATCCGCTGTATTTCTGAATTATCAAACCCTGAATATCTGTATCTATTCGCTCATCAGGTTGGACTTCCTTCCTGTGTAAGCTAGTAAGCACTTTATAAATAATGAGTGGGTTTTTTTGACAAATCTTTTTGAATTACTACAAGAAACTTGCATTTATATAGAAACTTTAACATAGTAAAACAAGGCACCTCACAAGAGCACGATCAGACAAAAATCAACAACAACCAACATATCGAGATACTAGTATGAATGTACAAAAGCTTGGTCAAAGATGTAGGTTTAGGCATGTCTTAATAGTGGAGAGAGAGGTAGAGGGGGCTAAGGTATGTCTTAATAGTGGAGAGAGAAGTAGAGGGTCTAAGGCATGTCTTAATAGTGGAGACAGAGGTAGAGGGGCTAAGGCATGTCTTAATAGTGGAGAGAGAGGTAGAGGAACTATGGCATGTCTTAATAGTGGAGAGAGAGATAGAGGGTCCAAGGCATGTCTTAATAGTGGAGAGAGAGATAGAGGGTCTAAGGCATGTCCTAATAGAGGAGAGAGAGGTAGAGGGGCTAAGGCATGTCTTAATAGTGGAGAGAGAGGTAGAGGGACTAAGGCATGTCTTAATAGTGGAGAGAGGTAGAGGGGGCTAAGGCATGTCTTAATAGAGGAGAGAGAGGTAGAGGAGCTATGGCATGTCTTAATAGTGGAGAGAGAGATAGAGGGACTAAGGCATGTCTTAATAGTGGAGAGAGAGATAGAGGGACTATGGCATGTCTTAATAGTGGAGAGAGAGGTAGAGGGACTAAGGCATGTCTTAATAGTGGAGAGAGAGGTAGAGGGGCTAAGGCATGTCTTAATAGTGGAGAGAGATAGAGGGTCCACGGCATGTCTTAATAGTGGCGAGAGAGGTAGAGGGTCTAAGGCATGTCTTAATAGTGGAGAGAGAGATAGAGGGTCCAAGGCATGTCTTAATAGTGGAGAGAGAGATAGAGGGTCTAAGGCATGTCCTAATAGAGGAGAGAGAGGTAGAGGGGCTAAGGCATGTCTTAATAGTGGAGAGAGAGGTAGAGGGGCTAAGGCATGTCTTAATAGTGGAGAGAGGTAGAGGGTCTAAGGCATGTCTTAATAGAGGAGAGAGAGAGGTAGAGGGGCTAAGGCATGTCTTAATAGTTGAGAGAGAGGTAGAGGGTCTAAGGCATGTCTTATTAGTGGAGAGAGAGGTAGAGGGGCTAAGGCATGTCTTAATAGTGGAGAGCGAGGTAGAGGGGCTAAGGCATGTCTTAATAGAGGAGAGAGAGGTAGAGGGGCTAAGGCATGTCTTAATAGTGGAGAGAGGTAGAGGGTCTAAGGCATGTCTTAATAGAGGAGAGAGAGGTAGAGGAACTATGGCATGTCTTAATAGTGGAGAGAGAGGTAGAGGGGCTAAGGCATGTCTTAATAGAGGAGAGAGAGGTAGAGGAACTATGGTATGTCTTAATAGTGGAGAGAGAGGTAGAGGGGCTAAGACATGTCTTAATAGTGGAGACAGAGGTATTGGGGCTAAGACATGTCTTAATAGAGGAGAGAGAGGTAGAGGGGCTAAGGTATTTCTTAATAGTGGAGACAGAGGTAGAGGGGCCGAGGCATGTCTTAATAGTGAAGAGATAGGTAGAGGGGCTAAGGTATTTCTTAATAGTGGAGACAGAGGTAGAGGGGCTAAGGCATGTCTTAATAGAGGAGAGAGAGGTAGAGGGGCTAAGAGTTTCAGGCAGCTGAAGACACAACCGCCAATGATGGAGCAATGGATATGGAGGTCAGAGATATTGAAAGGATATGGAATGGAGGAGGTTACAAGAATCAGGAGGGGCAAGGCCTTGGAGGAATCTGAAAACAACCCATTTTCCTGGGTTTGCTCACAGGCTATCTGGGTTTAACCGCACAGCTGTGATGTTCAGCTGCTGACTGGACTGTCTCCTTAAGATCATTAGGCTTAGAAAGCAAATCTAAGTAACTATAGTGAGTAGAGGACAGGTGTAAAGTTTAGGATCCAGGTCAATGATTGGGTTTCCTGATCTCAAGAGTTTTAATAAATAGTATCTGGTAACTGGTGCACCAGTTGTGTATTCTGCGGTGTTGTATTCCACTGTTAGGGTGAAGCTGTCTCACTTTAAGGACATGAACTCTAATGGCTCTTAACTAAATATAGCTCAATGCCAATTGGATGTGACAAAAATATTCTGACTCCTGTATCATTAAGGAATTTCCTGTTGCTACAGCAGCTTACACACATGACTATTTTCTGAAGTATGATATTGCAATTTTCCAATCAACAGGTGCAACATGGAGGTCTTATTTTTACTAGTTAGCAGATCCCCAGTGGCATTGCTTACACAAAAGATAACAGTGTTTGACAATGACATGAATATTATAGCATGCAACATACAAAGTACAGGAGCTGTTATTAAGCTCGTTTACCTTCTGAAGGGCTCAGTCTAAGTGTTGTAAGTGTTCTGAGCTGCTTCCTAAGTCAATACATTATCATTAATCTACAGCAACAAATATACATTGTCGGTAAAGTGATTTCAAATGTTTGAGATATATTAAAGTTGATTCTATGTAGATACAAGTCCCCTATCTTTAAGAATCACAGTAAGAAGTCTTACAACACCAGGTTAAAGTCCAACAGGTTTGTTTCAAATCACTAGCTTTCGGAGCATTGCTCCTTCCTCAGGTGGATTCAGAATCACCTTTGTTTTACCTTTACCTTATGATTCGTCTCAGATGTGTGGCCATGCAGCAAGCCACAAGTCCTTAAGCCACAAGTGTGTTCAATTAAAAATAAATTAGCCATACACTTAAAACAAATTATCGGCACATTCCAAACAAAAAATGAGAGGATACATTACAAAGATGCAGCTCAGTATTTGCCCACAGCTCTATTCATACTACTAATTTAATGGTCTTCCTGATTCTTCTCTTGCTCCCCAGTAAAAGGTGGCAAAGGGAATGTTGATATTGCACAAGGTTATCTCTGCCTGGCCTGCACAATCGGCTGAGAATCTCAGCGTAAGAAAGAAAAAGCCAGTGCAGACCCCCTATCCTTCCAGTCTTTACCAAGGAGGTAGATGCTACCTAGAGATAGATGAGGAAACTCTGTCTCTAAAACGGTTCAAAATCGATCAG
Source organism: Scyliorhinus canicula (assembly GCF_902713615.1). Lineage (NCBI taxonomy): Eukaryota > Metazoa > Chordata > Chondrichthyes > Carcharhiniformes > Scyliorhinidae > Scyliorhinus > Scyliorhinus canicula. Next base: position 2,336,161 of record NC_052147.1, read on the forward strand.
GAGGAGCGTTGAATAGACTGTTGATACTGAAAGTTGACAAGGCACTCGGACCGGATGAGACGCTTCCATGGATATGAATGAAGTGAGAATGGAAATTGCCGGAGTGATGGCCATAATCTTCCAGTATTCCCTGGACTCAGGGAAGGTTCCAGAAGACTGGAGAATTACACAGGAAAGGTTGTAAGGATGGCCCCCGCATTTAAATAATAATCATTCTTAGTGTCACAAGAAGGTTTATATCAACACGTTACTGTGAAAAGCCCCTAGTCACCACACTCCGGCGCCTGTTCGGGTACACTGAGGAAGAATTCAGAACGTCCAATTCACTTAACAGCACGTCTTTCAGGACTTGTCGGAGGAAACCGGAGCACCCGGAGGAAACCCACGCAGACACGGGGAGAGCATGCAGACTCCGCACAGACACTGACCTAAGCCAGGGTAACAATTCTGTGTGACCACTCTAACCTCTGAGCAGGGGGTTCAAGTCTCACTCAAGAACGTGAACCCCACAATGAAAGCGGACATCTCAGTGCAATACTCGAAGGGAGCACTGGACTGCTGGAACTGCCACCTTTCAAATGAGATGTGAAGCATAAACACTGCATGGATCTTACAAGATGAATAGCCAGTTCCTGTGCTATAAGCATTTCATAACTTCATAAATCAAGGCCCTGTCTTCTGTCTTAGACAGACCTAAAGGATCTCAGGGATATACTGAAAGAGCAGTGGAGTTCTCCCCAGTGTCATGGCCATTATTAGCCATAAAGATTTGTCGTGTTACATTTCCTACATTGCAAAAGTGAATACACTTGCTTCGCTGTCTGCCATGCACTTTGGGATGTCCCGAGGCAGTGACAGGCTCTATGGAAATGCAAACTTTTTTCAGTGATAGGACAGCAATAAAGCAATCCCTGGTTTAATTGCAACTCTCAGATCTGGTACACATGTACAGCGGTCTAAGGCCGTGAGAACACTCCCCTGAACTCAAAGTCTCTCCTTCCTCGCAGCACCTTAAGGAGAGGGTCTCATGCGCTTGGCCGTCAAGTCTAATCACAGGCAGACACACACATAGATACCAGTTTTCTGTAACACAGCGCAATGCTTCTTTACCACTTGCAGCGTTTTGCTACTAGTTAACAATCTCTGATAAGAGCCACAAATGGACCAAAACAAGGAAGAATGGGGAGGGAGGGAGGGAGAGGGAGCACACGCATGCCGGGGCAAAGTTGCTTCTTTCAGCAAATAAGGGAAAGGGCAAATGGTCTTCCCCTGTAATTAATGATGAGGATAAAAAGCTGGCAGCAGGACAAGGAGGTCAAAGGGTACCGGCTGCACTTGGATTTGGGCTGAATACCCAGCAATCTATAAAAACAAATTAATAAAAGCTTCAAAAAGAACAAAAAAAGGAATTTGCTGCAGTTTATAAAATAAACAAATAGTTTGGGGGAAAGAAGTTAAGACATTCCTGTTCCAGGTTTCAGCCATTGTTTGGAGAGCAATGGGGTGATCCTGTTCTCCGAGAGTCTGAAAACAGCGGGGGAAGCAGGCTTCGCAGTTAACTGAGAAATATCTTCTGCCACAAGCTGTTATTTAAGTCTTTAATAAGTGGGTCAGGCTAGTCTCCATGTGAGGCAAGTTAATCCGAAGCCACGCACTCAAAGCAAACCATCTGAAGCTGGGCTCCCAACCAGAACTTGACAGGGCTTCTCTTTCTTCATGTTTATTTACCTTTTCCTTTATTAGATTTTTCTTTTCCGAAGGGTTGCGTTCTGTGTGCTTACAGAGCAGATAATTTTGTCCTGTGCTTCTGTGCTCAGCTCCATCTGGCCAATGTCTTCACAAACTCTCTGTCCCCTCATTTCGGTATGGGGCACACGTCCTCACACTCACATGTTAAATCGCACATGTACAGATGAACACACTTTTACACTCATACATGCACACTCGGGTACTTGAACTTTCCACGCAAGAGCATAAGACAGTGCGACACAGTGGTGCAGTGGTTAGCACTCTTGCCTCATGGCACCGAGGACCCGGGTTCCATCCCAGCCCCGGGTCACTGTCCGTGTGGAGTTTGCACATTCTCCCTATGTCAGCGTGGGTCTCACCCCACACAGCCAAAGATGTGCAGGGTAGGTGGATTGGCCACGCTAAATTACCCCTTAATGAGAGAAAAAAAATAATTGGGTACTCTAAATTTTAAAAAAGAGCACAAGAAATAGGAGGAGTAGCCTACATAGACTCTCCAACTGCACTACCATTCAATATTTGATTTTTTATTGTCACGTGTACCGAGGTACAGTGAAACGTATTTTTCTGCGAGCAGCTCAAACAGATCATTTAGTACATGAAAAGGAATGGAAATAAAAGAAAAGACATAATAGGGCAACACAAGGTCCACAATGTAAATACATAAACACCGGCTATAGCTGATAACCAACCTCAACTCCAGCTTTCTCGTCTAATCCCCATATGACATGATTCCTTTAGATACAGTGACTAAGCTGTCAAAAACATTCTGGAGTGGAGAATTCCAAAGATTCACAACTCTCTGTTCAGATCTCTGTACATGCCCGGTGACTGGAAGTTCCGATCTCTTTTTAAAAGTTACTTGCTGAAAAAATGACGTGGCAAGATTTCACATTCCTACTTCCTGTTTATGTCCTTCATTGCCATTTCTTTTCCTTTGTTATTTTGGTCTGTGAATCCATTATCGGGATGTGCCTTTAAGCAGAAGAGTGTTTTCCAGGACAGTGTGTTCCTAGGTTTTGTATTTTGGGGAGGAGAAACCAGACTCGTCAGCGTTGAGTGAGTCTTTGAACCGGTTTTGGAGGAAGTCAGTTCGATTGGCTAACTGGCGACCATTGGGTTGGCAAGGAACAGTGTTCTACCCGACAACAGTCAGCAATTGGTTCCTGCCAGGTAGTTTTTCTCAAAGAGAACATACCAGAAGCCCCCAGACCCTCGAAGGAAGTGGAGTTGTGTTTCTCCCTCTCTCTGCTGCCGGTTGCCTGCTGCCTCCTCGAGTCTGAAGTTAAGATCATTACAAGCTGAAGAAAAGAAAGTACCCAACTGAAGGCCTAAACATCCATCTGCATCAAAGACCCTTTATCCTTTTATTTTTTCCATATTTTCCTTTCCTTTCAACCACCCTTCCCCCTCTGTATCATTTGCCTGTTTGTGCCCAGGGAATGAGGGTAGATAGAAAGGGGGAGTTAGGAAAGGGGTTATTACATAGTCACTTACATTTTTGGCCCATTTAATTACAGTTACTGTCAATAATCAAAGGTTACTTGTGCTTAAATTTTACACATCTGGTGACTATAGTCAATTTAGCTCAACCAAGGATGGGTACTAAATAAAATCTCATTTCAGCTGTGATGTGACTCTGGGCCAAGTGGGGTTGGAATTGACGGCGCACCAGCCCACTGGGTCACAACAACATTTAAAAACTTTCACTAAAAAATGACTGAAGCGCTATTCTCCGTTTGCAGGCACATTATACTTTAAACTACAGATTGGAGCATGCAATTTACACTCATCGGGCTGGATTCCCCGTCCTGCCGCCCCAGATTTCTGTTTCACCCCGCCGGCAGGATGCTCCATTTCGCTGGCTGGTCAATGGGGTTTCCCATTGTGGGGCAGCCCCATGCCGTCGGGAAACCCCCGGGCTGCTGGCAAAATGGAGCATCCCGGCAGCGGAGAATCCCACCCATCATATTCCCCACACAATTACAGACCCAACAGCAAACAGTCCATGGTTGGTCCCAGCTTCCAATGGGTTCCTAGATCCCCATTTCATTGAGTAGTAGCTTCAAGTGACTGCCTCCAGGCGCTTCCCTCAGTTTTCAGAGTGTTTCTAAAATCCACCACCTGTTCTGAAGATTCTTCTACCCCCTGACCATGTCAGAAAATATCGCTCCAAACCACAGAAAGATGCAGGACGCATTTCGTAGAATCATAGAATTTACACTGCAGAAGGAGGCCCATCCTACTCACTCTCGCCTTATAGGGCAATCATCCTATACTAGGAATCAATCAAAGAACCTTTATTTACCTCTCTAAGGTAAGTATATCCTTCATTAGTTTGTTACCAAAGTTGTGCAATAGTGCTCCCCAAGTCCTTTATTATAACCTCACCAAAGTCCTGCTCAATTGCAGCAAGATTTCATTACTTTTGTACTTCAGCCTCCTTGTAATAAATGTCAACTGAACTTCATGCTAATGTTGTCGCTTTGTTTAAGAAGGGTAGCAGGGAAAATCCAGGGAATTATAGACCTGTGAGCTTGACGTCAGTGGTAGGCAAACTGTTGGAGAAGATACTGAGGGATAGGATCTATTCACATCTGGAAGAAAATAGACTTATCAGTGATAGGCAGCATGGTTTTGTGCAGGGAAGGTCATGTCTTACAAACCTAATAGAATTCTTTGAGGAAGTGACAAAGTTAATTGATGAGGGAAGGGCTGTAGATGTCATATACATGGACTTCAGTAAGGCGGTTGATAAGATTTCCCATGGCAGGTTGATGGAAAAAGTGAAGTCGTATGGGGTTCAGGGTGTACTAGCTAGATGGATAAAGAACTGGCTGGGCCACAGGAGACAGAGAGTAGTGGTGAAAGGGAGTGTCTCAAAATGGAGAAGGGTGACTAGTGGTGTTCCACAGGGATCCGTGCTCGCACCACTGTTGTTTGTGATATACATAAATGACCTGGAGGAAGGTATAGGTGGTCTGATTAGCACGTTTGCAGATGATACAAAGATTGGTGGAGTTGCAGATAGCGACGAGGACTGTCAGAGAATACAGCAAAATATAGATAGATTGGAGAGTTGGGCAGATAAATGGCAGATGGAGTTCAATCCAGGCAAATGCGAGGTGATGCATTTTGGAAGATCAAATTCACGAGCGGACTATATGGTAAATGGAAGGGTCCTGGGGAAAATTGATGTACAGAGAGATCTGGGAGTTCAGGTCCATTGTACCCTGAAGGTGGCAACGCAGGTTGATAGAGTGGTCAAGAAGGCATACAGCATGCTTGCCTTCATCGGACGGGGTATTGAGTACAAGAGTCGGCAGGTCATGTTACAGTTGTATCGGACTTTGGTTAGGCCACATTTGGAATACTGCGTGCAGTTCTGGTCGCCACATTACCAGAAGGATATGGATGCTTTGGAGAGGGTGCAGAGGAGGTTCACCAGGATGTTGCCTGGTATGGAGGGTGCTAGCTATGAAGAAAGGTTGAGTAGATTAGGATTGTTTTAATTGGAAAGACGGAGATTGAGGGGGCAGTTGATTGAGGTCTACAAAATTATGAGAGGTATGGACAGGGTGGATAGCAACAAGCTTTTTCCAAGAGTGGGGGTGTCAATTACAAGGGGTCACGATTTCAAGGTGAGAGGGGGAAAGTTTAAGGGAGATGTGCGTGGAAAGTTTTTTACGCAGAGGGTGGTGGGTGCCTGGAACGCTTTACCAGCGGAGGTGGTAGAGGCGGGCACGATAGCATCATTTAAGAGGCATCTAGACAGGTATATGAACGGGCGGGAACAGAGGGAAGTAGACCTTGGAAAATAGGAGACAGGTTTAGATAAAAGATCTGGATCGGCGCAGGCTGGGAGGGCCGAAGGGCCTGTTCCTGTGCTGTACTTTTCTTTGTTCTTTGTTCATCAAATTAAACAATCTCAGGAGCGTGAAGCTCTGGCTGGGACAGTTGGTTTCAACTGCAGATAAAAGAACCAAGAGTCTATTTATTGTCCTTGCCAACTGAGCACTCATTCTCTCACTCCGAGATTCACAGGCCAAGCACAGTGCATCTCACCTCCCTGCCATTTCCATGATGACGGCGCTCAGCAAGGCCCCACACTCTCTTCCCAGTACCCCCACACAGCCAAATGAAAAACTCATCTATAAATAAATCGCAGGAGTACAAGAGCTGTGTTATTCTACATACACTTAATAACAAACTGCAATATCCTTAGATTCAGCCTTAGATCGCCACTCTCCATGCACCCAGCCTACTCTATCCTGTTTCAGCTTCATATCCTGACCCGGACTCTACACCCTCCTGCAGCACTGCATACCCACTCACATCCTTTGCTCTTCCAATGCTGATCTCATTCCTCACCCTCCATTGGTGGCACAAGCTTTCAGCTAACATATCCTATCCTTTGAAACTCTCTCGAAAGAACTAACCTTACTGTAGCCCACTCAATCACCTGAAAGCGTTCCTCACCAACCAGGTCTTCACTTTCCTGCCCTAACCTACTCGTCATTGTTCAATTTCCCTTGTGAAGTGCTTGAGGAGATTACAAGAATAAATAGACAGGTTGACATTGGTGACTCTCCGGGTACAATGGTTTTGCCCCTCCAGATCCTTGTAACTCCCAGCCCTACAATTCTCCACGATCTCTGCCTCTTGTACATGCCAGGTTTTAATCCTCCATCTCTGGCAGCTGAGGCTTCAGCTGCTTGGGCCTCAAGCTCTGCAATTCCCTCCCCAAACCTGCCCCACCTCTCTCTTCTTCTGTAAGGAACTCCTTAAAACCAAGCTTTCGGTCACCTATCCTAATATATCCTAATGTGGCTTGGTGCCAATTGGTATCTGATAACCCACCTATGAAATGGCCTGGGACTTGTTAACTACATTAATAGGGCTCCATAAATGTTGGCAAGCTCTCTAGTATTCTGATCCCCTGCAGTCTGCAACAGCTGAAAACATCCAGAAGTAGGCCGCAGCAGCAGCAGACTGTGAATGAACTGTGATAATGCATGACAGGAAATTGAGATGCGAGCTAATCTTTTGTCAATGACTTTCATTATCTGGTTCTGGTTCATAACCATAAGTCATGGTTTAGTCTACAGACAAGTAAGTCATCTGTCCTTCCTCAGCTTAATGGAAAAGTTCAAAGTTACAGACAAAAGCTGCTTTATCAATACAGAGATTGACGGGCGGGGGGGGCAAGAGAACAAAACTGAGCGACACCAAGATTGTTAAATCAAGTCAGAGAGGCAGCGAGAGAACTAAACTCAAAGGTGAGGAGGCAGAGAAATGGAGAAGGACCGCGGGGCCGTGCACATGACGCAGCAGGAGGGCGCCGCTAGCGGGCGGGACTGTACTTGGCAGAGGTACGGAAATTATAGCGGGGGGCTTCAATTATCCGACTACAGACTGGAATAGTCACAGTATAAAAGGCAGTGAGGGCAGAAGGTTCTTAGAGCATGTTCAGGAAAATTTTCTTCAGTGGAATGTTTACAGTCCAATGAGAAAAGAGGCACTTCTAGACCTGGTTCTTGGGAATGAAGTGGCCAAGTCAGTCAAGTGTCAGTAGGAGGCCATTTAGAGGGCAATAATCATTATACCGTAAGGTTTAGGCTGGTTATAGAAAAGGAAAAGGAGCAATCCAGAGGAAGAACAATTAACTGAAGGGAAATCCAACTTTAAAGGGGTAAGAACGGATCTGAACCAGTTAAACTGGAATCAAAGACTGATGGTCAAACTTGGAACAGAACAATTGGCTGCCTTTAAAGAAGAGATAGTTCAGGCGCAGTCAAGGTGGGCAGCACGGTGACAGTGGTCAGCACAGCTGCCCCAGGGCCCCTGGTTCAATTCCGACCTCAGGCAACGTTGTGTGTGGAGTTGCACATTCATCCCGTGTCTGCGTGGGTTTCCTCCCAAAGTCCCAAGGTATGCTGGTTAGATGGACTAGCCATGCAAAAATTTCCCCTTAGTATCCAAAATGTAAGGTGGGATTACGGAGATAGGGCAAGGAATTGAGCTAGGTAGGGTGCTCTTTTGGAGAATCGATATAGACGCGATGGGCCGAATGGATTCCTTCTGGATTGTAGTTATTCTCAGGTATACTCCCATGTAAGGGAGAGCGAGGGCAAGCAAATCCAGAGCTCGCTGGATGACAAATGAGATGGAAGTTAAGAAGGGGAACATTTGTGCTTATGACCCGATGTCAGGTAGGAAATACATTGGAGAACCAGGCTGAATATAAACGGTTCAGAGAGATTTTTTTTATTTTTTCATGTGGTATGGGCATTGCTGGCTGGGTCAACATTTTCTGCCCATTGCTAATCACCCTCAAGGTGGCGGTGAACTGCCTTCTTGAACTCTAGCTTGTCCTGTGGTGTAGGTACATCCACAGGGTTGTTAGGGAGGAAGTTCCAGTATTTTTAACAAGCAATAGTAAAGAACGGCAATATATTTCCAACTCGGGATCATGTGTGGCTGGAAGAGGAACTTACAGGAGCTGGTGTTCCCATGTGTCTCCTGTTCTTGACCTTCAAATTGAAATTAAAAATGAAAATCGCTTATTGTCACGAGGAGGCTTCAATGAAGTTACTGTGAAAAGCCCCTAGTCGCCACATTCCAGAGCCTGTCCGGGGAGGCTAGTACGGTGAATTGATAGAGGTTGTAGGTTTGGAAGGTGCTGAAAAAGAGTCTGGGAGTGTTGCTGCAGTGCACTTCTTGTGGATGGTACATACTACTGACACTATGCACTGGTGGTGGAGGGAGTAAATGTTTACGGTGGTGGCAGGGCTATCAATCAGGTGGCCAGCTGTGTCCTGGATGGTGTCGAGCTTCTCAAGTGTTGTCAGAGATTCACTCATCCAGGCAAGTGGAGAGTATTCCATCACACTCCTGACTTGTAACTTATAGATGATGGACAGGTTTTGGGGAGTCAGGAGCTGAGTCCCTCTCTGCAGTATTCCCAGCCTCTGACCTGCTCTTGTAGCCACAGTATTAATATGGCTAGTCCAATTCAGTTTCTGATCAATGGTACCCCCAGGAAATGTTGATAGTGGGGGATTCAGTGATGGCAGTGCCATTGGATGTCAAGGGATGATGGTTAGATTGGCTCTTGTTGGAGATGGCCATTGACTGGCACTTGTGTGGCACCAATGTTAACTTGTCATCCCCAGCCTGGATATTGACCAGGTCTTGCTGCATTTGGACATAAGATTGATCTAGTATCTGAGGAGCTGCAAATGGCGCTGAACATTGTACAAGCATCAGCGACCATTCCCCCCATTTCTGATTACGTGGTGGAGGGACGGTCACTGATGAATCAGCTGAAGGTGGTTGGGCCACTGCTCTGAGGGATTCCTGCAGTGATGTCCTGGGTCCGAGGTATTTGACTTCCAACAACCATCTTTGCGCCAGGTACGGCTCCAACCAGTGGGGAGTTTTCCCTGGGCGGGCGGGCATGCACACGCACACACAGGCAAGGGATTGGCTGAGGCATTAAATTAATACTTTGCATCTGTCTTTACCATTCATTATTCACGATGAAATGATTGATAGGTTTAAAGTTAATAAGGAGGTATTGGATAGACAGTCTGTACTTAAAGTTGACAAGGCACCAGGACCTGGATGGGATGCGTTAAAGACAAGATGGGCCGACTGGTCCATGATTTTGTGAGATTCAGTTCACACAATGGGCGAAATTCTCCGACCCCCAGCAGGGTCGGAGAATCGCCTGGGGCCGCCGAAAATCCGGCCCCCGCCGTGGCAGAGATTCTCCGCCACCCGGGAAGTGGCGGTGGCGGGAATCTCGCCACTCCGATCGGCGAGGCCCCTGCGGTGATTCTCCAGCCCGGATGGGCCGAAGTCCCGCCGCTGGGAGGCCTCTCCCGCCACCGAGGTTTGAACCATCTCTGTAACGGCAGGGATCGGCAGCGCGAGCGGGCCCCGGGGTCCTGGGGGGGGCGGGGGGCGATCGAAACCCGGGGGGTGCCCCCACGGTGGCCAGGCCCGCGATCGGGACCCCCCGCTCAGACTCCGGGCCAGTGCCCTGGGTGCACTCTTTCTCCTTCAGCGGCCGCCACGGCCTCCGCCATGGCGAAAGCGGAAGAGAAACTCACATCGCGCATGCGCCGGTGGTGACGTCAGCAGCAGCTGGCTGCTGACGTCACTGCCGGCGCATGCGTCGACCGGCGAAAGCCTTTCGGCCAGCCCCGCTGCCGGGGGCGCCGGTTTTTTGCGCCGGTGTTCTGGTGCCAATCGCTCCGGCGCGGGGCTGGCCCCCAAAGGTGGGGAGAATTCCCCACCTTTGGGGAGGCCCGACCCCTGAGTGGTTGGCGCCACTCCCCTACACCGGGACCCTCCGCCACGCCGGGTAGGGGAGAATCCCGCCCAATGAGTGTTGTGCAGCCTTTACACACAGCAAGTTCTCATCAGCAGCAATAAGGTAAATAAATAGCTGGTTACTCTGTTTCATGATAATGTTGGCCAGGATCCTGGAGATCTCCCCTGGCCCTTAATCGAATTGTGCAATAGGATCTTTAACATTCACCTGTAGCAGAGGATTGGAGTTTGTCAGTTTAAGAAAATAAAAATTAGGAGCTGGAGTGGGCCATTCAGCCCCTCGAACCTGCCCCACTATTCAATAAGATCATGGCCAATCTGATTGTGACCAAAGCTCCACTTTTCTGTATGTCCCCAAATCCCTGAACTCTCTTGTTGATCAAAAATCTGTCGGACTCAGCTTTGAATGTATTAAATGTTCCGGACTTCACCACTCTCTGGGCTAGAGAATTCCTCCTCATCTCCGTCTTAAACGGGAGACTCCTTATGCTGTGTCTCCTTGGTCTCAATTCCCCACAAGGGGTAACATTCTCTCAGCATCCACCCTGTCAAGCACCCTCACCGGGGCTTGGGCTTCAATATTAGGGGATCTCATTCTTCAAACTCTAATGTGTAACAGCCCAACCTGCTGGATCTTTTTTCTAAGACAACTCTTTCATCCCAGGAATCAACCTAGTGAACCTTCTCTGAATGCCTTCCTCCCATAAATAAGGAGGCTAAAATGCAGGGACTACTCCAGGTACAATCTCACCATGCCTTGTTTGGAACAAGGCTTCCCCTCCCTTGCAATAAAGGCTAACATTCCACATACCTTTCTAATTATATGTTTACTTTTTGTGAGTGATTTACAAGGGCGCCCACAGCCCTCTTTACTGCAACATTCTGCAGTCTCCCTCCATTCAAATAATACTTTGCTTTTCCACTCTTCCCAAAGTGGAAAACTTTGTACACTCACTGAACCTATTTATATCCTATTGCACACTCTTGGTTTACTCCTCACAATTTGCTTTCCTACTCATCTTTGTATTGTCAGAAAAAGTGGATACAATACACTTGGGCAGCACAGTAGCATAGTGGTTAGCAATATGGCTTCACAGTGCCAGGATCCCAGGTTCGATTCCCGGCTTGGGTCACTGTCTGTGTGGAGTCTACACGTTCTCCCCGTGTCTGCATGGGTTTCCTCCGGGTGCTCCGGTTTCCTCCCGAAAGACGTGCTGTTAGGTGAATTAGACACTCTGAATTCTTCCTCTGTGTACCTGAACAGGCGCCAGAATGCGGCGACTAGGGACTTTTCACAGTAACTTCATTACAGTGTTAATGTAAGCCTACGTGTGACAATAAAGATTATTATTATTGGTCTCTTAATCCAAGTTATTAACATAGAGCATCAATAGTTCAAGCTCCAGCACTGACCCCTGTGGAACTCCACGAGTTACAGTTTGCCAACCTGAAAATGATTCGCTGATATATCCCGACTCAGTATAAAAGCAAATTATTGCGAATGCTGGAATCTGAAATGAAAGGGAAAATGCTGGAAAATCTCAGCAGGTCTGGCAGCATCTGTAGGGAGAGAAAAGAGCGAATGTTTCGAGTCTGATGACAACATGCAGCCAGACCTGCTGAGATTTTTCAGCATTTTCTCTTTCGTATCCCGACTCAGTTTCCTGTTTGTTAGCCAATCCTCTATCCTTACTAATCTGTCACCTCCAGTACCATGAGCTTTAATCTTGCATAGTAACCTTTTTGTGACACATTATCGAATGTCTTCTGCAAATCCAAATACACTACATCGACTGGTTCCCTCTTTATCCGGCCTGCTTTTAACCTACTAATAAAATTGTTTTCCCTTGCACAAAACTCTGTTGGTTCTGTTTGATTGTAATATGATTTTAGTTAGATATATACTTGGAAAAGAAACTTCACACAGAAAGAGAAGAGAACTAGGAAAAATTGGATAATTCTTTCAAGAAGTTTGGGAAAATCTATTCGGAAAAATGGCCCCTTTTTTGTGATGTATCATTGTTTGAAATAACAACCAGAGAGAGCACATGGATTTTCTAACTCTGGAGCGAGAGAACATCTGGCGAAGATTCCAAAAACACAAAGACCTGTGGAAATGTATAATCAAAGCTCGGTACAAAGTGAACTTCATACTGCAAATGGAACTTACCAAAGCAGTTGCCTCTGTGGGGCACAAACATTTTGGAAGCAGAGGCGATATGAAGCTCTGCTGCAATGAGTGCCTTGATGATGAGGTCCTCGATCTGAGCCATCAAAGCTGCACAGGGAAAGAGACACAATGGAATCAGCCACTTGCCAGAGTCGACACAATGCACCAGCCAGTTCCACCAAATACAGTTATTGCAGCACAAAACAAAACGTTCTCTTGAATTCAATGTTTTCCTACTTCTAAAGGCAACAATGTGGAGCCCTGCTGAAAAAAGAGAGAGACGTGCCGTCCAACCTTTTCAACCTTTTCATATATCAGAACAGTTCACAGTCTATCTAAAGTATGCTGCATGATAAGAGAGTGCTGCTGGGGCCGGATTCTCCATTCCTGAGACTTGGCACCACATCTGGACCGATTCAGCAACCGTTAAGGGGCTAGCATCGTCGCCTTATGGAACACAATCGATTCTAATGAGAAGCGGTGCTGGATTTGGGATTGACACTCACGAAGCTGACAAACTGCAGCTGCAAACACACACTTTACTCCCCACGCACACCATCGCAGCCAACAAGATGGCACTGGGGAGAGCGGCTCCCCGTTTCACGGACGCAGAACTCGAAAACCTGCTGTACACCGAGGAGGAGAGGTGAGCGATCATGTACCCTGGGGTGGGAAGGAGACTACCAGCCTCCGCCATTTGCCGTGCCTGGGTGCAGGTGGCAGAGTTCATGAGCAAGTGGGCAACACCGTCAGGACTGGCCGGCAGTGCCGAAAAAAACTGCACAACCTCCTTAGGGCAGCCAGGGTGAGTAGGCAGCACTGTGCCCCTGGCACAACCCCTGTCCTACACATCAATAACCCCGCCCCAACCCGGAGGGCGGCTGAACCCCCACCCTGCACCACATGTTGGCACCCATGGCCGATGCCCTGGCCACTGAAGCCACCAGCTATCCACCCCCTGGGCTGCATGTGCAGACTGCCTAACACTGTGCGTTTTCTGTTCTCCCCGCCCCCAGTGAGACCCTACTGAGTTACGGTTCCCATGATACGTGTGACATTGCCCCCCACCCCCGTCCCCGCCTCCCGGCCTGCAAAGCAATCGTACGTCTTCTCTTGTGTCTTGCAGGAGCTGCTGGTGATGGCGTGAGCACGTCTGGTGTTCCCAGTCCCCAACCACAATCAAGTGGAGAACAGCGACGACGAGTACACGGATCTGCATTCCGTGACACCCTGGAACTCGAGTCCGGCGAAGACACCGACTTTCCGTCACAGCTGTCTCCAACACCCTCCACCATCCCAGAGACACTCACCTCGGTTGGGCATGTTAGTGAAGAGGCTCCTGGGACACTATCTGGTGCGCACCACACATTGCATCCTGTACAGCAGGTGGAGGTAGAAACACTTGAGGGGCAGATGGTCAGAGGGCGGCCTGACCCCAGGACTAGCCGTCGTCCAGATGAGTTTCAGGCTTCGAGAACAGACAGTCCCATCGAAGGCGGAGCCAGGGACGATGTCGGCGAACATCCAGCACCTGCAGGTGCAGCTGCAGGAGTCCAACCGCGTGCAGCAGCAGGAGGCGGTGCCGACCATGCGTGCCACCCATGCCAACACCGCACAAGTGGCGTCCACAGGGACAAAGGTTTCGCCCATTGCTCAAGATATCCAAGACCTGGTGCATTCTGTGCGGGCAGTGTCCGAGGCCCAGGACAGGGCTGCTCTGTCACAGGCAGCTGTGTACAGAACCACTTGGACACTGCAATGGCGCTCCAGAGCCTTGCCCAGTCACAGCAGGTCATCACTGAAAGCATCGGAGGGCATTGCCCGGCCGCAAGCCGACACGGCTCAGAAGGTGGTGGCACAGTCACTGGGTGATGTGGTACAGTCCCAGATGACGATGGCACACTCTCTGTGCTGCATGGCAATGAGCATGGAGACCCTAGTCAAGACAAGAGCGGGCCTCCAGGGCTGGCAGTGCCAGATGGCGGGGGAACCTCAGGGTTGGCTCCGCTTGTATACCCATCCCATGGAGTAGACTAGGGACCGTCGGTCACCCCGAGGGTCGAGGAGACGATGGTGGGGCCCGTGCCGGTGACTCCCGAAGGGGAGGGGGATGCTGGAACACTGCAGCACCTCGGACACAGCCCTGCCGCCCCCTGGTGTATCAAATTGGCAGTGGGCAGAATAGGGCGGCATCACCCTACCTGGGCCCCGCAAGCAGCAGCCAGGTCCATCCAGGCCCAGTTGCCCCAGAAGACGGCCACCAAAGCGGACCCAGGTCACAGGGCAGGAATCGCAGCAAGCCGCCTCCACTCCTGATGTACCGTCTGGGGATCCACCTAGACGTAGTGTTAGGGCCGTAAGTCCAGAAAGGTAGACATCAATAAGGTCGGCATGGGTGCAGCACATAAGATAGCGATAGGGGCTAGGGCACAAACCTGTATATATATGTTCACAATAAACACATGTTCACGACGTTACAACCTGCCTCGGTGCTCTGACTGCAGAGGGGGCTGCTGGGGATGGGTGAATAGTCGGGCGGGAGGGGGGTCTTGGGCCACAGACCACATAACAGCTAGCGCTCACCCCATGTCCTGCCCATCCCCGCCCTCCTCCGCATCCTCCTCGTCGGACAAGGACTGATGTCATCCTCCTCCTCCAGCACGTCACCCATCTGCTGCACGGTGTTCTGGAGGACACAGCAGGCCATCCTGATGTGGGTGACTCTCGCAGTGCCATATTGGAGGCCCCTCCAGACTGGTCCAGGCACCTGAACCGCATCTTCAGGATGCCAAAACACCGCTCGATCACGCCCCTGATCACAGCATGGGCGTCGTTGTAGCAAGTCTCCAAGTCTCTGCATTAGTCTGTAGCCTCTGGATGGGTGTCATCAGCCATGAGTAGAATAGATAGCCCCTGTCACCCAGGAGCCAATCCATCAGCCGTGGGGGGGGGGGGGGGGGGGGGGGGGCCTGAAACGGCCAAGTGTGACCAGGATGAAGGGGTCGTGCACACTGACTGGGTATCGGGCGCAGACATGCATGATGTGTATCTCATGGTCACACACCAGCTGCGTGCTCATTGAGTGGAACCCCTTTTGGTTTGTGAAAACTGGTCTGTCATCTGCAGATTCTCCTACGGAGACATGCACCCCCTGGACCCAGGGAGGGTGTTGGAGACAGCTGTGATGGTAAGTCGGTGTCTTCCCTGGACTCGAGCTCCAGGGTGTCACAGAATGTGGACCCAGGCAACTTGGCAATGGCGACGAACCCCGCTGTCCGGGTATCCTGGTGGGCTTAGTCCACATTGAAATTGATGTAATGTGCCAACCAGGCACATAGGGCCTCCATGATGCCGCGGATGCACCTGTGCACTCAGTTCTGAGATTCCACACAGGTCCCCACTCGGCGCCTCGAAGGACCCCGTGGCGTAAACGTTCAGGGCGACTGTCACTTTGAAGGGTGTCCTTCCCCCATTCCCCCGCGGTGCCTTATGCACCATCATCTGGCAGAACTGTCGCACTGTCCACCTGCTCAGTCGGAGTCTTTGACGGCTCGTAGGTCCTCAAATAACAGGCACTGCCGGCACACACAAAGCCTCATGCACTGCCTCCTTCCCACCTCCGCCTCGTTCTGCGGGGTGGCCGGCTCTCCATCCTCATCGGCTGCCTCTTGTTACCCTGGGGCAGGCTCCGCTGCTGCATGGTCCTCCTCCTCCTCGAGCAGCTCCAACTCGTACTGCCTCAGTGCACCTCCCCCAGTGTGTGGCGACTAGGAGGAAGGCTTCCTCTGTTGGTTGAACTCCATTATCTGCATGGGGTGAAAGGCTGATATGTTAGCATGGTGCGTACCCCATGCCCAACCAGGTCTAATGGGCTACATGACACTGTGGACCTTGCCCCACATGCCTCCCCCCCATCTCTGCACCCCTTTGCCAGAGATACTGTCAGCTGGACATTGCCCTTGCCAGCAGTACACTCTGTAGCCTCCGTCCAGCATCCCCCCTGTAGGGGCTACTGTGGACATTGCCCTTGGGTGGGCCGTGTGATACCCCGCTGGAGGGTGAGGGCTGGGGCGGAGGCACCCATACGGCCGGTGTCACTCTGCACAACCACGGGCCACGGTGAGTGGTCAGTGCAGTGTGCAGCCAGATGGCCGCCTTGCAGGCCGTGTTTCCCCCCCCCCCCCCCATCTCCCCCCTCCGCATATCCCCCCTCCTCTCCAGCCAGCATCAGGATCGGCAGTCCACTATCGTGCCTCTGCAAGTCTTACCTCCTCTCTCCCTCATCAGCCGTGGCGCATGTTTCCCGATTTTTAAAAGCCTGACTGTACCTCGCCATTGGAGATTCCCCCCGGCAGAGGCGGAGGACCCGGAGAATACCGGGTCAGGCCCGCTAATGATATGCGAATGACGTTTCCTGTGTGCGCGGAGTGGAACACATTGACACCGCCGTCGAGGCACCGGAGATTTGCGATTTGGCGTGAACCCGGTGCCGGCCAAGAGTTCAGCATCAATACCGATTCTCCGCCCAATCGCCTTTCCCAATTTCGGTATCGACCGACAGAGAATCGCGCCCCTGATGTTTGACACAATCCACCAGTCATGGGATCATACAGCCTACTTACTGAGCGTCACACTGGCACGGAAATCCATATACCACATTACTCATTTGTGAGATACATAGGTTTCCTTTTGCTTGCCAGCAGCATCCTGTTGGTGGAGAATATCACTTGTGTTACTGCTGCAAACCAACATCAAACACAAATGGATGCCCACCAGCACCGCTGGCTGGTAAGTTTTATTCTCCGAGCCTTTTCAGTTGTGCACAGAACTGAAGAGCACTCTGCATAACGTCGGCCAAGCATACCTGCTGCACATAGAGACACTCAGCTCCAATGTGGAAGACAAATCAATGTTGAATACTTCAGTCAGCTACTAACCTCAGTACACGTCAGTACACAATGCATTTAATCTGGTTTTGAAATTCAAAACCTCTCCCATCTCTGATGGGTGGAAATATCCGTCCTCGGGCTGAAGGGCAGGATGGGTGTATCTGGTAGAGGCCCAGATCCTATCAGTCAAACAGGAATGTATAGGGAAAGCATGGACAACCAAAGGAACAAATTTTAGAAGCACTCCAATAGCAATCGACAACACACCAGAAGAGATACCACTCACTGGCTGTGTCTGTTCCTTCCTGCTTCAGGTACCGTAGCATCGCGCTCATGCTCCACTTATTTCCGTAATCCTCCACTTCTGGGTCATCACAGCTGGGAAAAGACAGAAAAACAACATGGGACAATTATTGTAACATTCAGATTTGGGGACCCTGTTCCCTGTTCAAACTGTGATTTCTCCAGATTCAGAGGCAAAATAGAAATTGCATTTCCATAGCACCCTTCACAACCACAAAACATCCTAAAGCACCTTGTCAACCAAGTAAGTACTTTATGAACTGTATTAAATCTTGTAACATAAGGAAATGCAACTATTTGCACAAAGCAAGGTACAACTAACGGCAACGTGATCATTACTGGACCATCTGTTTTAAAGTGTTGTCTGAAAGGTAAATAATGGTCAGAGGTCTTCTTACTCTTCTTCAAATCGTGTCAGGAAATCTTTTACATTCAACTGCTATGCCGGGGAGGGCCCCCAGGGAGCGCCCCAATTTTACATCCCATCCAATAGATGGCACTTCCAACAATGGAGTGTGCCTCAGGACTGCCTGGCCCCAAGATTCCGAACTCCAAGGTGAGATGTCACTCACTGAGCCAGGACAGATAACTCATTTTTCCACATCACGACTTAGATATAAGGTAGTATTGGGTTCACCGGGCACAGCTTTGCTTTTTTCGACAACATAATTTGTCTAAAAAAATCTTTCTTTGGGATTGTGATTTGAATTTTCTCTTCTGCACATGGATGATGTTCCTTTGATAGAATCATAGGAAAACACAGCACCAGAGGCGCCATTTGGCCGATTGCCTGAGTGTTCCTAATTAGCCCAACTCGCTGGACCTTGCAGTAAGCACTGTTATTTCCCCTAAAAGTTGTTTTATTCTTGCACATGGCATGGGCATCACAGCCAGGGCCAACACTCACTGCTCATCCATAATTGCTCATGAGAATTTATCCAAGTCACTTTTGAAAATTCCTTTTGAATCTGCTTCCACCTTCCTGCCAGGTAGCGTATTCCACATCACAACAACTCCCTCTGTGTGAAAGATATTCACAATCTGCCTCTGGGTCTTTTGCAAATTATCTTACACCAGTGTCCTTGGATACTGACCATAATGCCAGAGCGCCATAAAAACACAAGCCTTTCTTTGTTAAACAGGATTTGGGAAAATCATTGGTTTAAAACCGTTTGGGATTCAGATCGAAAGTTTAGACAGTTGGATGAGTACTTAACAGGGTAGGTACAGCACAGAGAAAAGCTCCCTCTACACTGTCCCCATCACACTCCCAGGACCTGGACAGCACGGGGTTAGATACAGAGTAAAGCTCCCTCTACACTGTCCCCATCAAACACTCCCAGGACAGGTACAGCACGGGGTTAGATAGAGAGTAAAGCTCCCTCTACACTGTCCCCATCAAAACTCCCAGGGCAGGTACAGCACGGGGTTAGATACAGAGTAAAGCTCCCTCTACACTATCCCCATCAAACACTCCCAGGACAGGTACAGCACGGGGTTAGATACAGAGTAAAGCTCCCTCTACACTGTCCCCATCAAACACTCCCAGGACATAGACAGCATGGGGTTAGATACAGAGTAAAGCTCCCTCCACACTGTCCCCATCACACTCCCAGGACATGGACAGCACGGGGTTTGATACAGTGTAAAGCTCCCTCTACACTGTCCCCATCAAATACTCCCAGGACAGGTACAGCACAGGGTTAGATACAGAGTAAAGCTCCCTCTACACTGTCCACATCAAACACTCCCAGGACAGGTACAGCACGGGGTTAGATACAGAGTAAAGCTCCCTCTACACTGTCCCCATCAAACACTCCCAGGACAGGTACAGCACGGGGTTAGATACAGAGTAAAGCTCCCTCTACACTGTCCCCATCAAACACTCCCAGGACAGGTACAGCACGGGGTTAGACACAGAGTAAAGCTCCCTCTACACTGTCCCCATCAAACACTCCCAGGACAGGTACAGCATGGGGTTAGATACAGAGTAAAGCTCCCTCTACACTGTCCCCATCAAACACTCCCAGGACAGGTACAGCATGGGGTTAGATACAGAATAACATTCACTTTGCAATGTCCCCTCAAACAAACATTT
Source organism: Scyliorhinus canicula (assembly GCF_902713615.1). Taxonomy (NCBI): domain Eukaryota; kingdom Metazoa; phylum Chordata; class Chondrichthyes; order Carcharhiniformes; family Scyliorhinidae; genus Scyliorhinus; species Scyliorhinus canicula. The sequence goes on from NC_052147.1 coordinate 2,355,710, forward strand.
TTAGGTACAGAGTCAGACATTACCTGACGTAGTCACAGCTTTTCTTGTTGATGCTGTAGTTTGTCAGATGCATGAACTGATTCTTGATGTTCCTCGTTGCACGGTCATACTTCACTGTAGCAAATCTTTTGAGAAGAAAGCAATGTTTGGAGTTATATTCCCAGATTAATAAACTATAGGGAATGTATTTAACTCCCTTCCCTTCAGTTGATGGCTTGAAAAGAGCAAGGGGAAGGGAAGGGAGTTTTCCGAACAAAACACCACCATTCAGCTGCTGGGGAATCTTCAGGAGAAAATTACACTCATAATAGTAATGTCTTGAACCTGACGTGTTTCTGTTTAAAGGTGTTAAATCTTTTGGAGGTTTGAAGGAACATTTTGAGGGATTATTTAGTGTTGTATTATTTTCGGGGTTATCTTTGAAGTAAGGGGTGTTAAGGGATCCAATATTTATTTAAAAAGGTTAAGTTGAATTCATGGAATAAACATTGTTTTGTGTTTAAAAACCCCTGTGTCCATAATTGTAATCCCACACCTGGGGAACAAGCCGTGTGCTTCAAAAGCAACAATACATTAAAGGGAGAGGTTGGTTGAACTCCATGATACATTTTGGGGTTCTGAAAACGCCGCTCCCATAACAATACAATAGTAAATATTCAATGGGCTGGTTTAGCTCAGTGGGCTAGACAGCTGGTTTGTAATGTAGAATAAGGCCAGCAGCGCAGGTTCAATTCCCATACCGGCTGAGAATTCTGAATTCTCCCTCTGTGTAGCCGAACAGGTGCCGGAATGTGGCGGCTAGGGGCTTTTCACAGTAACTTCATTGCAGTGTTAATGTAAGCCAACTTGTGGCAATAATAAAGATTATTATTATTAAATACATAGACATCAGGTGAAGCAAGAGTAGAGAAGATGCATCGAGAGATCAGGTCAGTCCATGAGATGCTCGTTTAGGAGTCTGGTAACAGCGGGGAAGAAGCTGTTTTTGAGTCTGTTACTGCATGTTCTCAGACTTTTGTATCTCCTGCCTGATGGAAGAAGTTGGAAGAGAGAATAACCCGGGTGGGAGGGGTCTTTGATTATGCTGCCCGCTTTCCCCAGGCAGCAGGAGGTGTAGATGGAGTCAATCAATGGGAGGTGGGTTTGAGAGCTGGACTGGGCGGTGTTCACGACTCTCTGTAATTCCTTATGGTCTTGGGCCGATCAGTTGCCATACCAGGCTGTGATGCAGCCAGATAGGATGCTTTCTATGGTGCATCTGTAAAAGTTGGTAAGAGTTAACGTGGACATGCCGAATTTCCTTAGTTTCCTGAGGAAGTATAGGCACTGTTGAGCTTTCTTGATCATAGCGTCGACGTGGGTGGACCAGGACAGATTGTTGGCGATGTGCAGACCTCGGTATTTGAAGCTGTCAACCACCGGGCAGGAGATACAAAAGTTTGAGAACACGCATGAACAGACTCAAAAACAGCTTCTTCCCCACTGTTACCAGACTCCTAAATGACCCTCTTATGAACTGACCTCAGTAACACTACACCCCTGTATGCTTCACCCGATGCCGGTGCTTATGTAGTTACATTGTGTACCTTGTGTTGCCCTATTATGTATTTTCTTTTATTTCCTTTTCTTTTCATGTACTTAATGATCTGTTGAGCTGCTCGCAGAAAAATACTTTTCACTGTACCTCGGTACACGTGACTATAAACAAATCCAATCCAATCTCCACCTCTGTACCATTGATGCAGACAAGGGCGTGTACGACACTTCGCTTGCTGAAGTCGATGACCAGCTCCTTAGTTTTGCTGACGTTGAGGGAGAGATTGCTGTCATTACAGCATGCCACTAGGTTCTCTCTCTCCCTCCTGTACTCATCGTTGTTTGAGATCCGACCCACTACGGTCGCGTCATCAGCAAACTTGTAGATGGAGTTGGAGCTGAATTTCCAGTCATGTGTGTACATGGAGTATAGTAGGGTGCAAAGTACACAGCCTTGCAGGGCCCCGTTATTGAGGACTATCATGGAGGAGCATCATGACTTAGTGCCAGTTCCCTGACCTTTTCCCATAGCCCTGTGCCTAGTTTCTATTCAAGTAATATTCTAGTAGCTCCAGAATGCCTCATCTGAACCTGCCTCCAGAACATTCAGAAGGTTGAGAACTTTTGGAATTCTTTTCACTGGCGCAGACAGTGCTGACAGACAGCGTAATGCCACTTCAGGCAATTTCCCCCCCGCAGAAATCAAAGACGTGCACAGAGCAGATACAGAAGAACAGAAATCCAGTGTGTACACAGAGCGGATACAGAAGAACAGAAATCCAGTGTGTACACAGAGCGGATACAGAACAGAAATCCAGTGTGTACACAGAGCGGATACAGAACAGAAATCCAGTGTGTACACAGAGCGGATACAGAACAGAAATCCAGTGTGTACACAGAGCGGATGCAGAACAGAAATCCAGTGTGTACACAGAGCGGATACAGAACAGAAATTCAGTGTGTACACAGAGCGGATACAGGAGAACAGAAATCCAGTGTGTACACAGAGTGGATACAGGAGAACAGAAATCCAGTGTGTACACAGAGCGGATACAGAACAGAAATCCAGTGTGTACACAGAGCGGATACAGGAGAACAGAAATCCAGTGTGTACACAGAGCGGATACAGAACAGAAATCCAGTGTGTACACAGAGCGGATACAGGAGAACAGAAATTCAGTGTGTACACAGAGTGGATACAGAAGAACAGAAATTCAGTGTGTATACAGAGCAGATACAGAACAGAAATTCAGTGTGTATACAGAGCAGATACAGAAGAACAGAAATTCAGTGTGTATACAGAGCAGATACAGAACAGAAATCCAGTGTGTACACAGAGCGGATACAGAACAGAAATCCAGTGTGTACACAGAGCGGATACAGAACAGAAATCCAGTGTGTACACAGAGCGGATACAGGAGAACAGAAATCCAGTGTGTATACAGAGCAGATACAGAACAGAAATTCAGTGTGTATACAGAGCAGATACAGAACAGAAATTCAGTGTGTACACAGAGCAGATACAGAACAGAAATCCAGTGTGTACACAGAGCAGATACAGAACAGAAATCCAGTGTGTACACAGAGCAGATACAGAACAGAAATCCAGTGTGTACACAGAGCGGATACAGAAGAACAGAAATTCAGTGTGTACACAGAGCAGATACAGAACAGAAATCCAGTGTGTACACAGAGCAGATACAGAACAGAAATCCGGTGTGTACACAGAGCGGATACAGAACAGAAATCCAGTGTGTACACAGAGCGCATACAGAACAGAAATCCAGTGTGTACACAGAGCAGATACAGAACAGAAATCCAGTGTGTACACAGAGCAGATACAGAACAGAAATCCAGTGTGTACACAGAGCGGATACAGAACAGAAATCCAGTGTGTACACAGAGCGGATACAGGAGAACAGAAATCCGGTGTGTACACAGAGCGGATACAGAACAGAAATCCAGTGTGTATACAGAGCGGATACAGAACAGAAATCCAGTGTGTACACAGAGCGGATACAGGAGAACAGAAATCCGGTGTGTACACAGAGCGGATACAGGAGAACAGAAATCCAGTGTGTACACAGAGCGGATACAGGAGAACAGAAATCCGGTGTGTTCACAGAGCGGATACAGGAGAACAGAAATCCAGTGTGTACACAGAGCGGATACAGAACAGAAATCCAGTGTGTACACAGAGCGGATACAGGAGAACAGAAATCCAGTGTGTACACAGAGCGGATACAGAACAGAAATCCAGTGTGTACACAGAGCGGATACAGGAGAACAGAAATCCAGTGTGTACACAGAGCGGATACAGAACAGAAATCCAGTGTGTACACAGAGCGGATACAGGAGAACAGAAATCCGGTGTGTACACAGAGCGGATACAGGAGAACAGAAATCCAGTGTGTACACAGAGCGGATACAGGAGAACAGAAATCCAGTGTGTACACAGAGCGGATACAGAACAGAAATCCAGTGTGTACACAGAGCGGATACAGGAGAACAGAAATCCAGTGTGTACACAGAGCGGATACAGAACAGAAATCCAGTGTGTACACAGAGCGGATACAGGAGAACAGAAATCCAGTGTGTACACAGAGCAGATACAGAAGAACAGAAATCCAGTGTGTACACAGAGCGGATACAGAACAGAAATCCAGTGTGTACACAGAGCGGATACAGAACAGAAATCCAGTGTGTACACAGAGCGGATACAGGAGAACAGAAATCCAGTGTGTACATAGAGCGGATACAGAACAGAAATCCAGTGTGTACACAGAGCGGATACAGAAGAACAGAAATCCAGTGTGTACACAGAGCAGATACAGAAGAACAGAAATCCAGTGTGTACACAGAGCGGATACAGAACAGAAATCCAGTGTGTACACAGAGCGGATACAGGAGAACAGAAATCCAGTGTGTACACAGAGCGGATACAGAACAGAAATCCAGTGTGTACACAGAGCGGATACAGGAGAACAGAAATCCAGTGTGTACACAGAGCAGATACAGAAGAACAGAAATCCAGTGTGTACACAGAGCGGATACAGGAGAACAGAAATCCAGTGTGTACACAGAGCGGATACAGAAGAACAGAAATCCAGTGTGTACACAGAGCGGATACAGAAGAACAGAAATCCAGTGTGTACACAGAGCGGATACAGGAGAACAGAAATCCAGTGTGTACACAGAGCGGATACAGAAGAACAGAAATCCAGTGTGTACACAGAGCGGATACAGGAGAACAGAAATCCAGTGTGTACACAGAGCGGATACAGAACAGAAATCCAGTGTGTACACAGAGCGGATACAGAAGAACAGAAATCCAGTGTGTACACAGAGCAGATACAGAAGAACAGAAATCCAGTGTGTACACAGAGCGGATACAGAAGAACAGAAATCCAGTGTGTATACAGAGCGGATACAGGAGAACAGAAATCCGGTGTGTACACAGAGAGGATACAGGAGAACAGAAATCCATGGAAGGAGTAAAGTAGCGAGTAGCTGCATTTATGCCATGTCTCTCGCACTGGCCTGGCATTCTGACACTACTTGAATCGGTCCTCGATCCCTCCCTTCTTCCGATCAGGGGTTATGGGTACAAGACATGGGAGGAACAACATATCGGCCAAGATCAAATGGCGGGGCAAACTCGATGGGCTGAGCTGCCTAATTCTGCTCATATATCTTATGGTCTTATGGTTCGTTCCCTTTCAGGTAAATTAAACAGATAATTGCTCAGTCAGAACCGCAGAACCTGAACAGAGCTGCCATCTGGTGGTGAGCAAGTAAATCCTGTTTTTGTGTCTCGAGCTGACAGAGAGCACTAGAGTGGTCCCCATAGCCCTGCCCAAACTTTACACCTGACTGTACCCCCTCACAGTGCTGCAAAATTGCTTCAGCTTTTCACAAAGCCTCCTAATTCAATATTTCATTCCATCAAGAATGCGACTTGAACTTAAACAGGAGATAATCAGTAGCTGTCAAATACAAACAGGAAAGAGGTGAGTGGGGCTGGAAGAGCTGGGAGAGGACAAGGGATCAGATAACAATTGAACAGGGTTAAACACCTTTATCTAATGCATGAACTGTGAGAAAATCAGGCCTGTATTTATAAGTAAATCAAGGGTATGTGGATAGTGCAGGAAAGGCAGAGTTAGGGTGGCATGTGGCGCAGTGGTTTGCACTGGGACTGCGGCGCTGAGGACCCTGGTTCGAATCCCGGCCCTGAGTCACTGTCCGTGTGGAGTTTGCACATTGTCTGCGTGGGTATCATCCCCACAACCCAAAGATGTGCAGGTTTGGTGGATTGGCCACTCTAAATTGCACCTAAAATCGGAAAAAAAATAATTGGGTACTCTAAATTTTTTTTAAAAAGGAAAAGTGGAGTTTAGGCAGAAGGTCAGTTATGATCTGACTGAATAGTAGAGCGGGCTCGAGGAGACACAGTGGCTTATTCCAGCCCCTACTCTTTATGTTCTTCCATAAACAGCACGATAACGCACATCAAACACGAGTATCAGCTTAACTCTCGCACCTTGAGTCAGAAAGTCAAGGGTTCCAGCTCCACTTCGCGATGTGGACTTTCAGTCCAGTCATACATTTCAGCACAGTACAAAATGACTGCGGAAGGTCGGGAAATGCATGTCCCTTTAGTCAGGAACCTTTGAAGCGTGGTGACTGTCATGTTGATTCACTCATCATGTTACTGGTGGTCATTTTGGGAACAGCAACATCCCACACACAATAATCCACAAGGTCATTGAACAGTTTAATCGGTTTTCTAACTTTGCTAAGTGAGGGAAGAGTGTTCAGCCAGGGCACCAGAACTCTGAATGCACTGGTGAATCACTTAAAATGTATTCAGTGCATTCAGCATAATCAAACAACAAAAGGTCAGCGTTATTGGCTTCACAAACATATGGTCTGTGTATATGAAGCAGGGAGGGAGTTTCCAAGGGATTCACTGTCACGACATCCATGGAAACAATGACATCAATACTCATCAATCAGGTTCCTCAGCAGACAATGTGTGGATGGTGGCTGACATTCCCGATAAACAGGAGTGTGTGCTGACACAATGAAAGCACACACACATATATACACACACACCTCAGTCTTCAAACATCAGCAGCCTTGCAAACTGCTCTCGGGAGACAAGGTTCAAAACCCTTGGCAAAATGTTTTTCCAGATTCTGTGCAAGAAAAAACCCACATTCTTCTCAGGCAATCACATGCTCAGTAAACTGCTCAAAACAAGAACTAAAGACAAAAAAAGTGTGCAAAAAAAAAAATGAATTTTGAGCAAAACATGGATCAAACGTTGAGCACAGTTGCCATCAAGGGGCCAAATCGTGAATGGCATGTAACAGCATTGTTTGCCTTGGGAAAGTGAGGTGGCATTCAGCAACAGGGACAGAGGAACAGAGGTGCTAAGGAGAGTAGTTCATTTTTTTTTAAAGTTGCAGAGGCTGGGCAAGATGGCTTAAAGGGTGTGTAACGCTGGAGCAGAGCATGGGGAGTCATCCAGTTTCTGTCTATAACCTAAAATTAGACTTAGTTTGTTCAGGGGCAGAATCAAGAAGCATTTCTTCTCACAAAAGGTAGTGGAAATCTGGAATTTTCCTCCTGCTTTAAACATTATTCCCTAGCCACCAACCTCATTCTTTTTCCAGGCAACTGTCAGAGACAGAACCAAACTGTTATATTTGACCAGAGATAGATTCTGACATGTTACCATCTTGGCTCTGCTCCCTCAACCTATCTGCTGTTGAAACCCTCATTCACTCATCCGTTACTGCTAGGCCGGCCTTTTTCCAATGCATTCATAGGGTTTTACAGCACAGAGAGGCCCTTTGGCCCATCGTGTCTGTGTTGGCCATCAAGCACCTATCTACTGTAATCCCATTTTCCAGCATTCAGTCTGTAGCCCTGTATCCTCTGGCATGTCAAATTCTCATCTAAATGCTGGCTGGCCTCCCCACATTCTACATTCAGTAAACCTTGGTCCTTGTGCCCTAATGTGTTCCAAATCCTGTTCACCCTTGTGCCTGCTGGCCTACATTGGTTCCTAGTCAAGTTAATCTTTGGTGTGCGTTTTCTCTACTACTAGGTCTTCCCAAATAGGCTCTGTTCCAATTAGGGCAATCAGTGAATTTGCCTTCTTTCTATATTGTCTATGTCCGAATGTTATGTATACCCGTGTTGTGTTCCTCTTGCTCAATGTGGGAGCTCAGGGACGTGGCTGATGTCCCTGACTCGTTCACGTGCGGGAAGTGTGTCCAGCTGCAGCTCCTGTTAGACCGCATGACAGCTCTGGAGCTGCGGATGGACTCACTTTGGAGCATCCGCGATGCTGAGGAGGTCGTGGATAGCACATTTAGCGTCTTGGTCACACTGCAGAATAGGACTGCTGAGGGAGAAAGGGAATGGGTGGCCAAAAGGCAGAGAAAGAGCAAGAAGGCAGTGCAGGTGTCCCCTGCAGTCATCTCCCTCCAAAACAGGTATACCGTTTTGGATACTGTTGGGGGAGATGGCTCACAGGGGAAGGCAGCAGCAGCCAGGTTCATGGCACCGTGGCTGGCTCTGCTGTACAGAAGGGCAGGAAAAAGACTGGCAGGGCTATAGTCATAGGGGTTTCAATTGTAAGGGGAGTAGACAGGTGGTCGAAAACGAGACTCTCGAACAGTATGTTGCCTCCCAGGTGCACGGGTCAGGGATGTCTCAGATCGGCTGCAGAACATTCTGAAGGGGGAGGGTGAACAGCCAGTTGTCGTGGTGCATATAGGCACCAACGATATAGGTAAAAAACGGGATGAGGTCCTACAATCAGAATTTAGGGAGTTAGGAGCCAAGTTAAAAAGTCGGACCTCAGAGGTAGTAATCTCAGGATTGCTACCAGTGCCACGTGGTAGTCAGAGTAGAAATGAAAGAATAGGCAGGATGAATGCGTGGCTTGAGAGATGGTGCAGGAGGGAGGGTTCAGGTTTTTGGGACATTGGGTCCGGTACTGGGGGAGGTGGGACTACTACAAATTGGACGGTCTACACCTGGGCCGGACTGGAACCAATGTCCTTGGGGGTGCTTTTGCTAACGCTGTTGGGGAGGGTTTAAACTAATGTAGCAGGGGGATGGGAACAGTAAGGAGGTAGTAACAAAGCCTGTAAGGAACTAGATCATGAAGTCAGCGTGACTAAGGGGAAGAGTAGGCAGGGAGTAGAAGATAAACGCAAAGGGACAGGTGGTCTGAGGTGCATTTGTTTTAATGCGAGAAGTGTAGTAGGTAAGGCAGATGAATTTAGGGCTTGGATTAGTACCTGGCAGTATGATGTTATTGCTATTACTGAGACTTGGTTGAGGGAAGGACATGATTGGCAACTAAATATCCCAGGATATCTATGCTTCAGGCGGGATAGAGAGGGAGGTGAAAGGGGTGGAGGAGTTGCATTACTAGTCAGAGAGGATATCACAGCTGTGCTGAAGGAGGGCACTATGGAGGACTCGAGCAGTGAGGCTATATGGGCAGAGCTCAGAAATAGGAAGGGTGTGGTAACAATGTTGGGGCTGTACTACAGACCTCCCAACAGCGAGCGTGAGATAGAGGTACAAATAGGTAAACAGATTATGGAAAGATGTAGGAACAACAGGGTGGTGGTGATAGATTTTCATTTTCCCAACATTGACTGGGATACACTTAGTGTCAGAGGCCTAGATGGAGCAGAATTTGTGAGGAGCATCCAGGAGGGATTTCTAGAGCAGTATGTAAATAGTCCAACTCGGGAAGGGGCCATACTGGACCTGGTGTTGGGGAATGATCCCGGCCAGGTGGTTGAAGTTTCAGTAGGAGATTACTTTGGGAGTAATGATCACAATTCCGTAAGTTTTAGAATACTCAAGGACAAAGACGAGAGTGGTCCTAAAGGAAGAGTGCTAAATTGGGGGAAGGCCAACTATACCAAAATTCGGTAGGAGCTGGGGAATGTGGATTGGGAGCAGCTGTTTGAAGGAAAGTCCACATTTGATATGTGGGAGGCTTTTAAAGAGGTTGATTAGAGCGCAGGACAGACACGTCCCTGTGAAAATGAGGGATAGAAATGGCAAGATTAGGGAACCATGGATGACAGGTGAAATTGTGAGACGAGCTAAGAGGAAAAAGGAAACATACATAAGGTCTAGGCGACTGAAGACAGACAAAGCTTTGGAAGAATATCGGGAATGCAGGACTAATCTGAAACGAGGAATCAAGAGGGCTAAAAGGGGTTATGAAATATCTTTAGCAAACAGGGTTAAGGAAAATCCCAAAGCCTTTTGTTCATATACAAGGAGCAACAGGGTAAACTAGAGAAAGGGTAGGGTTGGCTCACTCAAGGACAAAGGAGGAAAGATATGCGTGGAGTCAGAGAAAATGGGTGAGATTCTTAACAAGTACTTTGCATCGGTATTCACCGAGGAGAGGGACTTGACGGATGTTGAGGTTAGGAATAGATGTTTGATTACTCTAGCTCAAGTCGGTATAATGAGGGAGGATCAGTTAGGTATTCTAAAAGGCAGTAAGGTGGGCAAGTCCCCAGGTCCGATGGGATCTATCCCAGGTTACTGAGGGAAGTGAGATATCTTACTTAACAGATATCTTTGCAGCATCCTTGAACACGGGTGAGGTACCGGAGGACTGGAGAATTGCTCATGTTGTCCCCTTGTTGAAGAAGGGTAGCAGGGATAATCCAGGTAATTATAGACCAGTGAGCCTGACATCAGTGGTAGGGAAGCTGCTGGAGAAGATACTGAGGGATAGGATCTATTCCCATTTGGAAGAAAATGGGCTTATCAGTGATAGGCAACATGGTTTTGTGCAGGGAAGGTCATGTCTTACCAACTTAATAGAATTCTTTGAGGAAGTGAAAAAGTTGATTGATGAGGGAAGGGCTGTAGATGTCATATACATGGACTTCAGTAAGGCGTTTGATAAGGTTCCCCATGGTAGGCTGATGGAGAAAGTGAAGTCCCAAGGGCCCAGGGTGTACTAGCTAGATGGATAAAGAACTGGCAACAGGAGACAGAGTAGTAGTGGAAGCGAGTTTCTCAAAATGGAGAATTGTGACCAGTGGTGTTCCACAGAGATCCGTGCTGGGACCACTGTTGTTTGTGATATACATAAATGATCTGAAGGAAGGTATAGGTGGTCTGATTAGCAAGTTTGCAGATAACACTAAGATTGATGGAGTAGCAGATAGTGAAGGGGACTGTCAGAGAATACAGCAAAATATAGATAGATTGGAGAGTTGGGCGGAGAAATGGCAGATGGTGTTCAATCCGGGCAAATGCGAGGTGATGCATTTTGGAAGATCCAATTCAAGAGCGAACTATATGGTAAATGAAAAAGCCCTGGGTTGTTCAGGTCCATTGTACCCTGAAGGTGGCAACGCAGGTCGATAGCGAGTGGTCAAGAAGGCATACGGCATGCTTTCCTTCATCGGAAGGGGTATTTACTACAAAAGTTGGCAGGTCATGTTACAGTTGTATAAGACTTTGGTTCGGCTACATTTGGAATACTGCGTACAGTTCTGGTCGCCACATACCAAAAGGATGTGGATGCTTTGGAGAGGTTGCAGAGGAGGTTCACCAGGATGTTGCCTGGTATGGAGGGTGCTAGCTATGAAGAGAGGTTGAGTAGATTAGGATTATTTTCATTAGAAAGACGGAGTTTGAGGGGGGACCTCATTGAGGTCTACAAAATGATGAGAGGTATAGACAGGGTGGATAGCAAGAAGCTTTTTCCCTTAGAGTAGGGGAACTCTATTACTAGGGGTCACGAGTTCAACGTGAGATGGGAAAAGTTTCAGGGAGATATACGTAGAAAGTTCTTTACACAGAGGGTGGTGGGTGCCTGGAACGCATTGCCGGCGGAGGTGGTAGAGGCGGGCACAATAGCGTCATTTAAGATGTATCTAGACAGATACACGAATGGGCAGGGAGCAGAGGGATACAGATCCTTAGAAAATAGGTGACAGTTTTAGATAGAGGATCTGGATCGGTGCAGGCTTGGAGGGCCGAAGGGCCTGTTCCTGTGCTGTAGTTTTTCTTTGTTCTTTGTATGCTTAGAGTCACCAGGTATCGAATGATACCGCCACAAGTTTCAACCGGCTATCAATCAAAGAGCCAAACACCAGTTAGTTAGTTCAAGGTCAAGGGTACTTTATTTACATACAATCAATCATGCAACATAAACACTACTCGTCAATTACACCTATTACTAAACAACCTGTACTTAACTTCGGGCACCCGGTTTAGGTCAGGAAACAGTGGCCGCTGTTCAATTCTGGATCTCTTGGGTTGGAAGTGGTAACTGCTGCTGAGCTGGGCCCATCCGGCCGGTAGTGGGCGTTGAACTCGAACTCGCTTCTGGTGTTGCTGCAGTTGGCGATGGCCGTGACCCGGCTACCAAGGCCACAAGAGAGAGAACTTATGGTGAACTCTTCCTTTATACTCGGGGGGCTTTCGCACTCTTTTTTGGGCGGTCCTTCGATTTGGGCCTTACTAATTAGGTGATCCCTGATCACTCTGTTCGATTCCTTCGCTAACAAATGGGTGGGGATCTGGATGGCTGGGCGCGTCCTATGCGGTCATTGACCCCGGTGTTTGCGTTTGCCTTGGACAGGGAGTGGCGCAGAAATGTCTGGGACTGTCCCGGTTGCTGGCGTACCAGTTCTTTGTGTTGGGGGAGATGGGCCATCACCTGCTAATCAGCCTGATTAACATGCTAACGGGACAGAGTTTCGATGCCGTCTGGACTTTGCTGACAAATATGCATTTCAGGCTCTGAGCCTGCCTCATTCTTGGCTTGTCCATTTTACCCATCAGTCTTTGCGAGTTGCTCTGTACCTAGTTGGAAGTGGCCATCCCAGATGGCTGCACTCCGTCCTCTTGATCCTCAACGCGAAGCGTGAAGGATCACAATACTGGGTCTTCTTTGTTCTCTTGGGATGCCGGGTACCCTTAACCAAGGACAGGTTCTACTCTACTCTGTCCTATGGGTCCAAAAACATTTACTTAATTTCCCTAAACCACACATGTCTCAGAATTTCTAGGGGGCCATTTAACATTCAGTAAAAGGGGAACCTCTAACTGCCTCTAACTAGACTACACTCATGCTGCTATTTACAATCCAAAAAATATCCAACAGCAGCATCGCATGTCTTCCTATCATTGACATTTACATACATGGAAAAGTAAACTTTATTAACAAAACAGCAACCGTGGAATTTATTAAAGAAAAGGTTCAGAAAGAGTGTGGGGTTTGCTGGAGTCCGAAGAAAGGGGCTCTAAATGTATATACTGGGGGGCGGGTGGCTCTCTGTCTCCATTTCCGCAGTCTAACTGTCTGACTGACGCTGTACAATATGGTTATTACTAGTAAAGCCTCCACTGTGTAGGACAGTGAATACCACTTGATGAGGTTCTCACACCATGTAGGGGTATCGGTGGCTGGGTGAGTGTGCGGTGTACATAGAACAGTACAGCACAGAACAGGCCCTTCGGCCCTTAATGTTGTGCCGAGCCATGATCACCCTACTCAAACCCACGTATCCACCCTATACCCGTAACCCAACAACCCCCCCCTTAACCTTACTTTTATTAGGACACTACGGGCAATTTAGCCTGGCCAATCCACCTAACCCGCACATCTTTGGACTGTGGGAGGAAACCGGAACACCCGGAGGAAACCCACGCAAACAGGGGGAGGACGTGCAGACTCCACACAGACAGTGACTCAGCCGGGAATCGAACCTGGGACCCTGGAGCTGTGAAGCATTTATGCTAACCACCATGCTACCCTGCTGCCCCAAATTAGGGTCTGGGCTGGGGGTGTTGTGTTGGGTGGTCGTGTTCAGAGCCCTTGTGGTGAGGGGATTAGAAGTGGGTAACGCGCGCAACTGGACTGTTCCAGCGACGATCATGATGCCGAGTATCAGGGTCGTCTTCATCTTGTTTTGGTTTTCCTTCACCAGAGTGTCTTCGTATCTCTAAGGGAACAAGCATAGTGTCTGTTATCATCGTGTTATTTAACATCTCGTATTTCCGTCTGTCTCCTTAACGTCAATTTTCCCATTAGAATCGTCACCATATGTGACTCCCTCATTTTTTTTTAAAACAACCATTTGCGGAGACAAGACATCCCCAAAAAAGTTCTGTGTCACAGCGCGAGCACTCGCGCAGCCTGTGGTCGATGTGCTGAGTGGGAGGACAATTTCTCCGTCCTCTGCAAACTTGTTTTTCCAACCAAGTGTTTCTTATATGTAAATAGTATGTGGGGGAATAGCAGCTGAAGGATTGCCGGGAAGGGCAAAAGTAGTGGCAAAGAGCATTATTCAAACCACAGGACTTGAAAAGAAAAAACAGAAAAAGAGTTTTGAAACCTAGTAGTTGAATGGGGTGGTGCACATGATCCACAACAGGGCAAGAATGGATGGGATCCCCGGGTAGGGCGGTGATCAGTGCCGTTGCTCCACTACCCGAGCTTGGCTGTCCAAATGTATAGGGGGTCCCTAGGTAGGGCGGTGATCAGTGCCGTTGCTCCACTACCCGAGCTTGGCTGTCCAAATGTATAGGGGGTCCCTAGGTAGGGCGGTGATCAGTGCCGTTGCTCCACTACCCGAGCTTGGCTGTCCAAATGTACAGGGCGGGGATCAGTGCCGTTACTCCACTGCCTGAGTGACCTTCCAAGAGCGGTATGAGTTTGTATATGGGATCCGGACAAACTTGTTTCACTAACTGCCATGTGGCGTCAGACGAGTAATTATGGCTGCATCAAGAACTTTAATGCGAGGCCAAAAGAATAAACTGTATCAAGAAATTCAGTAAGATCAACACAAATAGTTGCACAAAGAAGAAAAATTCAACATTTAAAAAAAAATAACAAATGAAAGAAAGAAAAGCGGGCAAGCTCCATCAAGGACAGGACACCGTAAATCTCCATTGGTTCCTGACTCTCATTATCTGGACACCTCAAGATTCCATTTCAAAAAGATTTGCAATGGGGTTACCATGGTGGGAGTCAGACCCGTAGCTGTCACCATCTCCTGGGTGCCAAACTCTTTCATGGAGTTTGCATGCTAACGCGCCGTGTGCCGATGCGGGGTCCATTTCATCATTTCTCGGCAAGTGACAGGAATTGTCACGGTGCCAGTGCTTCATGGTCGTAGGGAGGTTGTCAGGGGGGGGGGGGGGGGGGGGGGGGTGTCGCTATCGTCGGGTGGCGGCTCAGGTTCCGGATTGGGCAGATAAATTGTCTCAAAGGGGCTGAGGGTATCGTCGTCGGGGTGTTTGGGCCTGTCGTGACTGGGGCCTGGTTCGAGGGATCTTTGTTCGGGTCTCTCAGGGGCATCGGTAGTGCTGTCGCTATCAGCCGAATCAAGCGTCAGGGTGAAATTTGATTCTGGGGGTGTGGTCAAGGTCTTGTCTGCGGACATGCTGCTGTTGCTGGGGGAGGGGGAACTCGGGTTGTCAGTGGGCGGGTCCTCAGTGTCTGCCATCACCAATGAGAGGTGGTGCGAGTGGCTGCACTGTGTTCCATAAACCTTAAGCTGATTTACATGGAACCATCCTGATTTTCCGTTTGGAAATGTGATTTTATAAACCATGGGGCTTGCCTTGTCTGAAATCGAATAGGGTCCTGCAAATTTAGGGGAGAGGAACGAACTAGGGTTGTGCAAGGTGATTATTACTTGCTGTCTGTGTACTGTCTTATCAAAGCAGGCCATACTCTGCTTTCGTTTAGCGCCTAGTCGAACAGCTGCAGCGAGCTGTGCTGCTTCAATATTCTCTACCATGTGCTGGACTGCTTTCTCATGGGTCAGGGCAGCGACTGTGGGGCTGGCCAAATCAAGTCCGAATACGTATTCGGTACCCATCATGGATCATCTGGTCATGAGGGTATGGGGGGTAGATCCTGTAGAGTTCGACACTGTGTTCCTAATAAACATCAGTGTGAATGGGAGCACTGTGTCCCATGTTGTATTGTGTTGCTGCACCATTTTCCTAAGTGTGGCTTTTAGCGACAATTCATGCGCTCCACAATGCCGCTGGATTGCGGGTGATAGGCAATGTGGATCTTTTATTCAATTCCAAATATCATTACATTTTTCATGCCCCTTCCTGTAAAGTGGGAACCTTGGTCCGACTCAATACTACGGGGGAGTCCCCATCTTGTAAAAATCTGTTCTGTTAAGATCTTTGCGGTGGCCTTGGCTGTGTTTGCTCTCAATGGGAATGCTTCGACCCATTTCGTAAATGTGTCTATCACCACTAACACATACTTGTGACCATTTCTGCAGGAGGGGGGGGTTCCAATATAATCCAATTGGAGTTTAGTCCATGGGCCATTTAGAGGACGGGTGAATCGGAGCTGGGCTTTTCTCACATACCTATCGGGGTTGTTTTGAGCACAAATTAAACAGTTTTCGAAGTAGTGGGACACGTCTGTTTTCAACACGAGCCACCAGCAGAGGGGTCTGAGGTGGGCACGGGTGGATTCAATCCCTTGATGTCCATGTCAACCATGGAACTTACAAATTATTTCGCTCCTGTCCTGGGTGGGGACTACATAAACTCCATCTTTTAAAACGATTCCCTCATGGACCGCCAACGATAGCACAATTGCTTCACAGCTCCAGGGTCCCAGGTTCGATTCCGGCTTGGGTCACTGTCTGTGTCGAGTCTGCACATCCTCCCAGTGTGTGCGTGGGTTTCCTCCGGGTGCTCCGGTTTCCTCCCACAGTCCAAAGATGTGCAGGTTAGGTGGCTTGGCCATGATAAATTGCCCTTAGTGTCAAAAATTGCCCTTAGTGTTGGGTGGGGTTACTGGGTTATGGGGATACGGTGGAGGTGTTGACCTTGGGTAGGGTGCTCTTTCCAAGAGCCGGTGCAGGCTCAATGGGCCGAATAGCCTCCTTCTGCACTGTAAATTCTATGATATCTATGATTTTCATAGGGAGCTGGGAAGTTTCCTTTTAAAATCTCCTTTAATGCTTCGTCTTCGTTTTGTGCCTGGTCTAGGTCTTGGATGTTAGTCTGTGAGACCTGAACTGTGTGTACTGGGGCACTCTCGGGGGGGGGGGGGGGGGGGGGGTTTGCCAAAAGTGGCCATGTCGTGAGCCTGCCTTGGCTAGGGCATCGGCTTTCACATTACCAGGTGGGGAGGAGCGATGCTGACTTCTTACTTTGATGGTGCCGTATTCTCTGCCTTTAGCTGTCTGAAGGATATGTTTTAGTAGTGGGGCTGAGGGTAGAGAATTTCCGTCCGTGGAATTAAATCCTCTCAATTCCCACAGGGGTAGAAATTCCGTAAGGCTGTTGCAGACGTACAAACTGTCCGAATATATGTCGGCAGGGGTCGGGAATGAATCGGGGTGCTGGACAATGCAAGCAATGGCCGCTAACTCGACTGCCTGCGAACCCAAGTGTCCAGGCAACTTTAAAGCTATCTCTTCTAAAGCGCGTCCTCTACATAAATGCCACAGCCTTTTATCCTTTTTCCCCTCAAGGACTGTGCATAAATTCTCAGGGCTTTGTCTGTGGGCTGGGGTCTGATACCTGTCTTTCTTGGTGCCGACTTTGGAACAAAGGGTCCTGTGGTGTGTTTTGGGGCTATGATCTCTCACTCATGGGCGCCCGAACAGGCACCGGAATGTGGCGACTAGGGGCTTTTCACAGTAACTTCATTTGAGGCCTACTTGTGACAATAAGCGATTTTCATTTCATTTCATTTCCCTGAATAATGCAAGTTATCGGCCAGAAACGTATGCATTTTGGTCTGTTTTACCGTGATGTCCTGTCCCTGTAGGAGTAGGGTCCATCGCGCTGCTCGAATTTGGCTTACTGTGCCGTCTTTTAGCTGCCGTCCAATAAAAGCTGCGTCAGGGTGTGCTCGATCAAAACGGTTACTGGGTTGAGTCCGGTTATGTACGAGAAGTACTGCACCGCCCAGAAAACTGCTAATAGGTGCCCCTCGCTGGCTGAAAATCCTTGTTCGACCAGATCTAAGACTCGTGAGGCATAGGCTACGGGTCCCAGACGATCGTGCCTTTCCTGCAGGAGTACGGCCGAAAAGGGTGCGATCTGTGGTCGCTACCTCTATCGCGTACGGGGAGTGTGGATCTGCGGCTTGCAGAGCGGGGGCTGTGCTCAGGGCACGTTTCAGTGCATCCACGGCATCTGTGTGCTGTGGAAGCCATTTCCATGGTGCCTGTTTCTTTAGTAACTCAGAGAGTGGGGCTGCCTTTGTGGCGAATCCGTCGATATGGTTCCGACAATAGCCAACCAGTCCTAAAAATGACCGGAGGGCTGTAACGTTTTGGGGCACGGGCAAATTTACGATGGAATCAATCCGTTTGAGTTCTATTTCATGCATCCCATGTGTGATGACTGTAGCTAAATAAGTGACCTTTTCCTGAAGAATTTGGGCTTTCTTGGGGTTAATTTTGCATCCAATTGTTGTAAGGAGTTCCAATAATTCCGAAAGAAGTGAGATGTGCTCTTCCTTGGTGTCAGTCTGAAGGAGCAAGTCATCCACATACTGAACAAGGCATTCAGGGTGGGATAATTTAAATAATCCGTTTGCCAATTGTCTGTGAAAAATGGAGGGGGAGTTGTGGAAGCCTTGTGGAAGGCACGTCTACGTGTACTGCTGTCACTGGAAGGTGAACGTAAATTTATACTGGCATGCTTTGTCCAGTGGTATGGACCAAAAGCCATTACTGATGTCTAATACCGAAAAAAAATTCGACTGGAGTCCCTGTCTCAACATGGTCTCGGGAGTTGTGGCAATGGTGGGGGCTGCTGGGGGAGTTACCTTGTTCAATTCTCGGTAGTCGATGGTCAGTCGCCATGATCCATCGGGTTTACGCAAGGGCCAATTCGGGACATTATTTGTCGATGCAACGGGTCGAATCACGCCTTGCTTCAATAAGCTTTGAATTACCTTTGCTATCTCTCCCTCGGCTTGCTGGGGAAGCCGTACTGTTTCTGGGGCTTGGGATCGAGACCTGTAATGTTTACAACACTTGGGATTTTACCGCAGTTGTGCTTGTGCTGGGCAAATGATGCCTTATGTCTTTTCAAGACCTCTCTAACTGCTTTTTCTGCGGTAATGGTATGTGGATCAAACCAGTACTCTCCTACTGAGCCGGTTCTATGGGCATAATCTCTTACTGTGAGCGTGGCGGGGGCTCGTGCTGCTCTAGCCATTTTCCAGATGCATCGGTTAACTGGGTCAAATGAGAGGTTGCGTGTACTCATGAAATCAATACCTAGAATCTGTTCCGCTGCCTGGGGCAAGTCTACTAAAACAACCAAATGCTTTGTCCTAATATTACCGAGCTGTATGTCCACAGGGGCTGTGATATGTCCTGCTGGAGGTGACCTGTAAAGCCACTAAGGGTAATGGTATCCGTAGTGGGCCAAATCTCTTTCTGGTACATGATGGAGGAGTTTAACATGGTTCGGGACCCTCCTGTGTCCCAAAGGAACTCTACGGGGTGTCCCTGGACTGTGCCTGCGATTACCAGTCTTTCGGACTTATCCCAAAGGGTATCGCAGACCCAAGTTGGGAAGCCCGAACACCGTCAATCAGTGCCACTCGTGGCCGAATTATCTGGTCGGGCGCTAACGCTGTGAATGGGTCGGGTATTGTTTCTGGGGGGGGGGGGGGGGACGTTTGGGTGCTGATTCCTTTGCTGCTTTGAGTGGGCTTGACATTCTCGGGCATATTGTCCTTTCTGTCCGCAATTATAGCATTCCTGTGTCTGGGGTGCTGCGCTGTACCTCTGCCTTCATTTACCCATGTGGGGTCTTGGTGTGTCCTTACTGGGTTCATGGTGGCATCTACGCTCTCATGTTCTGTCTTTTTCTGTGCCGACTGTTCCCAAGCTCTGGACAATCGTTTCAGAACTCACACTTCATTGTGCGCTGGGTCTGAGGGGGTCATATTTGACGCAAGCCTTCTGTCTTGCCTCTGTGGTGTGGGACACTAACATACGGGTCCATTTGGCCGTATTGTCTGCTGATAAATGGGCGCGGGCTAACTCACTGAATACCGCAGTGAAATGGATCCAAAGGAGTCCAGCAAACGCTGTTGGATGCTTTCCCTATTTCTGACTGCACTGGTTGAGTCCATCTACCGGATCTCATCTGTTATATCCTATGGCGTCTAAAATGGCCGTTTTCATTTCTTGGAGGCTACCTTCTCCTACATTTTGTAGGTCTGGAAGAGCTGAACTAACTGAGGGGTCTAAGCACATAACTATTAGCTTAACCTGCTCCGGCTCGTCTAAACCATACATAAGGGTTTGTTGTTTTACTAACTCGAAAAAGTGATGTGGGTCCGATGTGGGGTGGAACGTTTCTATCTTCTCGCGGGCATCTCGTAACTGGGTGATCGATAATGGGATGGTGTACGCGAAATCGGATTGGTCTTTCGTGGTCACCCTGCGCTATGTGGTGATGGGGTTAATTGGGTTGGGTGCTGCCTGTGCAGCCAGGGGGGGCGGGTGCTTTTCTTTTCGGGGCCTGGGGGGCTCTATTTTGATTCTCAGTCTCGCTTACGTACCGTTGGGCCGTTTCACTGAGTTCCTGCCAATTGGGGCCATCTTCCTGGCCTAGCTGTGGGCCAAAGGTGTCTCTAAACCTATTTTGAACTGATAGCAGGGATTGCAACCTTGCAATTTGCTGCCTGCATTTGGCGTGGTCTACCGAACTCTGTCTCTGTTCCGTGGTGGAACTGTGGAGTGCTCGGAGGGCTGCTTTTAGGTCCTCGCACTGTTTCTTTAGCTACTGTACCTGATTCTCTGCCTCTTCTCTTACCAGTAGCGCACGCTGTGTCCTGATAGGCCTTATCATATTGGATTTGGAAGCTGCTAAGGTGGGCGAGACAGGATTGATGTGCACCTCTTGACATCATCCATTTCCTTGTCCTTCGCTGCTAACTGCTCCAGGGCTGTACATTTAATTTCTCGCACTCACTTAAATCTTCCTCTCTACTTTTCTCTTTCTCCTCCAGCTGCTTGTGGAGCATCTTCACGACCTCCTCTGTACCTCGCAATTGTGCCAGACAGGACACGATTGCCATCGGCTTACGAACCTTAGTCAAACTCTTTTTAATGGATCTCGGTCAGGCTGTCCCACCAAGTCTGACCTATGCTGCCAGGACCTGTCTCTTCATTCGTGCAAAACGTAGACCATAGGGGCCATCCTTTCCCCTTTAGGTACTTCCTGATCTCATCTTCCCATAGGGGACATTGTTCTGATCTATTGGTCACTGCGACCTCAGGCTCTTGTGGATGCACAAGGCGTTCCATTGCCTTCATGGCCATCCCTACAATTACTCTTCTGTCTCTTACAAGAAATTTGGAACAAGGGGGAATAAAGCGGTGGTGCAAACACGGGTACGGCTTATGCTATTTTCCGGTTTACGCAACTCCTGAAAGTTTCACGCAACAAAATCTATCGAGTTTACCTTATATCCCTTTGTTAGTACACATGCAAATTACACACTTCCGAATTCTGGGGGTTTGATCGATACTGGTTTCGCTTGTGGTTTCTTTTACTTTGGCAATTTGGATTCTAATGCAAATGCTTTGGTGGGTTCTCTCGGAGTGACACGGTCACTTCTGGGTCGAGTCCTGTCAGATGTCGCCAATAACTGTTGTGCGTTTTCTCTACTACTAGGTCTTTCTGTGGCTCTGTTCCAATTAGGGCAATCAGGGAATTTGCCTTCTTTCTATATTGTCTATGTCCGAATGCTTAGAGTCGCCAGGCATCGAATGATACCACCACAAGTTTCAACCGGCTATCAATCAAAGAGCCAAACACCAGTTAGTTAGTTCAAGGTCACGGGTACTTTATTTACATACAATCAATCATGCAACATAAACACTACCAGTCAACTACACCTATTACTAAACAACCTGTACTTAACTTCGGGCACCCGGTTCAGGTCAGGAAACAGTGGCCGCTGTTCAATTCTGGATCTCTTGGGTTGGAAGTGGTAACTGCTGCTGAGCTGGGCCCATCCGGCCAGTAGTGGGCGTTGAACTCGAACTCGCTTCTGGTGTTGCTGCAGTTGGCGATGGCCGTGACCCGGCTACCAAGGCCAAAAGAGAGCGAACATATGGCGAACTCTTCCTTTATACTTGGGGGGGACTTTTTTGGGCGGTCCTTTGATTTGGGCCTACTAATTGTGTGATCCCTGATCACTCTGTTTGATTCCTTAGCCAATAAGTGGGCGGGGATCTGGATGGCTGGGCATGTCCCAAGCGGTCATTGACCCCGTTGTTTGCGTTTCCTTGGACAGAGAGTGGCGCAGAAATGTCTGGGACTGTCCCAGTTGCTGGCGTACCAGTTCTTTGTGTTGGGGGAGATGGGCCATCACCTGCTAATCAGCCTGATTAACATGCTAACGGGACAGAGTTTCGATGCCGTCTGGACTTTGCTGACAAATATGCATTTCAGGCTCTGAGCCTGCCTCATTCTTGGCTTGTCCATTTACCCATCAGTCTTTGCGAGTTTCTCTGTACCTAGTTAGAAGTGGCCATCCCAGATGGCTACAGCTTGGATTTGAAAGTTCTCATTTTTGTTTTCAAGCCCCTCCATAGCCTTACTCTTCCCATTCCCAGGATCTTATCTGGATCACTAACCTCCGAGATACCTACTACTATTGAGCATGCCTGATTTCAAATCGCTCCGCCATTGGTGGTGGTGCCTTCAGCTGCCTCGGCACTAAGCTGTGGAATTCAATCCCGAAACCTCGCCACCTCTATTTTCCTTTAAGACGCTCCAGAAAACCTAAATATTTGATTACACTTTTAGCCATCTGCCCTGGCATCTCGTGTGTTATTTGTTTTTAATTTAAGAATCGAATTGTTTTTTTCAATTTAGAGTGGCCAATCCACCTACCCTGCACATCTTTGGGTTGTGGAGGTGAGATACACTCAGACTCGGGGAGAAAGTGACCCGGGGCCGGGATCAACCCGGGTCCTCGGCGTCGTGAGGCAGCAGTGCTAACCACTGCAACACCATGCCGCCCTTCACTTGTGTGTTAAATTTTGCTTTATAATGCTCCAAGGAAGCTCCTTGAGATGTCTTAACGTAAAGCAGGTGTAATCAGACAAAGTCAGCATAGATTTACGAAAGGAAAATCATGCTTGACAAATCTACTAAAATTCTTTGAAGATGTAACTAGTAGAGTTGACCAGGAGAGCCGGTAGATGTGGTTTATTTAGACTTTCAGAAGACTTTTGACAAGGTCTCACATAGCAGATTAATATGTAAAGCATATGGGATTACGGGTAGTGTCTTGAGATGGATAGAAAGCTGGTTAGCAGACAGGAAGCAAAGAGTTGGAATAAACAGTGCCTAGTGGGGTACCGCAGGGATCTGCGACAGGACCCCTGCTGTTCACATGATATATTAATGATTTAGACGAAGGAACTAAATGTATTATCTCCAATGAAACAAAGATGGGAGGGAGGGTGAGCTGTGAGGAGGATGCAGAGATGCGTCAGCGGGATTTGGACAGGCTCAGTGAGTGGGCAGATGCAGTATAATGTAGTTAAATGTGAGGCTATCTGCTTTGGTAGCAAAAATAGGATGGCAGATTCTTATTTGAATGGGTGTAAATTGAGAGAGGTGGATACTCAGAGACCTTGGTGTCCTTGTGCATCAGTCACTGAAAGTAAGCGCGCAGGTACAGCAGGCAGTAAAGGAGGCAAATGGTATGTTGGTCTTCATAGTGAGAGGATTTGAGAATAGGAATAGAGATGTTTTACTGCAATTGTATAGGGCATTGGTGAGGCCACACCTGGAGTATTGTGGGCAGTTTTGGTGTCCTTATCTGAGGAAGGATGTTCTTGCTATGGAGGGAGTGCAGCAAAGGTTTACCAGGCTGATTCCTGGGATGGTGGGACTGTCATATGAGGAGAGACTCAGTCGGTTAGGATTATATTCACTGGAGTCATAGAAACTTGCAAAATTCTAACAGGATTAGACAGGGTAGATTCAGAAAGAATGTTCCCGCTGATGGGGGAGTCCAGAACTAGGAGTCATAGTTTGAGGATAGGTGAACCTTTTAGGACTGAGGCGAGGAGAAATTTCTTCACCCAGAGAGTGGTGAATCTGTGGAATTCACTCCCACAGAAAGTAGTTGAGACAAAAAACATTGTCTAATTTCAAGAAGGAATTCGATATCGCTCTTGGGGCTAAAGGGATCAAGGGATATGGGGGGAAACGGGATCAGGGTATTGAACTTGATGGTCAGCCATGATCATAAGGAATGGCAGAGCAGGCTCGAAGGGCCAAATGGCCTCCTCCTGTTTTTATTTTCTATGTTTCTGTTGAATACAAGTTTTGTTCAGGCTGGGAGGGGGTCAATTAAAAAATTTCTAATCCAAGACTGACAGATTATCAAAGGGTATGGAGCAAAGTCAGATAAACAGTGTTACAATTCAGGTCAGCCGTCATTTAACTTAATGGCGGGATATGTTCAAGCGGCTGACTCGTCTACAGGCTCAAGGGCACTTAATGGCTTCCTGGTTGCAAGTTGCCAAATTGGGGTTCACAGGCACATGGTGGTTGGGAGGTGCTGGTTGCAAAGGAAGCACATTCTGATTACCACCTGACTTGTAATCATCACCACTCTTACACAGGTTGCAGGTCAATGTGGCTAAAGGTTAAAGTGATCTCATCCAATCACAGGACACCTCAGCTGTGAACCAATCCAAGGAATACTTTGTGCAGCCATTGTGACCATAACCCCAAACTCTGAGCTGTGAACAAGAGGATCAGCAAAAAACAAAATTAGCAAAAGAAAAAAAACTTGGCTATAGCAGCTGATCGGAGAATATCTGTTTTCATTAAAGAACATTGAAACTTTATCCAGCCATGGTCTTTGGACTGACTGGAGTTATACAGCATGCTGTGAATTTAAATTGATGTCTTGCATCTGGGGATTTCACTGTGAAATAAAGCCAGCTGTTGCAGAGTGGTTAACCTTCTATGGAAGGCTTCTGCCCAGGACTTCACAGCACTTCGTAGGACGAGGCGAGTTTTAGAGAATTTGGATTCAAGGAGCAAAGTGATGGATGGTCACAGCGTGTCACGTGCTTATTAATTTTATCTGATGAAAGAATTAAACCTGCAAAACCTAAACAATGCTGGGAATGTAAAGAAAAACTGATAGACGTCTTTGAACAAAAAGACAACCAAAAGGTTTATCAGAAAACTTAAATATCAATAATACTGATTCAAGAGAAGGTCGTGACAACCTCCTGAGTAATGTTTCCAATGGATAAACAAGAAAGCATATGTTGTTGGAGAGGAGCTGATAATTCCAGCTGCTGTAGAAATATACAAGTGTTGGTGAGCACTAAAGTTGAATGCTGTACCGCAGATTGAGAAGATTTTCCTTTTTAGCACCAGAATGAATGAGGAAATAAGCAATATTCAAATGGCAGAACTGTGTTGCTGTTTGCACAGCCAGTGCTACCAGAGTAACAGGCAGTAGGAGTTCTTGCTGCAAGAATAAGGGCCATTAACCCACAGGCCATGGTGACACATTGCATGTTGCACCCCTAAGTCATTGCTTCAAAAGGAATAAACCTAAATTACGTGCAGTATTAAATGCAGCTGTGAATTGTGTGAAGTCCAGACCTGTCAAATCACATTTGTTAAAAATGTATTCATAAATGGAAACAAGACATGAAAGATTATTGCTTCACACAGAAGTACATTACTGGGGGATGACCAGAGTCCCAGAAAGTGTTTTGCGTTTTGCAAAGAGCTGCTGGCTTGTCACTCTATGTATGATCTGGCGTTAGTTGAAACATCTCTGATCACTTATGAAGATTGAGAAGAGGGTATTATTTTTTTAATGTTTTTGGTGTCTAATGTGGCATTCTGTAAATCGGGCTTTATGTGTGAACATAATTTAATTAATCTGGGGATTGTGTCTGCAATGTGAAGGACATCAAAGATGTGAGGTGTGAAATACGTGCACATGAAATGAATATGGCCAAGTTGGATGTTGTACTAGTAAATAAGACAGGAGTAGAAATTTGCATTAGGAGTTGAAGAACGTTTATTGTATTCAGTTGTTAAATTTCAAAAGGAAGTAAAAGAGGTTTAATCTTGAAAAACATCATAAATAAATAAAGCAAAAATTATTAAATTACCCAAAGTGGGAACAATAAGTAGAACATAAAAGATTTGATATTCTGAGAGCTGTAATTTTAAAAGAAGAGTAAAGACAATAGACTAAAACATCAAATAAAGCAGGGTTATGTTTTAAAATGTCTTGGAATTTCCCCAGCAGAGGAGGAGAGGGAGAACCCTCTGATGCACCTCCCCTACATAACAATAGGGTGCCCTGTTGTAATATTACTAGAATGTCTTTATAAAATAAATATCTTTAACAGACTGTTGCCGAAAGAGGTGTTTATCTGTGAGTCTAACCAAGTAAGAATCCTTTTGGGAAATGTTTTGGATGACTAAGTTTTAACTGTGTAAATGTAATCTTATGTGTTTAAGTTTTCTTTTCTTAATAAATGTCTTAATATTTTAAAATCTCCAAAAGTGTTACTGGAATTTGTGGTCCTGATTTCAGTACACATATCTTATCATAGAAAATAGAAATAGAAAAAAGGGTTGTGATAGTTTGCCATGTTTCCCTTTGGATTTGGTTTCTATGTCACTTACCCACCTGTGAAACCTAGACCAAAACTTGCATTTTTAACCTGTTAAATATGCTGATTCATAAGAACATAAGAACTAGGAGCAGGAGTAGGCCATCTGGCCCCTCGAGCCTGCTCCGCCATTCAATGAGATCATGGCTGATCTTTTGTGGACTCAGCTCCACTTTCCGGCCCGAACACCATAACCCTTAATCCCTTTATTCTTCAAAAAGTATCTATCTTAACCTTAAAAACATGTAATGAAGGAGCCTCAACTGCTTCACTGGGCAAGGAATTCCATAGATTCACAACCCTTTGGGTGAAGAAGTTCCTCTAAATCTACTTCCCCTTATTTTGAGGCTATGTCCCCTAGTTCTGCTGTCACCCGCCAGTGGAAACAACCTGCCCGCATCTATCCTATCTATTCCCTTCATAATTTTAAATGTTTCTATAAGATCCCCCCTCATCCTTCTAAATTCCAACGAGTACAATCCCAGTCTACTCAACCTCTCCTCATAATCCAACCCCTTCAGCTCTGGGATTAACCTAGTGAATCTCCTCTGCACACCCTCCTGATTCGATCAATACAAGGGGCAATAAACCAATGTTTGAGGTGAGCAACCAGGCTACTAACTTTAGGATGAAAATGGAGGTTTGGAAAATTAAACTCAGCTACAGAGTTTCAGATATGTTCCAGGTATTAAGGACTTTAGCATTCAAAACAATGGCAGCTGAATATGTGAAAGGAACATTGCTCATCTCCCAACATTGCCAGAGGATTTCAGTGTTTATTTTGAAAATATAAACATGGATATGTAGATTGGGTTTGGGATCTATTTTCAACATTTGTTCGATATTTTGTTGCCCAAGTGCAGTTGGTGGAAATAACCTGCAACCACTCATAGAATTAAGTTCAGGAACACACATCTTCCCACTTTAAGCCACCTACTGTTACAAGAACTAGAATTGATTAAAGAAGCAATGGAAGTACTGCTAACTTTCCCAATGACAAGCATCATTTTCTGCTTTGGCAGTAATGAAGAAAATCGACATATCCCATCTGGATTGGGGAATGATTTACAAGCGTCATTGCCAAACATCACACTAGACTTTGCAGTTAAAAGCAGACAAATTACAACAGTAAATAAATATAAGTTTTCTTAAAAGCTTTATTAAAACAGTCCTTACACGTCCCACTTCCATATTTCTGGGCACTATATAATATTATAATTTGGATGGGGGCTGTGATTACTAATCCATTTGAAAAGGAGTCCTTTAACTAAAAATGCTATTTTAACGAAAACCACTATGCTATGCATCAGGCTCAAGGAGTCGAATGGCATTTTCCTGTTCCTCCTGTCTGCAATAAGCTGCAGGGTCTGGAGGAGTGGTGCTGTAAGAACGGAATATGTGAAGATGAGGTAAACTCCTGGTACCCAATGAAATATCATACTTTATTTTTTTAATCTTCATTTGGTTTGCTGTCTTCCTTATACCTCCAGAAGCACCTGCATAAAGGCATTGGGCGCGATCTAACCACTGCATTGCACCTAGCACGGTGCTGGTTAAATAGCGGGAAAGGACAAAACCGAGATTCACACCGGGGTGAATCAGTTTGCCATCCAACCCACCCACTCCCGACTGAGAGTTCCAGGTCTTGCCCAGATATGGGGAGCATATCATTAACCCCAATTTACATTCATTTCCAACTCATTAGCAAGATTGAAGTGACGGCCTCCAGGACATTAACTGGCTCCCCAGCAAGAAATCACACGGGTGTCGTTCAACGCTCCTTTTTAAAAATGTGAAACACGTACAGTGGCTGCTGAGGGGGGCTGAGGAGGTGAGGAGCCATTTCCATTTTTTTGACATGCAGCTCAAAGGCACTGGAGCTGCTACCCCAGTGCTTGAGGGCTGTGGGGGACCCCTCATGGGTTGGGTTTGGTTGGGAGGCTGAAACATTCAAGGTTGGGGGTCACCCCTGGGCCGAGGGGAGGGGTGGGGGGGAGTTTAGGCTTTTTGTCTGTGAGGCCTTCAAGTCATCTTTAAATATCGTGCATAAAAGGATAATTACAGCTGCTGCCCGTCTGTCCGACCAAACTCTTTCAGGACAGAGCCCCGCTCTTGGTTCTATGCTGAAGGTCATCTTAACTCCCTTGGGCCATGAGCAGCCTCTAGCTTCACAACTGAAGGCTAATAAGGAATTGACCTTGTTAGCTGTGAGAGCACTTCACAGCTGCTGGTTGTGTTTGCGACTTGCTCCTGCTGGTGGCTGCCGTTGCTGTTTCCTTCCTTTTTTGCAGCCGGACTGAAGGACAATTTTTTCTAAGATACCTGGGTCCTGAAACACCAGGCTCAGGAGGAAGCACAAGTCCAGAAGGCAATCCGGTTTGAAGCAAGAAGACGCTGCAGGACCTGCTGTGCAACATTGATCCAAATGGACCACCTGATGATGCTGTTGATGAAATGCTTTCGCAGATTGCTGCTGTTTTTATTGTTGCATGTAACTGGCACGTCACCGCTGGTGACATATGCTGGAATTAAAGGATGTTCAACAACTCCTCAAGTACCAGTGGAATATGCGGAAACCAGGACTTGATTCCGGTGAGATTGGGCCATATGGGAGGGGCCTGCACAACTGTGGCTTCTGGACGGAGAATGGTGCACATACGTGGAACAAGTCACACATTGATGGGCAGATCATTTCTAAGAGAAAGCTCTGGGCATATTACCGCATTCTTGGGCTCATCTCCATTTCTGTTCATAGAATCCCTACAGTGCAGAAGGAGGCCATTCGGCCCATCGAATATGCACCACCCCTCTGAAAGAGCACCCTACCTAGGCCCAATCTCCCAGCCTATACCCATAATCCCACCCAGGAGCAATTTAGCACATCCAATCCACCTAACTTGCAACCAGAGGAAACGCACGCAGACACAGGGAGAATGTGCAAACTCCACACAGACAAGTCACCAGTGACCGGAATCGAATCAAGGTCACTGTGCCAAGCCCTCTCAGATTTGGCACCCAGAGGAGGAGGACACCTGCTCTCAATGACCGGGAAGGTCACCACAGCCCTGAACGTTTATGCCACCGGTTCATTCTAGAGCTTGAGCGTGGGCTTGTGCAGCATTTCACAAACTGCAGCCCACAAGTGCATCCGTGAGGCCACAGAGTTGATGCCCAGGCATTAAGGGTTTATATTAACTTTGAGCTGGAGCAAGCCCACCCAGATCCCCGGGCCGCTGGATTCTCTGCCATCACCGGGATGCCCCAGGTAATTGATGCCTTGCACACACTGGGACATCAGGGGGCGCCCATCATTAACAAGACGGGGTTCCTCTCCCTAGATGTTCAACCTGTGTGCGACTACCACCTCCGGATCATGCACGTGTGTGCACACTTCCCAGAGAGCAGCTACATTCTGGGACACTAGGATTTGATTTTGATTTGATTTATTGTCAAATGTACCGAATTACAGTGAAAAATATTTTTCTGCGGCCAAGGGAACATACACGGTACGTACGTAGACAAAAGAATAATCAACAGAGAACATTGACAAATGGTACATCGACAAACAGTGATTGGTTACAGTGTAGGAGAAGGGGTCAAACAAAGCAAATACATGAGCAAGATCAGCATAGGGTGTTGTGAATAGTGTTCTTACAGGGATTCTTACAGAGATCCTCGACGTCGAGGACCACCCCAGGATGACGGATTCGCTCTTCGGGGATAAGGGGTATCCCGCTGAGGTCCTGACTGATGATGCCAGTGCGGAGGACAGAGTCCAAGATGGAGACCCGATATAATGAGGCCATGTTACCATCAGTGCTGTAATTGAGCGGTGCATCAGAATGCTCAGTATGCGGTTCCCATGTCTGGAACGCTCTGGTGATGTACTGCAGTACAGAGGGTCTCATGTTTTGTAGTTGTCTGTTGTGTCCTTCACAACCTGGCACAGCAGCGGTCGACATGCTGAAGGAGGAGCGACTTGCAGCCTCATCTTGGAGGAGGAGTCGGATCAGGAGGGGATGTTGGACAAGCCTGGGAAGGAGCCAGAGGATGGAGGACAGCAACCAAAACTTCACTGTTATACCCTCACAGGTTGTGTGTCCGTCACCCCAGGGTGACAGGCCTGTGTCGGCACTGTCAGCGGGTCAAGGCAGGAGAGTGAGGATCACTCTCTGAGGAAAGCTCTGGGACTCCTCAGTTTATGCCAAAGGCTGACTGCTGTCTTTCTGCTGACAGTGCGTCACACCCATCCCCTGAATGGGGTCTGCATCGGGGGCATTTGCTCATGGACCACTGGGCTCTGGGGGCAGGAGGAGTTGAGGTCAACACGTGGTGGGCATGCAGGCAGGCGTGCTGTGAAGATTAACGTGGCAGAGGCTTCATATGTATCAGGGCAGCACGGTAGCATGGTGGTTAGCATAAATGCTTCACAGCTCCAGGGTCCCAGGTTCGATTCCCGGCTGGGTCACTGTCTGTGCGGAGTCTGCACGTCCTCCCCATGTGTGCGTGGGTTTCCTCCGGGTGCTCCGGTTTCCTCCCACAGTCCAAAGATGTGCGGGTTAGGTGGATTGGCCGTGCTAAATTGCCCGTAGTGTACTAAAAAGTAAGGTTAAGGGGGGTGTTGTTGGGTTACGGGGAAAGGGTGGATACGTGGGTTTGAGTAGGGTGATCATTGCTCGGCACAACATCGAGGGCCGAAGGGCCTGTTCTGTGCTGTACTGTTCTATGTTCTAGGTGTAACAGATTTTAATGGTGAACAGCTGATATTTCCATTCCCCCCAGCAAAAGATAGTGCCCCACCCACCACCTCCCCACCCACCATCTCCCCACCCTACCCCCCCATGCCCAGTGACCCTCATTGCCCCAACCCCCAATGCCCAGTGACCCTCACTGCCCCAACTCCCCCCAATGCCCAGTGACCCTCACTGCCCCAACCACCCCATGCCCAGTGACCCTCAGTGCCCCACCCCCATGCCCAGTGACCCTCACTGCCCCTACCCCCCATGCCCAGTGACCCTCACTGCCCCAACCCCCCCATGCCCAGTGACCCTCACTGCCCCAACCCCCCCCATGCCCAGTGACCCTCACTGCCCCAACCCCCCATGCCCAGTGACCCTCAGTGCCCCTACCCCATGCCCAGTGACCCTCACTGCCCCTACCCCCATGCCCAGTGACCCTCACTGCCCCTACCCCCATGCCCAGTGACCCTCTCTGCCCCAACCCCCAATTCCCAGTGACCCTCACTGCCCCAACTCCCCCCATGCCCAGTGACCCTCAGTGCCCCACCCCCATGCGCAGTCACCCAGTGCCCCACCCCCATGCCCAGTGACCCTCACTGCCCCAACCCCCCCCCATGCCCAGTGACCCTCTCTGCCCCAACCCCCAATTCCCAGTGACCCTCACTGCCCCAACTCCCCCCATGCCCAGTGACCCTCACTGCCCCTACCCCCCCATGCCCAGTGACCCTCACTGCCCCTACCCCCATGCCCAGTGTCCCTCACTGCCCCACCCCATGCCCAGTGACCCTCACTGCCCCTACCCCCCATGACCAGTGACCCTCACTGCCCCAACCCCCCATGCCCAGTGACCCTCACTGCCCCAACCCCCCCCCATGCCCAGTGACCCTCACTGCCCCAACCCCCCCCATGCCCAGTGACCCTCACTGCCCCAACTCCCCCATGCCCAGTGACCCTCACTGCCCCAACCCCCAATGCCCAGTGTCCCTCACTGCCCCACCCCATGCCCAGTGACCCTCACTGCCCCAACCCCCCCATGCCCAGTGACCCTCACTGCCCCTACCCCCCCATGCCCAGTGACCCTCAGTGCCCCACCCCCATGCGCAGTCACCCAGTGCCCCACCCCCATGCCCAGTGACCCTCAGTGCCCCACCCCCATGCCCAGTGACCCTCAGTGCCCCACCCCCATGCGCAGTCACCCAGTGCCCCACCCCCATGCCCAGTGTCCCTCAGTGCCCCACCCCCATGCCCAGTGTCCCTCAGTGCCCCACCCCCATGCCCAGTGTCCCTCAGTGCCCCACCCCCATGCCCAGTGTCCCTCAGTGCCCCACCCCCATGCCCAGTGTCCCTCAGTGACCCACCCCCATGCCCAGTGATGCTCAATCTTCTTGATCTTATGTGGTTTAGTGCTACGTCTTGGTGTGTCCCCAGGATGCAGAGGTGGTGGCAGCCTGCAGCTTTTCACACCCTGTGGCCATTGGTGCCCTTGGCAGACGTCCTCTGGAGGGCCTGGAGCCGGAGGGCCCCGGCTGACGTACCGGTGCCACTGGCTTTGCTGTGCCTCCCTGTTCTGCCCGCTACCCTTGAGAGGTGCCGGTGTCAGGAGCAGGGATTCAGAAGAACTGGAGAACGCATTTGTCTCCTTGGTGGTAGGTCCCGGGGAGGCCTCCAGCGCTTCCTCCTCCCAATCGGCACCCGTAGGGCCCTGAGGGTCCCCCTGGGACAGAAGGACAGCTCAGCTCTGGGAGAACCTTGTCCAGAGGTTCAGCATCTGACTGGGATCAGCTGAGTCCTGGAATCCTGCAGATCTCCAACTGCCGCATCCCTTGGATGTTCCTACCTCCATCTGATGTGCATCAGCAACTGTGTGGTGCTCAACAGAAGCCCGTCCACTAATGTTGCCCACCGAAATGTGCGCCTCTTGTGCTGGTGAAAGCTGATGGTGTGATAGCTGTGGCGCCTCGATGGTGGTCTCCTCGGAACTCTCATACGAGTGGTCTATTGGGTGGTGGGAGGGATGGAGGGGGGACGACTCCGGATGGCCCAGCCCCATCAGATGGAGATCCTGCGAGAGACTGGACATGTAGTCATTGAGACAGGTCATCTGGGTGAAGGGGCAGTGGATCCTTACCTCTACGGCGCAGGCCAACCTCGCTATTGGTGACTGCTCTCCCCCTGGTCAGGCCTGTGATCCTTGGCGGTATCGGTGGCCCAGCTGCTGGCCGTCCAATCCCCTCGGGAGAATAGGATGTCCCATCTCTCATTCGGTGTCCAGAAGCCAGTTGAAGTCAGCATCCCCAAAGTGAGAAGCAGATCTGCGTGCTTCCATGCTTTGTGTGTTAACTGGGAGTGAGTGCTCAGGGGGAAGATTAAAAGCAGCTCCCCCTTGTTAGTGGCGAGACAGAAGCACAAGTCCGGCGAATCAGACGGCGAGACAGCCAGTAATGGCGAGAAGCTGGTGGGGGCTCATTTTCAGCACAAAGTGCTGTTAAACACGGGCCGCGATCTCGCCAACACAGCCATCGAGAAACCCACCCTGCCAATCGCTGCCAAAACGACCTTCGGAAATGTTTCCGTTAAGTCGCGCCCATTGTAAAATGCAATTGTTGCTACTTAAGAAAACTTTGACAAACAGATGACAACGCAGTGGTGTATAATCAGTACAAAAATGAAACATTTCCTACCTCGTCAGTCCTTCTT
Source organism: Scyliorhinus canicula (assembly GCF_902713615.1). Taxonomy (NCBI): domain Eukaryota; kingdom Metazoa; phylum Chordata; class Chondrichthyes; order Carcharhiniformes; family Scyliorhinidae; genus Scyliorhinus; species Scyliorhinus canicula. The sequence goes on from NC_052147.1 coordinate 2,389,416, forward strand.
CATAGAGATAAACCACCAAAGGATCGTAGGACGTCACCAGGACATATAATCGCACATCAAACTTAAAGTCTGCAATGGTAAAAATGAAGTAAATAACTCCATGTGAAGACACACTCTCCTTTGAATCAGACTAATAACAGATTAGTGGATTGGTTCAGATGGCCACATAAATGCCTCCGAGATTTAACCTGTAGGTTTAATCGCCAGGGTTTATGATGAAACTCCAGGACAGTATCATGAAAATCAATTCCCAGTTTACTTGCTATGGTGGATATTAAACATCCCACAACTGGAAGATAAGTTCACCTGGTGCCCTGGCCAACAATCATCCCTCAAATAAGATAACCTGCGACAAAGAACTCCACCTTTTTTGCTGTGTTTGCTAACATAACATCAATTGATGTATTTCAATGCCTGTGAGGGTTTGGGGTGAAGATTTCCTTTGTGCATTCACACGAAGCAAAAAAATATTTTTTCAACAATACTCAAGTTCAATACTACGAAATGACTATTTATATTTACAATTTTATTACGCACAGCATATTCATCCAATATTCTTCAGGAACAGCTTTAGAAAATCAGCTTGATTTGACTTGGGATATTTTACATCATGCCTCAGGAATGAGGGATTCTGCTCATTACGTTCAGTATACAGAACAAGTACAACAAACAAGAAATGTCCATTCCATCAACCGAGTCACCTTCTACAGGCCCAACACAATATAACAAGGCTACAGGAAGGTGAAGGTTTTGAGAAAGTGAATAAAACTATTTCAGTAACTTGGGGTTCAATCATTTAAAATTAGCATTAAGAGAACAAGTGGAGAGGTTGGGAGAAATTTATTTGGACAGAGGATTATTGGGTGCGAGGAATACTTTTACCGCATGGACTGGTGTAAGTCCATGTGCCATGATGGGCAATTGAATATTTAATGCAAATGGAATCAGGGCACAACAGCGGGATAGCCCTTACTGGCTGACCAACAGCTGGATAGCTCTTACTGGCTGACCAACAGCGGGATAGCCCTTACTGGCTGACCAACAGCGGGATAGCCCTTACTGGCTGACCAACAGCGGGATAGCCCTTACTGGCTGACCAACAGCGGGATAGCTCTTACTGGCTGACCAACAGCTGGATAGCTCTTACTGGCTGACCAATAACGGGATAGCCCTTACTGGCTGACCAACAGCGGGATAGCCCTTACTGGCTGACCAACAGCTGGATAGCTCTTACTGGCTGACCAACAGAGGGATAGCCCTTACTGGCTGACCAACAGCTGGATAGCTCTTACTGGCTGACCAACAGCGGGATAGCTCTTACTGGCTGACCAACAGAGGGATAGCCCTTACTGGCTGACCAACAGCTGGATAGCTCTTACTGGCTGACCAACAGCTAGATAGCTCTTGCTGGCTGACCAACAGCGGGATAGCTCTTACTGGCTGACCAACAGAGGGATAGCCCTTACTGGCTGACCAACAGCGGGATAGCCCTTACTGGCTGACCAACAGCTAGATAGCTCTTGCTGGCTGACCAACAGCGGGATAGCCCTTACTGGCTGACCAACAGCTGGATAGCCCTTACTGGCTGACCAACAGCGGGATAGCCCTTACTGGCTGACCAACAGCGGGATAGCTCTTACTGGCTGACCAACAGCTGGATAGCCCTTACTGGCTGACCAACAGCGGGATAGCCCTTACTGGCTGACCAACAGCGGGATAGCTCTTACTGGCTGACCAACAGCGGGATAGCTCTTACTGGCTGACCAACAGCGGGATAGCCCTTACTGGCTGACCAACAGCGGGATAGCTCTTACTGGCTGACCAACAGCTGGATAGCCCTTACTGGCTGACCAACAGCGGGATAGCCCTTACTGGCTGACCAACAGCGGGATAGCTCTTACTGGCTGACCAACAGCGGGATAGCCCTTACTGGCTGACCAACAGCTGGATAGCCCTTACTGGCTGACCAACAGCGGGATAGCCCTTACTGGCTGACCAACAGCGGGATAGCTCTCACTGGCTGACCAACAGCTGGATAGCTCTTACTGGCTGACCAACAGCTGGATAGCTCTCACTGGCTGACCAACAGCTGGATAGCTCTTACTGGCTGACCAACAGTGGGATAGCCCTTACTGGATGACCAACAGCTGGATAGCTCTTACTGGCTGACCAACAGCTGGATAGCTCTTACTGGCTGACCAACAGCTGGATAGCTCTCACTGGCTGACCAAAGAGCTGACAGACAAAATGGGCTAAATGGCTTCCTTCTGGTACAAGCAGAAAATCTTGCCTGAACAAAGCACCTTCAGAGAAATACAGGTGAAGAAAATGGAGGTGAAGTCAAAGAATGGGACACAAGGACAGACGACACAAAAAGGCAGCTTCCAAGGAGAGTCTTTGGGTTTGAGAGAGAGAAAGCAAGAGGTATTGGAGGAGACCGGCTGAAGGAGGGAATTCAATAGAAAGCAATCCAAACAGCTGAAGGTGTAGCAAAAGGAGGGGGGAAATACATGAGGGGGGGGGGGGGGGGGGGGGGATCAATGTCAGATAGTTTGGAGGCAGCTGTAGGGCTAGTGTGACACGAATAGCGATTATTATTGGAGAAGTTTAAAAGAGAGGAGGGGAGGTCATGCAGAGGTCAAGTGTGTAGCAGGAAGAACAAGTTGGATCAACATACAAATGAAAACTGACCCAAATCTGTTCATGCCAAGAAATAGCCAGCATATGTAGAAATGGAGGGTACCAAGGATGAATCAAACTCAGGACAACTAGGGATAGGTAATAAATGATGGCCTTGCCAACAATGCCTATATCCCAAAAATGAATAGAAAAAAAAAGGATGTAATACATGGTGCAGCAGCATGAATGGAGAGTTTAGTGGATAGCATTAGCTCTTTTCAAACCAGTACCCTGTTACAATTGGACTCGGCGACAGTGGATATTCAATAAAATAATACAATTAAATTCCCATTCATACTGCTACATGAAGCACTTTTCATAGAATGTCTTACTCCTAATCATGGAAGGAAAGAACATTAAAATCTGTGAACACGTGGGGTAATGACTGGGCACTGACCATACAGCCAGAGGTGATGGGTCTAAGAGTCCTGCTCCCTCAGTGGCAAGACGATACCCTTGTAAAGACAGTGGGTTTTGAAGGAAGCACTTAATTGTGTATTCGCAATTTAACAAGAACAAGATAAGATGTCCAAATAAAGCCATTAAATTAAGTGCAAGCTGCTGAAAAAAGTAACATACCATCTATTAGCAGCGGAGAGCGGATGTAACGCGAAACTAGGATACTCTCGTCTGTCGCAATCTGGTTGGGCTAAAACATTGGAAAGTAAAATAAGAAACAAGGTTTGAGAGCAGTACAACGAACCGGTGCCCAGCGGTTAGAGACGTGCAGATCAATAAACCATCATTTAATACTTAAATAAAAGCAAAATACTGTGGATGCTGGAAATCAGAAATCAAACAGAAAATGCTGGAAAAACTCAGCAGGTCTGGCAGCGTCTGTCGAGAGAAACAGAGTTAATGTTTGCCGTACATATGACCCTACTGCACAAGTTCTGTAGAAGGGTCAATGGACTTGAAACGTTAACAGTGTTTACTTCTCCAAAGGTGCTGCCAGACCTATTGAGTTTATCCAGCATTTTCTGTCTTTATCATCGTTTAACCTGTCTCTACCCTGGCACCAGCACGCAAGTCACTGAAACTGCAGCATTCTAGTCAGACACATGCAGAGTGCGGTGTCCAGCTACGGTAACTGAGATGCAAGCCCAGGAAGCTGATCATATAAAAGTTACAAGTCTGTGCCCATTATGGGAGGAACTGGGTTGGAAGGAAATACTGGAGAAACTTAGTTATTCAGCTTTGAAAGAACACGACTGAGAAGTGAACTTACCGAGGTACAGAAAAGGGAGATCTAGAGCACAATGATCAGCTATGGTTTGGGCCTCGCACTCTCAGCTGTTTTGGTCAACATTTTTCTCTCAACTGACATCACTAAAACAGATTATCGGATCATTATCACATTGTTTTTTTGTCGGGGCTTTCTGTGTACATATTGACGGTCATGTTTCCTGCATTAGACTGACGGCTACACTTCAAACTGACTTCACCAAGTTGTTTTGGGATGTCCGGAGGTTGGCTACAAGTCTTGCTTTCTACCTTTAAACTAAACCCTGACAGCACAACAAGAGGTCAGGATTGAAGGTAGAACAGTCAAGCTGTCTTCGCCATATGTCCATACAGATACTTTCCTGCATGGTTCAGGAGCAGGAACCCGATGAGGGAAAGACATACAGCAGGGATTCAGCATGAGGCTAAGCTTCACCCCCACCGCTACAGAGTTTGGAAGACAAGGCAAATTATAGCACTCTCAGTTCTACCCCAGATGGGTTGGGCTGACTCAACAGAGGCAAAGTCTAACCGGCCATTTCACTGACCTACAGGAGGAGTTGGGGGTGGGGTCTGTTCACAAACACTTACATTCGTGACCAAGTAGACTCCACGGCCCCTCGAAGATGCGACTGGTTTAACAATCCATGGTCCTTTTTCCTTTGTATGTGCAGCTTTAAAAAGATAAAATAAACATCAGCAGTTATTAACATCAACAATTATCAACAGTTTCTGATTAGTTTCAACTAGAACGAAATTATTAATAGAATTCTAATTTTTCTATTACACAACCTAGTCAAACTGGTCTCCGGGGTTTAGCCCAACAAGGATCCAGAGCCTGGGCAGAATCCAAACAGGAGCTGTCCAGGAGCACAACCCAATTAGAAACTGGGGTGTTTGATAGAACCTTATTAGGAAACATTCTAGTTCGATGCTCTGAGTTGATATAATTGAAACAGTTACAAAGTCGCTCCAGGTATATTTATTCCATGTTCCACTGTTCAAATCCATGGGGCACAAATCAGCGACGAGGAATAAAAATAGAAATGTGAAAGAAGTTAGCAGAAAAGGACATTGAAGCAGACAGCATAAATGGAATCAAGGATCTAGCAGATTAGTTTCGAGACATTGGTCAATGGAAATAGTTAAGCTTTCTCACAATTCTCCCTCTTATTAGGAATGGGTTAGGATCAAACACACTGTCGTTGCTGTCCGCACTCGGCATCACCACCTGCACACCGAGAGCCGGGTGTGACCACAGTACTCGGATGGGACTCAGCAGCAATTTTCTAAACAGTGAGCTCCTTAAGGCAACCGGGTCCCCGACAGAGCATACAGAATTGCCAAACAAGAGACTCTGATTTGCCTTATCCCTGGAGGTGCGGCTGGGAGAAAACTATCCCTTCACAAAAAACTATGAGGCAATATCTAATTTGGCAGCAGGAAAAGGCGATCAGTCCCGGCTCCGGGTCACTGTCCGTGTGGAGTTTGCACATTCTCCCCACGTCTGCGTGGGCCTCACCCCCACAATCCAAAGATGTTCAGGGTGGATGGATTGTTCACGTTAAATTGCCCTTTAATTGGAAGAATTCTTTTTTTTTTTAAAAAGAAAAAGGCGGTCAGGTGCAGATCACCTGTCCCTTTAGCAACATTTTAGAACAGTACAGCACAGAACAGGCCCTTCGGCCCTCGATGTTGTGCCGAGCAATGATCACCCTACTCCAACCCACGTATTCACTCTATACCCATAACCCAACAACCCCCCCCTTAACCTTACTTTTAAGGACACTACGGGCAATTTAGCATGGCCAATCCACCTAACCCGCACATCTTTGGACTGTGGGAGGAAACCGGAGCACCCGGAGGAAACCCACGCACACACGGGGAGGACGTGCAGACTCCGCACAGACAGTGACCCAGCCGGGAACCGAACCTGGGACCCTGGAGCTGTGAAGCATTTATGCTAACCACCATGCTACCCTGCTACCCCGTTCTTGGATATGAAGTGAGGGTCAATCAACTCTAAGCCACACCCTGTCAAAGTGCTTGGTTTTTCCATTCTAGGCTGTGGATATTTATTGTCCTTTCCTTAGTTAGGGCTGAGACGGTGATGGTGGACCTCCTCCTTAACCAGGGGGTTTTGTGGAACCAAGAATCCTGTTGGGCCATTTCACAGGTTGAGTTAAGACTCAGGCATGCTGGAGTGGGCCTGGAGATACATACAAGCCCAAACCAATGACGAATGACAGGTTTATTTCTCTATCGGGCATCAGTGAAGCAGAGAATCTGATCATAGTCATTTTTCTTGTTCACTGATGTGAATGGATTTGAAGTCACTTTCCCTGGATTGCTGCTTGAGTAATATAATCACTAACTAATACAGGCCCCACACTGCACTCGATGTAGCATCATTTGGATTGGACTAAATTACAATTCTGTGTAAAGTCCTTACTCCACAATTCCTGGAACTCGGAGGGTAGGATGTAAGCCTGAGGTACAATGTTGAAGTGTTTGAACCCATAGGTTTGCTGCATGCGTTGGATATTTTTGTACAGCCGATCCTTCCTGGTCAATTCATAGGATCTGGAATCAAGGAAATAGAGAAAAATGTAATGTAAAAAGAAAAATCATACCTTCAGGTAGTTACTGTGTATAACATAATGGATGTTACCACCACTAATGGAGATTGCACTCTGACTTGATAGCACACTTACTGCAGCTCAAGTGGAGCTGCTCTTTAATGAAAGGGACCTGCTTCTCCAAGATAGGAGGCTGTGACAGGTTATACACAGAAACGGTGATCAAAAGTATTATCATAGCATTTACAGTGCAGAAGGCGGCCATTTAGACCATCGCGTCTGCACTGGCTCTTTGAAAGATCACCCTACCCAAGCCCATACCTCCACCCTATCCCCATAACCCAGTAACCCCACCCAACACCAAGGGCAATTTCGGACACTAAGGGCAATTTATCACGGCCAATCCACCTAACCTGCACATCTTTTGACTGTGGGAGGAAACCGGAGCACCCGGAGGAAACCCACACAGACACGGGGAGAACGTGCAGATTCCACACAGACAGTGACCCAAGCCGGGAATCGAGCATGGGACCCTGGAGCAGTGAAGCAACAGTGCTAACCACTCTGCTACCGTACTGCCCATTGGACTGAGTTTTGTCATAAATCCAATGCGAGAAAGTAAAATTCATACGAGTTGTTTCTGACTATGTTAAAAAATGCTTAATTTTTAAAGATTTTTAATTAGATGAAAAATCCCTCCATGGAGTGGCACCTTGACGTGATGGAGGTGTTTGAGTGTTCTGCTGATCCAGAGAGGGATGCTTTTGGGAGTCTTAAATTCCTGGCAGGGTCACCCATGACGGTATGGTCAGAGGGGAGGAACCAGCGCACTCCAAAACAAGTCCTCAAAGGCAGATCAGGCAGAAGATACTCGTACGGTATCACTGACTGTGATGGCTGCAGCAGTACGAAGCCCCTCAGTCAAGGTTTACTTGTCACTGAAACTGGGCCTACCTTCTGTCAACGATGGGTGTTTGCTGATGTGCAACAGCAGACCTACATTAAAAGATGTCAACCTAGAGGAAACCAACACACCTTCCACACAAACATAGCCCTCCAGCGATCAGTGAGGGGGCAGGACTGAGAGATCTGGAAGTCCCTAGCTTCGGACAGGCACAGAGTTTGATTCAGTGGTTTCGCTCTTGGAATAGGAACAGGGGAGTGTTTCGGCAGCTTTCATCCCGACTGAGCAGCCCTCCTCAGGATCTGCTCTGCTCACCCCGCATGGGGAAAGGGCTGGAAAAGGTGCCATGAAAATAGACTATTCCATCTCCAACCCTACTGGAAAACCACAACCAGCACCTCAACCTGGGGTCAGAAAATCAAAGTTGAACTCAATTTCGGAACCTGGAACGTCCAAACCCTCATGGATAATGAGCAACAATCGACCGGAACGGAGGATGTCGTTGTTGTCCATGAACTCAGGCACCCCAACATTGGCATTGCTGTCCTGCAAGAGACTCGAAGGGACGGTGAAGGGCAGCTGAGGGCAGTGGTTACACCTTCTTCTGGAGAGTGAAATCTGAAGATAGGCCCAGGACGTATGGAATTGGTTGCACCATCAAGAACAAACTCATCAACCAACTCTCAGAGCTCCCTGTCGGCAGCTCAGAACTCTCCATCTACAGCTTGCCAAGAACCAGCAGGCAACAGTTGTGAGTGCCTATGCCCCAAACCTTGATGCCAATGAAGAGTCCAAAGAAGGTTTCTACTCCACCCTTTCAGCATACTCTCCAACATTCCTAACGAAGATAAGATCATCCTCCAGGGTTGGAAAGGACTCCCAACTCTGGAAAGGAACCATCAGAAAGGAAGGAATTGGAATTGAAACTCCAACGGGGTTTTCCTGCTCACCAAATGCATGGAACACCAGCTTGTCATGACTAACACACTTGGAAGAACCTCCCGATTGAAGGGACACAATTCTTTGAGAACACCTGACAGCAAGAGGAGGTCCAGAAAAGGCGCCTGGGAAAGAAAAATTAATGATCGAGTCCAAGCACCATTCCCCACTTCCCAGAAATACCTGCCAAGTGTGCGGTTGGAGATGCAGCTCTAGGGTCTAGGATCATGGGCAGCACGGTAGCACAGTGGGTAATACTGTTGCTTCCAGGGTCCCAGGTTTGATTCCCGGCTTGCATCACTCTCGGTGCGGGGTCTGTAGGATCTCCCTGTGTCTGCGTGGGTTTCCTCCGGGTGCTCCGGTTTCCTCCCACAGTCCCAAAAGACGTGATGTTAGGTGAATTGGACATTCTGAATTCTCCCTCAGTTTACCTGAACAGGTGCCACAATGTGGCAACTAGGGGATTTTCACAGTAACTTCACTGCAGCGTTAATGTAAGCCTACTTGTGACAATAATAAAGATTATTGTCATCAGCCACAGAACCCATGACCAGTGCCTTGAGTTTCTTAGGTGCACAACCAAACTCGTTAGCGAGTGATCGCCGAAGAAGGAGATACAAAATTTTTAGACGTGCAAAGAACAAATCATCTTGTAGACAATGCACTGACATCCTTTGTAACTCCATCGATCTGGAGGTTTGTAACAGTGTGCAGCGTGCTCTAAATCCCAAAACCACTGAAAATTAACCATGTTGAATATCAGTTTTCTTAAATGGTACAAATTTACGCATTCGCAAGAGCGCAGTGCAGATTTCTGATCTTCCCCCATTGCATTTCAGATGTGTTTAAGTTCAGCCTTGCTTCCTATTCTATTGGCTTAATTGTTGTTTTTTTAATTTAGGGTACTCAATTCTTTTTCCAATTAAGAGGCAATTTAGCGTGGCCAATTCCTGCACACCCTATTGTCTTAATTGTAATGAAAAATTATCCCGTGCTGCGTCATCATTTCAAAGCAAATTACAAAAGGGGGATTGTGGATATTCATTCATCAGTCAATGATAAATCAGAGAACAATTAGTCTCTCTGAAGAGGTGTTCAAACATTTTTGAATCCCTGATGACTCCTTCTGACATGCGATGAACCCCAGTACTTCATTTGCACACTTGGCAGCTCTTGACTTCTGGTTGCTATCTTTAAAGATGCATATAGCTAGGGGCAGCACAGTGGCGCAGTGGGTTAGCACTGCTGCCTCATGACACTGAGGTCCCAGGTTCGATCCCGGCTCTGGGTCACTCTCAGTGTGGAGTTTGCATTCTCCCCGTGTTTGCGTGGGTTTCGCCCCCACAACCTAAAAAAAAGATGTGCAGGGCAGATGGATTGGCCATAACATTTTATTAAAAAATATATACAATGCCAAACTGTACAAACACTAATTATGTGTTGGAGAAACAGGGTACCCTCCCCTCAGTACTAATGTTCGGGGAGGAGGTGGATACTCCGATTATTAAAACAGTTCACAACACAGTAGTCCAAAAAACAAACAACATAAGCACTAAACTAAATTGCCCCTTAACTGGAAAAAATGAATTGGGTACTTTAAATTTAAAAACAAGATGCGTATAGCTGTTTTCACAGATCTAATTTCACTGCTGCCCTATTTGGCTACTATATTCAAAAGGAGTAAGTGGCTTCCTTATTCGTCCAATCAAAACTAACCATCTGACACTTCACTATGTTCAATTTATTTGCCATTTATCCAGCCACACTCGTATTTTGCTGCAATCAAACAGATAAATCAAACTTTCAGATAATTGAGAGAAATATCGCTTACCTAGGGAAATGGTTGACTTTCTGAAACTCCAGCAGCGTGCGTAACACATAAGGTTTGAGATGGGTACCTGTCCACATCAGGTTGAAATCATTACTGTTGGGATGGACCTGCATGTGAAGAAAAGGGAAACATGACTGCATTAGTACCAACAATCCATTTTGCAAAAAAGGGTAGGGATGTCAGTACTTCTTTAAAAATAAATTGAGTGTACCCGCTGCGCCACCTTGCTGCCGAGGGATGCCAGTACATGTGAGTAAGACACTTTATTATCATTGTCAAACATAGCCAGAATAGGCTCTGCTTTTCAGTCAGGGGATGGGGGTGCCACTGGTAAGGCCATTATTTGCTTAAATCCCCAATTATCCCTACAGAGGTGGCCTTTTTGAATAGCAACAGTCCACATGGTATGCACCCACCCACAGTATTGTTAGGGAGGAACGTCCGGATTTTTTTTTTTCTAAATTTAGCGTTGCCAATTATTTTTCTTTTCCAATTAAGGGGCAATTTAGCGTAGCCAATCCACCTAACCAGCACATCTTTGGGTTGTGGGGGTGAAACCCACAGAGACATGGGGAGAATGTGCAAACTCCACACCGACAGTGACCCAGGGCCGGGATTCGAACCCGGGTCCTCAGCGCTGCAGTCCCTGTGCTAACCACTGTGCCACCTGCCGCCCCGGAAGTTCCAGGATTTTGACCCAGTGACAGAGAAGGAATAGCGATACATTTCCAAATCAGGATGAGGTGTGGTTTGGAGGGGAACTTGCAGACGGTGGTGGTACCATGTGCCTGCTGCCCTTGCCCTTATAGGTGGTACAGGCTGCAGATTGAGGATGTTGTGTCTTGATCCTTGGCAAGTTGCTGCAGTATCTCATAGTTGGTCAATCACATTATCACTATGCGCTGGTGGTGGAGGGGGTGAATATTTAAGGTAGTGGAAGGGGTGTCGATCAAGCAGGCTGCTTGGCCATGGTGGTGTTGAGTCTCGTGAGTACGGTGCAGAGTATTCAATCACACTCCTGGCTTGTGCCATGTGGATGGTGCACAGAATTCCAAATCTGTCACCTTCTCTAATAACCACAGTATTTTCTGGCTAAGTTTCTAATAGATAGTGGCACCCAGGATGTTGATTGGAGGATTCAGCCATGGTAACGTCATTGAACGATGGTTAAATGTTCTCTTGCTGGAGATGGTCATTGTTGGGGACTGTGTGGCACAAATGTTTCTGGCTACTTATTAGCCTAAGGATTTGCTGCATGTGGTCATTAACCGAGGAGCAGAAAAAGGAACCAATTGCTGAGCAGTCTTAAGAGAAAAATCTCCTTTCTGACTTTACGATAAGATGAGTGTTATTGATGAAGCATCTGGAGGTGGTTGATCCTCAGACAGTACCAAGGAATTCTTGGGGAAAAGTCACCTGCAAATACCTACCTTTTGCGGCAGGAATCTTACCGGAGAGAATGGCAGTGACATGGGTACTATTGCACCAAGGCTAGAACCCTTACAGGAACTCGCCTTCATTTGTCCCCATATGGAATCCGGATCACTGACCCACAACAGGATCTTCTCAATATTGGCTGCCCAATAGCAAATTAAACTGGATAAAGCCAAGCCTCACGATTGCCGATCTCTCTGGATGGACACCCTGCAGACGTCTTAGGGGTCTTACCCACCTAAATTAACCAAAAAACAGGGCGTCACGGTGACGCAGTGGTTAGCACTGCTGCCTACAGCACTGAAGACCTGGGTCCAATCCCGGGCCCGGGTCACTGTCCGTGTGGTGTTTGCACATTCTCCCCATGCTGTGTAGGTCTCACCCCCACAACCCAAAGATGTGCAGGTTAGGTGGATTGGCCACATTAAATTGCCCCTTAATTGTCAAAAATTAATTGGGCAATCTAAAATTTTTTTTAAAACTTTGACAAAAAAGGACTGGGGTTGAGGAGGGGGGAACGTGTGGAGATAGTTTTCATTATCTCACCTATAGTGGATACTGGGTCCGTAATATAAAGAAACAGGTCATCCGTGTACAAGGACACAATATGCTCTAGGGGCGGCACCGTAGCACAGTGGTTAGCATTGCTGCCTCATGGCGTTGAGGTCCCTGGTTCGATCCCGGCCCCGGGTCACTGTCCCGAGTGGAGTTTGCACATTTTCCCCATGTCTGTGTGGGTCTCACCCCAACAACCCAAAGATGTGCAGGGGAGCCGGATTGGTCATGCCAAATTGCCCCTTAAAAGGGATACAAAAAAGGACCCCTATGCCCCACCCTCCCAGACTTATCCTCCTCACTTACTAGAAGATCTCAGCTCTTTGCCAAAGCAAACAGGAGCAGAGTTAATGGACATCCCTGCCTCGTGTTCCTATACAGTGGAAAGTAGCCAGAATTCAAAGCATTTGTGCGAACACTAACAGTGGGGTCAGAGACAATAAACGATTCCAGGATATAAACTTTTGCCCAAATCCAAAACTCCCCAGAATCTCAAAGAGATATTACCACTCCACTCTATCAAACACCTTTTCAGCATCTAGGGAAATGATCATCCGAGGAGGCGGAGGAAGACACAATTTAACAGACGGTATATATTGGCCGATAACTGCAGGCCCTTGAAGAAGCCTGTCTGATCTTCCAAGGTCACCTCTGAGAGGCAGGGTTCAAACCGCAGTGCCAGCACTTTAGCCAGTAACTTAGCGTCCACATTTAAAAGTGAAATAGGTCAGCACGACCCATAGTCTGTTGGGTCTTTGTCTTTTTAAGAAAAAAGGAAATAGTGGCCTGCGCAAATGTAAAGGGCAACGAATCCCGGGATAAGGAGTCGTTAAACATATCTAAAATTAGAGGGACCAATTGCTCTGCAAACATCTCATATAACTCAATGGGGAATCCATCAGGGCCAGGAGCTTTACCCTGCCTCAACCCAATACATTTCATAATTTCCTCAGCAGCCCGACTAGCTCAGTCGGTAGCGCATGGGACTCTAATTTCAAGGTCATGGGTGCGAGCCTCACGTTGAGCGCTTTTGTTTCTTTGGGGTTGCACGATGACACAGTGGTTAGCGCTGCTGCCTCACAATGTCAGGGGTCCAGGTTGAATTCCAGCCTGGGTCACTGCCTGTGTGGAGTTTCTATATTCTTCTCATGTCTGTGTGGGTTTCCTCCGGGTGCCCCGGTTTCCTCCCACAGTCCAAAGATGTGCAGGTTAGGTGGATTAGCCATGGTAAATTGTCCCTTTAATGTCTAGGGATGTGCAGGTTGGGTTATGCGGTTACAGGGACAGGGGGGAGTGGGGAAGGTCGGTGCTGACTCGATGGACCGAATAGCCTCCTGCTGCACTGTAGGGATGCTATTCTATTCTATGATTCTCTGGGCCCAACGGGGATTCCAACTCTTCACGCCTCTCCCCCTCCACAGCTTTAATCACGCCCATTTTTCTTTACAAAGGAATCTGTCTCCCCCGGTGAATCACAAAAAAAGTCTTTCCCCATAAAAGTCACTCTTAGCCGCACTGGGTACACCGCCCAAAACCGGACTCCACTTTTGTACAGAGTGGCCTTGGCTTTGTTGAACGCAGCCGACTTCTTCATCAGCTCCGCTCCCACATCCTGCTAAAACCTGATGGACAGGCTGGAGACAATTCATACCTCTTTAACCTGTGATTATCCCTCTCTCCAGTTGCTCCGTTTGGACTTGTAGACTTAATTACCTGCAAAGACTCACATTCAAAGTATCGTCTTACATATTTGACTTTGTCTATTGAAATATTTAAACCTCTTCATTCACCTGAGGAAGGAGCTGTGCTCTGAAAGCTAGTGATTCGATACAAATCTGTCGGACTTTAACCTGGTGTTGTAAGACTTGTTATTGTGCCCACCCCAGTCCAACGCCGGCATCTCCACATCATGTCTTTCACATGCACCTGGCTCTTTGGTTTGGCTTCAGGATGGCAACTAATTTTTGGGTCTGCTGAGCGCTGCTGTTTCCATGTTCTCTGACACTCTTCACTGAGGCTGGCTTAACGATAATGCCAGGTCTTGTGATTATAGATTGTGGTGGAATGCAATTCTGCAGCTGCTAATGGCCTCCAATGCCTTATGGATAACTTGTCTAAATCGCCTTGAAGCCTCTTAACATCCTTTTCACTACTCACATTCACACCTACTTTCGAGTCATCAGCAAACATTAAATATTACATTTGGTTCCCTTATTCAAATCATTAATATAAATATTATAATAGCTGAGGCCCAGCAACAGGCCCTGCAGGACCCCACTAGTCACCACCTGCCACTCGGAAAAAGACCCATTTATTCCTACTCTGTTTCCTGTCTGCTAACCAGTTTGCAATACAAGCCAATCTATTACTCCAATCCCATGCGCTTTAATTTTGCTCTTATGTGGGACTTTAAAGCTTTCTAAAAATCCAAATACACCACATCCACCAATTATCCCAATCTATTCGGCTAGTTACATCCCCAAAGAACTCCGGTAGGTTTGTCAAACATTATTTCCCTTTCACAAATCCATGTTGACTTTGTCTAATCTCATTCATATTTTCAAAGTGTTCTGTTATCACATCATAGAATCTCTACACTGCAAAAGGAGGCTATTCAGCCAATCGAGTCTGCACCGACCCTTGGAAGAGAACCCTACCTAGGCCCGCTGCCCCACCCTATCCCCGCAATTCTATCTAATCGTTGGACACCATGGGGCAATTTAGAATAGCCAATCCACTTAACATGCACATCTTGTGAAAAAGTGCAGACTCCACAGCCACCCATGGTCAGAATTGAACCCCAGTCTCTGGCACTGTGAGGCCGCCATGCCGTCCTTAATAATAGACTTTATCATCCCAATGAGTGATGTTAGACTAACCGGTCTGTAATTCCCTGCTTTCTCCCTCTGTCCATCCTTGTCTAAATAGTGGGGTTATATTTGCCACCCTTCAATCTGCTGGGACTGTTCCAAAATCTACAGAATTCTGGAAGATTACAACCAAACCATCCACTATTTCTATAGCCACCTCCTTTAACATCCTGGGGTGTAGATTATTAGGTCTGGCGATTTATCGGCTTTATTCCCATTCATTTCTCCAACACTATTTATTTAGTAATACTAATATTCTTCAATTCCTCATTCTCGTTGGACCCTTGATTTTCTAGTATTTTTGAAAAGTTATTTGTGTCCTTTCTGTGAAGACTAAACTGATGTAGTCGTTTACTTGCTCTGTTATTTCCTTGCTCTCCATTATAAATTCTCCCATTTTGGACTGTAAGGGACCAACATTTGCCTTCTATAATCTTTTCCTTTTTACAGACTTATGGAAGTTTTTATAGTCCGTTTTTATGCTCCTTGCAATTTTCCTCTTACTCTATTTTTCCATCTTAATCAATCTCCTTATCCTCCTTTAATGAATTCTAAATTGCTCCCAGTCCTCAGATTTGCTACTTTTTCGAGCAACTTTATGATTCCTCTTTGGATCTAATACTATCCTTAATTTATTTTGTTCGCCATATCTGGTTCGCTTTTTCTGTTCTTCCGACATGGAAAGTATTGATTCATCAGCTGAGGAAAGGTGGTAGGTGGTAATCAGCAGGAGGTTTGCTTGCCCATGTTCAACCTGACAGGAGAGTTCATGGGAGTTAATGGTGAGCTTTCCCAGGGTCACTGCATCCTGACTATATACCCCTGTGCCACTATCTCTGACAGGTGGTGGGACAGGACATATGCCGTGATGGTGCTAGAGGAGTCTGGAACTTGGCTGAAAGGTATGACTCAGTGAGTATGACTATGTTGGGCTTTTGCTCGATGAGTCAGTGGGACAGCCCTCCTAATACTGGCACAAGTGTCCAATTGTTAGTGAAATTGCACAATCGACTGGGCTGGGTGTGCCTTTGTCATGTTCAATGTCTAGGTTGTTGTTGGCTTTATTCTCATTAGAACTTTTTGTAGAAGTTTCAGAGGATTATTAGAGTCTCTGGTCATATGGAAAGCACACCAGCAAGGTCAGCAGAATCCTTCCGGAAAGGATGTTAGTGAGCCAGATGGTTTTTCACAACAAGTAAATAGTTTCATGGTCATCATTATTGATTGACGAGAACTTTTTATTCCAGGTTAATTTAATTAACTGAATTTAAGTTCTCTAGCTGCCGCTGTGGGATTTGAACTCATGGCTCCAAATCATTACATCAAGCCACTGGATCAATAGTCCAGTAGCATAATTACTATCCTTGTTTCCTCGATGTGGTGGATAACTGCTCTATCTGTCCCGTAAGAACATACAAATTAGGAGCAGGTTCGGGCCATTCAGCACCTTCAGCCTGCTCCACCATTCAATGAAATCCTGGCTGATCTGCCTCTGGCCTCAACTTGACATTCTACCCACCTCCGATAACATTCAACTCCCTGGTTAGACAAGAATCTGTCCACCTCTGCTTTAATATTATTCAATGAGCCTCTCTCCACCGCTCTATGGGGAAGGGAATTGCAAAGATTCACAACCCTCAGAAAAAAATTCTTCTCACCTCCATCGTAATGGAGCGAAGCGCGGGATGGAGCGAAGCGCGGGATGGAGCGAAGCGCGGGATGGAGCGAAGCGCGGGATGGAGCGAAGCGCGGGATGGAGCGAAGCGCGGGATGGAGAGAAGCGCGGGATGGAGAGAAGCGCGGGATGGAGAGAAGCGCGGGATGGAGAGAAGCGCGGGATGGAGAGAAGCGCGGGATGGAGAGAAGCGCGGGATGGAGAGAAGCGCGGGATGGAGAGAAGCGCGGGATGGAGAGAAGCGCGGGATGGAGAGAAGCGCGGGATGGAGAGAAACGCGGGATGGAGAGAAACGCGGCGGTCTGCAGGTGAGACTGAAGCCACACAGTTTCAAATCTCCTCTCCCCAGCATACACCTGGCAAACGTCCAAGCGATCGAAAACAAGCTAGATGAGCTTAATGCCAGACTTACCTCTCAGAGGGAAGTAAGAGACTGCTGTGTGCTCTAATTCATAGAGATATGGCTCACCCCCGCCTCACGGAACTGTGCCATACAACTTGATGGCTTCTCAATACACCGGAGGGACTGCACGGCATCATCGGGCAAAGCGAAGGGTGATGGGGTTTGCCTCCTCATCAACTCCTCCTGGTGTTTGGATGTGGCGTACCCTGGCAAACTATTGCTCCCAAACCTGAAATACCCGACTGTGAAGTGCCGCAGCCTGTACTACCTTCCACACGAGTTCATTTCTGCCATTAACACAGCGGTACATCCCACCCCAGGCAGAATTGAGGAAGGCACTGGACAAATTGTACACGGCTACAAACAACAAACAAAACAGAACTCCCAGCGGCCTTATTCATCGTGACCGGGGACTTCAACCAGGCCAACCTCAAGAGTGTACTGCCAAAATTCCACCAACACAACTCCTGACCACTGCTACACAAGCATCATGGGCGCCTCCCGATCCATCCCCCGACCGCACTTCGGAAAATCGGACCATAAGTAGGTGCTCTTTCTCCCGGCATACAAACAGAAACTCAAGCAGGAGAATCCGGTAAAGAAGATCGTGCAATGCTAGTCAGAGGCAACAAAAGAGTTCCTACGTGACTGCATGGAGTCAGTGGGCTGGTCCATATTTAAGAACTCAGCAGCCAACCTAAATGAGTATGCCACCACCGTCACAGACTTCATCAGCAAATGTGTAGAAGATTGTATGCCAAAGAAGGTAGGACGTACATTCCCAACCCCACCCCCTCCCAGAAACCATGGCTTAATCGGGAGATTGACTCCCTACTGAAGGACAGGTCTGAGGCGTTCAAGACAGGCAACGTTGACCAATACAAGAAATCTAGGTACGGAGACTTTCTCTCCGCAAAGTCACCAGGAATGCCAAGAGACACCAAGGTAGAGTCACAGACTAACGCTACGGACTCTCGTCGGTTGTGGCAAGGCTTAAACAACATAACGGGCTACAAAGCAAAGCTGAGTAGAATCTCCAACACCAGCACACCCCTCCCTGACGAACTCATTGCATTCTATGCTCGGTTCAAGCAGGAAACCACCAATCTGCTGTCAACTTCCCCAACAGCTTTGGACACACCCATACCTACCATCACAGCGTCCAATGTCAGATCAGCTGTCTTGAAAGTGAACCGTCAGAAGGCGACGGATCCTGACAGAGTCCCTGGTCATGCATGAAGCTCCTGCGCGGACCAACTGGCGGGTGTGTCCGCAGCAGACGTCTTCTTCCTGGGCACCATCTCCCTGTGTTCATCCCTGAAGCATCTCGACAACAAGGACTCCCACGTCAGACTCCTATTTACAGACTGCAGCTCCACCTTCAATGCCATAATCCCATCCAAGCTCATAGCAAAGCTCCAGAACCTAGGACTTGGCTCCTCACTCTGCAACTGGATCCTCGACTTCCTGACCCATAGACCACAATCAGTAAGAATAAACAACAACACCTCCTCCTCCATAAGTCCTCAATATGCGTGGCACAGCAACACAGTGGTTAGTACTGAGTCTGCACAGCACCAGGATCCCGGGTTCGATTCCCAGCTTGGGTCACTGGCTGTGCGGAGTCTGCACGTTCTCCACGTGTCTGCGTAGG
The DNA here is from genome assembly GCF_902713615.1 of Scyliorhinus canicula. Taxonomy (NCBI): domain Eukaryota; kingdom Metazoa; phylum Chordata; class Chondrichthyes; order Carcharhiniformes; family Scyliorhinidae; genus Scyliorhinus; species Scyliorhinus canicula. The sequence goes on from NC_052147.1 coordinate 2,408,163, forward strand.
CTTCCTCCGGGCGCTCCGGTTTCTTCCACAAGTCCCGAAAGACATGCTTGTTAGGTGAATTGGACATTCTGAATTCTCCCTCAGTTTACCCGAACAGGCGCCATAGTGTAGCAACTAAGGGATTTTCACAGTAACTTCATTGAATGTTAAAGTAAGCCTTCCTGAACACTAATGAAGATTATTATTATTACCAGTGCCATGCAAGGCTGCGTATCTAGGCCCCTATTATACTCCATTACACGCACGACTGTGTGGCAAAACTTGACTCCAACTCCATCTGCAAGTTTGCTGATGACACGACATACTGGGTCGGATCTCGAAAAACGGTCAGAGTACAGGAGATGGAGACCCTAGTGGAGTGGTGTAACGACAACAATCTCTCCCTCAATGTCAGCAAAACTAAGGAACTGGTTTTTGACTTCAGGAAACAAAGTAGCCTACACATTCCCGTCTGCATTAATCGTGCCGAGGTGGACATGGTTAACAGCTTCAAATTTCTAGGTGTGCATATCACCAACAATCTGTCCTGGTCCACCCACGTCGCCGCTACGAACCTACAACCAAGAAAGCACAACAGCTCCCATACTTCCTCAGGAAACTAAGGAAATTCGGCATGTCCACATTGACTCTTACCAGTTTTTACAGATGCACCATAGAATGCGATGGGAAGGAAGCCTTCAACTAAACAAACATTATCTTAGAAAGCAACAAAGAGAACATACCTCGTGGAAGCCATGCACTGTCAAAATGCTGCGGACCAGCCTGCTCTCAGTCCGCACAATCTTATACGCCAAGTGATAGCGTTCTACAAAATCAAAAGGAAAACACATCACAATGGATGGGATTGGTAAAGTTATATGATCAGAAATACATAATGCTAATCCAGCCTTAGTGTTTTATCACAAGAGGCAATGCCAGTTTGGGTTACAATCCATATCATCGTATTGGCGGGGCTGGATAAACACCAGAGAGAATATACACCGTGTTGGAAAGCAAATTACCAAAATGGGAAAGAGAAAGGAGTGGATGACAAATGAAATACTAGCAACGATGCTAGAAAGAGGAAAGAAAATAAACAAACCCAAGTATGATGATGAAAATGAAAATGTAATAAAGAATGTTTATAGGCAGGCTACAGAGAAATGGTATAATAAGATGTTTGATGAAGTAAGAAATCACAAAATGAGTTATGTACCAGAAGGTTAATCTTTGACAGATTCAAAGGGATAACAAAATTAATTAAAAAAATATGGTGTGAAAGAAATGCAGTAGCAAAAATATGGTCAGAATATACAAGTGAATTGTACAATGATCCAAATCGAGCAAGTCCTCAAGATATAGAGGCAAATGATATCAGAGATAAAGAATGCTTTGGTATTGAGGAGTTCAGGAAAACATCCAGGCATGGATGAAGTAACAACATACATCGGAAATCCTTTGGAGAAACAGGTTCAATGAGTCGTCTCATTAAATCAATCTTGAAAATGATAATAGAAAGAAATATTAGAACATTTAAAGCAGAAATTAATGAAGCGCAGTCTCCATTTAGACCTGGACAAGGAATGAGGGGGACTATTTAATCCAAGAACAATCTTCACTAAATATCTAGAAGTAAACCAGAATATTTATATATGCTTCATAGACTATGAAAAGTCATTTAAGACCATAAGACATAGGAGCAGAATTAGGCCACTCGGCCCATCGAGTCTGTTCCGCCATTCAATAATGCCTGCTATTTTTCTCATCCCCATTTTCCTGCCTATTCTCCATTTAATTGCGTTTACCACCAAAAGCTGAAATTTGGCATTGACAGAAAGATGTGCATTTATCCAGAGCCTTTAGTGAAGCAGGTGAGAAGATGGACAATCGGTTATGTTTCAAGTTAAGAGGTATGACAAGGCTGTATACTGTCACCAGAATTATTCAATCTGGACACAGAAAAAACTCTCAGGGAATTAGGATGGAAATTGGAGGCAAGAACATAACAAATTTGCAGTACACGATGTCACAGCACTCGAATCAGAAACACCTAATCTGCACATCTTTGGACTGTGGGAGGAAACCAGACAGAAACGGGGACAACGTGCAGACTCCACACAGACAGTGACCCGGTCCGGGAATCTAACCTGGGACTCTGGGGCTGAGAAACAACGGTGCTAACCACTGTGCTACCGTGCCACCACTACTCGCAGAATTAGAAAAGGCCTGACTCAAAATTCAGAAGTTTAGAATACGGATAGAGTACGAACACCAAAAAGACAAAACAATGGTCGTTAGACAGAGCACATTAGGAGAAACTAGGGTGAAGATTGAAGTGGATGGTGTCACATTGGAACAAGTCGATAAGTTTACCCATTTGGGACAAGTTATAACAGAAGAAGTGAGAAGGTGAAGGTAATTTTGTGAAGATACCTGTTCTGTTAACAACAAGAAAACTCAAGCTTTCAACAAGAAACAAAACTCACAACATGCTATATTCTATGCACTTTCCAGCCTGCCTCAGACACCATGGACAATAAGTAAAGACCTGCTGAAGAAAATAAAGGCCTTTGAAATGTGGATGCTAAGCTGTATGCTAAGAATTCCTTATACAGAGCAGAAGTCAAAGGAAATTGTGTTTGAAATTGCAAGAACAAAATTACTCTATTAAAAAAGTGACAGCCAGACATGCTCCCGCGTCTGGGGGCACTGGAGGAGGAGTTTGAGTTGCCGGATGGGAACGGATTTCGTACCTGCAGGTACGGGACTTTGTTCGGAGGCAGATTCCAAGCTTTACTCGCCTCCCCGAGGGGACTACAGGATAAGACGATGTCAAAAACGTGAGTTGGGGAGGGTCTTGGAGATATACAAGGAATTGATGGAGTGGGAAGGGGTCCCAATCGGGGAGGTGAAGAGGAAGTGGGAGGACGAATTGGGAGGGGAGTTGGAAGTCGGAATATGGGAAAAGGCCTCGAGGAGAGTTAATTCATCCGGGCTGGTTTAGCACAGGGCTAAATAGCTGGCTTTTAAAGCAGACCAAGGCAGGCCAGCAGCACGGGTTCAATTCCCACACCAGCCTCCCCGAGCAGTAAGAAGTCTTACAACACCAGGTTAAAGTCCAACAGGTTTGTTTCAAACACTAGCTTTCGGAGCACTGCTCCTTCCTCAGGTGAATGAAGAGGTATGTTCCAGAAACATATATATAGACAAAGTCAAAGATGCCGGACAATGCTTAGAATGCAAGCATTTGCAGGTAATCAAGTCTTTACAGATCCAGAAATAGGGGTAACCCCAGGTTAAAGAGGTGTGAATTGTCTCAAGCCAGGACAGTTGGTAGGATTTCACAAGCCCAGGTCAGATGGTGGGGGGGTGAATGTAATGCGACATGAATCCCAGGTCCCGGTTGAGGCCACACTCATGTGTGCGGAACTTGGCTATAACCCCGAGTCCCTCCATCCCAGCAAAATCCGTCCCTGAACAGGCGCCGGAATGTGGCATCTAGGGGCTTTTCACAGTAACTTCATTTGAAGCCTACTTGTGACAATAAGTGATTTTCATTTCATTTTGTGTGCCAGGCTTAACCTGATCCAGTTCAAGGTGGTTCATTGGGTTCATATGACTGTGGCCCGGATGAGTAGGTCTTTTGAGAAAGTGGAGGATAGGTGTAGACGCTGTGGGGGAAGCCCGGCAAATCATGTATGTGTGTTCTGGGCGTGTCTGAAGTTGAGGGGATTCTGGCAGGGATTTGCAGACATCATGACAGAGGTCCTGGAAGAGAGGGTGATTCCGAGTCCGGAAATGGCAATATTTGGGGTATCGGAAGATCCATCTGGAAAAAATTAAGTTCGCCTTGAGGAACCCATGGGTTCACCCGGAGGTGGCAGCTGTTCATCAAGTTAAGGAAAATTGAACGTCAGCAGTAAGTGTGGGGGGAGGAAAATGAGAGGCTTGGCAGTGTAAGACAAGGACAGGGAACTTAATATACGGGTAATCAGGAGATAGGGCGGGGGGGTAGAGGGGTATGTTATTTTAATGTTGTTGCGTGCGTTGGCCCGCCCGGTTGCTTAAGAAATGTTAAATTGCTAAACTGTGAAAATTACAAATGTTTCAATAAAATATTTTCTAAACAAAAAAGGGACAGCCAGGAAATAACACATCAGTATTTCAGCCATTTGATCAGAGCTGTAAAATACAGAGAATTCCTCTGGAGGGCAAAGTGGAGGCAGCAGAAAGAGGGGTCGTAGTTGGATGATGGACATCTCAGAGCTTTTGCAGATAAACTACAGTGGATATGCGAGAATGGCCAAGACAGACGGGCATGGCATACCACGGTAACAGAGGGAGCCAGAGCCTCCAATAGTAGCAGGTAGGAATAGAAGCGACAGAAGCTGGATAGAAGATTGCTTAACTAACAGTAAAGAGTGAGGCATAGCGAGTACCAAGCCACAAACGATACACCCGCCCCGCATCGCCCGGCTCGATCTGGATCATGCCCGACCCGCGTTGCCTGGCTCGATCTGGATCATGCCCGACCCGCGTTGCCTGGCTCGATCTGGATCATGCCCTCGCTGGGCTTGAGCCATTAGGGTCATTTAAATATGTGCATCCTGTTGGTGGCAGCATTCACCCAGCTGCCGGTAGTCACCGACTGCAATGGCCAGGCTTCTCGCCAGTGACAATTCGTACTGGTCTCCAGAAACAGAGACCAGACATGATGGCCACGGCACGGAGCTTTGAAGCCACTGGAGCCCCCGAGTGATCGAGGACAGGGCAGACAATTAGATGTACTCCCAGGGATAGAAATTGAAGGAAAAACATGACAAACTTGTGACACTGACGATGCAGCACTACTTGCAGAATTAGAATATTGCACATCAAATTCTAGAAGTTTAGAATATGAGTGGAGTATGATCACCCGGCACCTGGGCAGTGCCAACCCAGCACTGTAAGGGTGCCTGCTTGGCATTGACAAGGGGCAGGGCCGGCCTATGGGAGGAGTGATGAACAGTGGATGAAGGGGATGGGGCCTGAAAAAATGGGGGGGGGGGAAGAGACCTTAAAATTGGGGTGGGGGTAAGGGAGAATGGGACCTTAAAGGTGAGGTGGCGCCTTAAAGGGGGGGCTACCCTAACGGTGGAGGGGGGGGCGCCTTAGCGGTGAGGTGGGGGGCCTTAGCGGTGAGCCTTGGCGGTGAGGGGGGCCTTAGCGGTGAGGGGGGGGCCTTAGCGGTGAGGGGGGGCCTTAGCGGTGAGGGGGGGGCCTTAGCGGTGAGAGGGGGGGCTTAGCGGTGAGGGGGGGGCCTTAGCGGTGAGGGGGGGGCCTTAGCGGTGAGGGGGGGGCCTTAGCGGTGAGGGGGGGGCCTTAGCGGTGAAGGGAGGGGGCCTTAGCGGTGAGGGGGGGGGAGGCCTTAGCGGTGAGCCTTGGCGGTGAGGGGGGCCTTAGCGGTGAGGGGGGGGCCTTAGCGGTGAGGGGGGGGCCTTAGCGGTGAGGGGGGGCCTTAGCGGTGAGGGGGGGGCCTTAGCGGTGAGGGGAGGGGGCCTTAGCGGTGAGGGGGGGGAGGCCTTAGCGGTGAGCCTTGGCGGTGAGGGGGGCCTTAGCGGTGAGGGGGGGCCTTAGCGGTGAGGGGGGGGGCCTTAGCGGTGAGGGGGGGGCCTTAGCGGTGAGGGGGGGGGCTTAGCGGTGAGGGGGGGGCCTTAGCGGTGAGGGGGGGGCCTTAGCGGTGAGGGGGGGGCCTTAGCGGTGAGGGGGGGGCCTTAGCGGTGAGGGGGGGGCCTTAGCGGTGAGGGGGGGGCCTTAGCAGTGAGGGAGGGCCTTAGCGGTGAGGGGGGGGCCTTAGCGGTGAGGGGGGGGCCTTAGCGGTGAGGGGGGGGCCTTAGCGGTGAGGGGGGGGCCTTAGCAGTGAGGGGGGGCCTTAGTAGTGGAGGGGGAGCTTTAAATGCAGGGGGTGGTGCCAAGGTGGGACCCTCCGCGACCCGATGGCCCTTTACAAATGGTGGCCGAATCTCTGAGGGGTCAGTCTTGCCGTCAACTTTAGTTCCCCACTGCAGAAAAAAATTCTGAGCGTGGGATTTTCGAGTGAAGAACTTCCCAAACTAAAATAAAATGACCAAGTGTGGGTGAATTCCGGTCTGGATCATTCTCAAACACCTGGAGGGAATTACACTGCCAAACCCATCCAAAATGACACTTTGGTTGGGAGAAAGACGCCCGATATCAATGATTTACTTGAAGGGACTGGATGCATCATTGATAAATTTGCTGTTGACACACAGAAAGTAACTTGTCAAAAGGACATGAAAGATCTGGAAACAGATATTGATTGGTTAATTGAGTGGGCAGATGGAATACAATGTGGGAACATGTAAACTTGTTCACTTTGGCCGGGAAGAATAGAAAAGCAGCACATCATTTAAATAGAGAGAGAGAGAGAGATTGCAGAACTCTAGGTAAAGAGAGATCTGGATCCCTTGGTCCGTTTTTCTTATTCATTTCAGGGATGTGGGCTTCACTGGTGAGGCCAGCACTTATTGTCTCGCCCAAACTGAATCATGAATCACAATTCCCAAAAAGTTATTATTTTGCACCAAGTGATTAGGAAGGCAAAAGTATATGTTGTTGATTATTTCATGGGGAGTGGAATATAGAAGTTGTGATGTTTTGCTACAGTTGTACAGGGCATTGGTGAGACCACATCGGGGATACTGTGTATACGTTTTGATCTCCTTACTTAAGAAAGGACATTATTGCGATAGAAGCAGCAGAGGTTCATCCATCTGGTCCCTGGGATGAGGGGATTATTTTGTGAGGGAGGGTTGGATGGGTTGGGCCAGTTTAGAGTTTAGAAGATTGGGAGGTGATGTTAGTGACTCATACAAGACCCCGAGGGAACTGGACACAGTGGATGCTGGAAGGATGTTTCCCCTTGTGGGAGAGACTGAAACAAGAGGGCACATTTCAAAATAAGGGGTCCCCCATTTAAGACGGAGATGAGGAGAAATTGTTTCTCCGAATGTCGTGAGTCTTTGAAACTCTCTCACTTCCCCAGAGCGTCGTAAAGGCAGGATTATTGAATATTTTTGAGGCAGAGGTAGATAGATTCCTGACTGACAAGGGACTCAAAAGGGTATCAGGAGTAAGCAGGATAATGGCGTCCCTGCCACAACATGATCTTACTGAATGGTAGAGCAGACTCAAGAGGACAAATAACCTTCTCCTGCTTCAAATGCCTATGTCCGTTGTACGTATGTTCGCATGTTCGTAAGGCAATTCCTCAATATGTTATTTCAACAGCACTGTTGACCAGTTCAAAACAGATTGCTTTTCCATTTTGAAAGTTTTTCCCATTTCAAATGAACTTGTTTGTGCATTTTGGAACTTGCTTAGAGATCAGGATAGTGTGTTGTTGTGGGGGGTAGAGTAGAGTAGGAGGGATAAAATGGCAGGTAGTACCGGTGGGAGAGGAGCGGGCTTGTGCAGTATGTTACGATTGAAGTATTGAAAGTACATGGATGTTTGCACATTTTTGCTTTCTTTCTGTTGATGTCTGTAACTGTTTACAAAGCCAAAAACTACCTCAATAAAATTGTTTATTAAAAAAAAAAGATCAGGATAGTGTAATCCCATAGAGGTTGGAGAGAATGGACAGGATGAATCGAATGGCTATCCCCGGTATGTGGGTTCTTGTGACCTTCAGGACTCAGAATCCTATATAGCAGGAAGGAGAGAACAAAAAACAGGTGACATGGAAGGGTAAAAGGGAAGAGAGGGCGCCCCGAAGCCATGGTCAAAGAGATTGGCTGTTAAGGAGGCTTTAAAAGTCAGAGAGGAAAATGTCAAAGTGAAATGTTTTTTTGAATGCCTGACACAGAAGACCTTGCTGTCAAGACATCAGCTTTTGATCGTGGAGCAGGACTAAATTCAGAAATGTTAATGATTTTACGACATCTACACTGTACCACATGAAAGTTAAACAATCAATCAAGAATCTTGATTAAAGCTGGTAATATTCACAATATATCAAGTGCTGTTAATGCTTCTGTTCACTGTTTGTTTGATGAAACGGATGATAAAGAGGATTCCACACACACACGCGTGCTGTTGATAAACACAGGTGGAAAATGTTGAGTCTTCACTCTCCGGTTTGCTCTCCTCACTCTGGAGAACCCTTCTACTAGCTACAGGGAAAGACAACTTTGCTTTACCTCTCTCGGGTTTTGATTCCACCTCGATCAGACAGATGAATGGTTAATCAGTCCTTTTTTACAAAATTTAGAGTACCCAATTCATTTTGTTCCAATTAAGGGGCAATTTAGCGTGGTGGCCAATCTATCTAGCCTGCACATCTTTTGGGTTGTGGGGGCGAAATCCACGCAAACACGGGGACAATGTGCAAACGGCACACGGCCAGTAACCCAGAGCCGGTATCGAACCTGGGTCCTCGGCGCCGTGAGGCATCAGGGCTAACACACTGCGCCACCGTGCCACCCATGGTTAATCAGTCCTGACGGTAATTAGACATACCTCCAATTAAGCGTAAAGTGCCATCCTTCGTTACAATGCCATCTGCATAGAAAACTAAGGTAGGTATCATCCGATTGCCGCCTCCCCACCGAATGCATGGGTGGTCCCTGCAAAATAAAACTAATTTTAAAACTGGGTTGGGTCGGTTTAGGGTTCAGAAGATTGAGAGCTGAGGTTAGTGAAACATACAAGATCCCGAGGGAACTGGACAGGGTGGATGTTGAAAGGATCTTTCCCCCTGTGGGAACTCTCTCCATAATAAAAAACCTTCTCAGAACAAACACAGATTACATTACCTCGTCACCTGGAACTGTTCATTCTAATTTCATTCCCCTGTACCCTTTTATGCTCTTCCACAGTTCCAGAGGGCTTATAGCTAAATGGCCTTTTGAATCTGTACAGTTCATAACGAGGGCTATATTAAAACTAACTGCACAACCACATTTCTCTGTTACAAGTGTTTTATCTCCTCTCGCCTTAAAGGGTATAACAGTCTCTACTTCAGCTCCTTCCTGTGAGAAAATTATTCCATTGTCGGACCTCTTATCTTTATTAATAATCACAGGACACGAGTACGTTCTGTGTATTGGACAAATGACCACACAACAAGTACATTAGTTCAATTATTGTTTATTATTAGACATAGGCTTGGTTCCATACTTAATAATCTACACACCACTACACATTAAACTATACCTAACAGCTTGAATGACCTTTAATTAACTTTCAAGTGACCGGTTCTACACAGATTAGATAAGGCCTTTATCTGGTTCCCCACGTATGGTCGCTGGAAGTTGTCAGGTGCGTCTGGGCTGAGGCGCATCCTTCTGGTAGCGATCGCGGGTCCTTGAATTTGGCTGGTCGATATGCTACAGTTGGTGGGGTAAAGGCCAGTCCCAAAAGAGACAGAATGTTGGTCGTGCAGTTCCTCTTATCCTCCGATCTTTCGCGCGGTCCCAACTCGGGATCTAACGGATCGATAGGGTTTTGATCACCCTAATCGTTTCTGGCCAATTAGGAGCGGGTACCTTGATAGCTGGGCGGGTCCTGGTTGTTATTGTCCAAGGCACATATGCACTTCCAAATAAGGTGAATAGGGTTACTGTTGCTATGTTTCAATCTGAGTCTAATTGACCTGGGGAGATTGGTGATTGGCCTTTAGCAGGTGCCAGTTTCTGTACAGGTTGGTTTCCTTTGCACAATACATACAAGCTGTGTATCGTCAGTGTCCCAATCTGACTACAATTCCCATTATTCTTTGTGGGCGGCCAATTTAGATGGCCACACCATGTTCCAACAACATTACTCTTTCTGAATGTCATCTTTTCAAACTTGTGCAACAGAAGAGTTAAATCTGGGAAAATGTGAATTCATCAAAGGCAAATCAAAATACTTCCTTTTGCAATGAGAGACTCAAATCTAGAATCATCAAATCATAATGGCACAGAAGGAGTTTATTCAGCCCATCAAGTCCATGCCGCTCTCTGCAGTGTTGCTCTACCCCCACAGCCTTGCAATTTCATTTCCCTTAAACACCCAACTAATTTCCTTCTGAAATTACTCAGTCTCCATTTCCACCACCTTCATAGGCAGTGGGGTCCAGATCACTGTCATTCCCTGCGTTAAAATAATTCTTCTTCACACACCCCTATATTTCTTGCCCTAAACCTAAATTTGTCTCCCTAGTCATCGTACCACCAGCTAATTGAAATACCTTTTCCTCGTCTACCTTAATCCAAATCTGTCAATCTTGTACACCTCTCATCAGATCGCCCTTCAATCTCCTTTGTTCAAAGGAGAACAAACACAGTTTCTTCAACCTAACCCTCATAGCTAAAATCCCTCATAACTATTCTGGTACGTCTTCTGTGCAATTTCTCAAGGATCAACATTCTCTTCCTGATGTATGGTGACCAGAACGGGCTACAGTATTCTTGTTGTAACCTAACCAAAGCTTTACAAATGTTCAGAATATCTTTCCTGCTTCTGTACTCAATGCCGCTATTTAAAAAGTCCAAAATCCCACATGCTTTGATAATTATTCTCTCAATATGTCCTCCCACCTTCAAAGATCTATGCACTTCCAGGTCCCTGTGTTCCTGCACATCTTTTATAACTTTGCTATTAAATCTATCTCGATTCTTCCTATCCCTCTGCATCACCTCACACTTCTCTATGTGCCTCCATGTCCTCTCACCGATTGTAGTTTCTGAAACCTTTAAAAGTACCTAATTATTATTTTTTCCCCAATTAAGGGGTAATTTAGCGTGGCCAATCCACCTACCTTGCACATCTACGGGTTGTGGGGGTGAAGCCCACGCAGACATGGGGAGAATGTGCAAACTCCACACGGACAGTGACCCAGGGCCGGGATTCTGTAGCCGTCTGGGATGGTCACTTTCAGAATACAAAATAGACGCTCACAGAGACTCTAGGGAAATTTTTTTTTTTTTTTTTTAAATTTAGATTAGCCAATTATTTTTTCCAATTAAGGGGCAATTTAGCATGGCCAATCCACCTACTCTGCACATTTTTGGGTTGTGGGGGCGAAACCCACGCAGACACGGGGAGAATGTGCAAAATGTGACAGTGACCCAGAGCCGGGATCGAACCTGGGACCTCGGCGCCGTGAGGCAGTTGTGCTAACCACTAGGCCACCGTGCTGCCCGACTCTAGGGAAATATGGACAATACTAAACAACAAGCAGGCACAGAGCCTGAATATATATTTGGGAAGCAGTCATCAGACTGGAATGGAAACTCTGGGTCGATTAGCATATTGATGGCCCATCTCCGAGGAACAAAGGACGAACACTCAGATAGTTGATACTGTCGCAGACATCCCGGCGCCAGTACCCCAACCGAAAAAACACAAACAAAGCAAGGCCAAAGGCCACCTAGGACACGCCCAGCCATCATCGCACCCACCCCTTTATTGGTTTAGATCCATGGCAATGATCAAGAAGGTGCCCAATTAATTGGGGCCAGGTTTAAGGCCCGCCTAAAAGCGTGCGAAGGCCCTCCAACTATAAGAAGGAACCCCCGACAAAGATTCAGTCTCTTGGATTTGGCTCTCAAGCAGAGACACCCTTCCACCAGCATCACCAGAAGCAGTAAGTTCAAGGTCAACGCTCACTACCAGATGGACGACCTTAGCTGTTCTCCTGTTATCTCTTCAAACCCAACAGCCTCGGATCCGAACAATGGCCATTGTTCCTCTGACTGAGTGGGCACCCGAAGTTAAGTAGAAGCGTTAGTGATAGAGATAGGTTAGTTTGTAGTATTATCGTGCATGAGTAGATCTTACTGTGTGTAAATAAATAGTATTGACTTTGAACTAACTAACTGGTGTATTGGCTCTTTGGTCGGTATTTGGGTTGAACCTTGTGGCGGGATTGAGAGATACCTAGCGACTCTGAAGTATACACATAATTAGGATTAAGAAAGGCGACTATATTGACTGCTATATTTATAGCAAATAAACAGAGCAACAATTCGAACCCTGGTCCTCAGTGCCGCAGTCCCAGTGCTAACCACTGCGCCGCATGCCACCCCCTGAAACCTTACCTACTAGCCTATTGTTACTAGAAATATCCTTACACCCTTTATGAATAAGGATGTCATACTTGTCCCCTCCAATCCTCCATATTTAGGACGATGATGACAAGCCCTTCCGCTATCTCCACTTCCACTTGCTTTAGCAACAAGAGATGCAAACCATCTACTCCAAACACATTCACTCTCACGCATATCCAGCCATTCCAGTGCACCCTTGCCCCCTTCCCCATCAATTACCCCGACATCTCAGTAGATGACATGCATCCCTTTGTAGCGATCTAGAGTAGGAGCCCCATATGATTACTTCCTTCGCTAGCCCCGGAGCAGAGGCCACCTGTACGGCTCCCCTGGCTGAAATCAGCTAAGCACAAACTAGAAATAAACGTCCATATCTTCTGGAGTGTGTGGCTTAGTGCTTCACCGGACAAACACCAGGGGAGAGCACAGACATGTGAAATAAAGCAATCTTTTATACTTAGGAGTATAACCTGATCACAGTAGGAAAGATCCATTCTCTCCCGTAGGTGATTGCACAATACAACATGTTCTTTCTAACACTCTAAAAAAGACATTTCAGCCACAAAGCTGCAAAGAGGTCAGAGCTGAGTGACACAAACACAAATCCAGTTATATTAAAGGCACTCAGTCAAGCCAGCTGTTGTACCTCGGGCTCTTACTGCTGACTCTGCACTGCTACGCTTTAGATTAAACCTGAATACTGTACTGCCTTTTTCACAGTCTAGAGAAGACAGGAAAGAAGGTTGATGTTATACAGAACACCGACAAAACTCGACAAGAGACATTGAATACAAGCACATTTTAAAAATCATCCCATAATTATTGAATGAGCCATAAAGGGCTTTAGAAAGGTTTCCAATTAATACTATGTCCCTCTCTTTCCCTATAGTTCTGCAAACCTTTCCAAGTACTTCACCAATTCCCATTTAAAGGTGACAGTAGAATCCGCTTCCACCACTTCTGGGGCAGTTTCCTGCTTCTTCTGAACTGTTCTCAATGTCCTAGAAATCTAAAAGCCCTCCCTCCTGTACCACTTTCCCAGCCACATGGTAACTGGCCTTATCCAACTATACCTGTACTATACCTACATATATTCTCCTCGTGTTTGCGTGGGTTTCGCCCCCACAACCCAAAAGATGTGCAGGTTAGGTGGATTGGCCACGCTAAATTGGCCCTTACTTGGAAAAAAAATGAATTGGGTACTCTAAATTTCTAAAAAATCCTATTATGCCTACTATACCTGGGTCAGGCCCGTCTGTAACCTCACATCCATGTAGTGTGGAGCGTGGTCAGAGATTACTACTGCAGAGTAGTCCACTCCCACCACACATGGAAGTACCTATGAAGATGTCAATGTGGGAATGTACTTTTCTACTTTGTGGACTTGGGACTGCTGTCATGGTATTTTTGATAAAGTTTGTGTCGTCCCAGTCAGGCGCAGATATATTCACAAGTACCCCCCCTTCCAGTAAACCGCTGACCAGTACACACATCTCCATCTCTCTCCCCCTCTCCCCCTCTCCACCACCGGAACTGTCTCCCTTCTGACTACTACCCTCGACCCTTTTTCATCTTATGTCATTGGTAGCCATATTGACCGTGGGGTAAAATAGCAGGCTTGCTTCTCTTATGCTCTATGCATTTATACTGGTATGTCAGAGCCTGATGGTTATTTTTCACAGTTAAAACGGACATTGCATAGAAATTTCACACTATTTTAACCTACTGAAACCAAAACCTAACAACACCATCTCTTTGGAAGTCAGCCTCTTAAGAATATCTTAAAGATAGACAGCAGACAGGAAGGGGCTACTCGTTTTACTCGCACGTCCATAAAGTATATTCTAGGATAGATTTCTTCGTACTAAGCAGGGATTGTATAGGGGAGGTAAAGAACACGGAATACTCGGCAATTACTATCTCAGACCATGTCCCGCACTGGGGAGACCTGCAGATCGGGGGAGCGAGCTACCAACACCCGCAATGGAGGCTAGACGTGGGACTGCTGTCGGAGGAGGGGATCTGTGAGAGGCTTCGGAAATGTATAAAAAATTACCTGCAGGTGAATGACACGGGGGAGGTCTCAGCGGCGACCTTGTGAGAGGCGCTAAAGGCAGTAGTGCGGGGGGAGCTGATTTCAATTGGGGCCCACGGAGCCAAGGCAGACCGGGCAGAGATGGATAGATTGGTCAGGGAAATGGGTCGGATAGATGAAGAGCACGCGGAGTCCCCGGGGGAAGTTTTACTCAGGGAGAGGCAGAGACTACAGGCTGAACTGGGGGCACTATCCACGAGCAGGGCCGTGGAACAGCTTAGGAAGGCGAGGGGAGTGGTGTACGAGCATGGGGAAAAGGCTAGCAGACTGTTAGCGCAGCAACTCAGGAGGAGGGAGGCGGCCAGGGAAATAGGTAGAGTGAGGGACGAGGGGGGGCACAAAGTGGAGGACCCGGCAGAATTGAATAGGGTATTCCGGGACTTCTATCGTAAGCTGTATACTTCGGAGCCGCCGGAAGAACCGGAGGAGATGAAAAGGTTTCTGGACGGGTTAACATTCCCAACAGTTGGGGGGGGGGGGGGCGAGTGGAAGAGCTGGGCGCCCCGATTAGAGTAGAGGAGGTATTGGGGGGCCTAAAGGCCATGCAGTCGGGGAAGTCCCCGGGGCCGGATGGATACCCAGTAGAGTTTTATAGGAAGTTCTCTGAGCTGGTGGGCCCGGTCTTGGCGAGGGTTTTCAATGAGGCAAGGGACAGAGGGTCCCTGCCGCCGACAATGTCACAAGCCACCATATCTCTGATTTTGAAGCGGGGTAAAGACCCGGAGGCGTGCGGGTCCTACAGGCCAATCTCCCTGATTAATGTTGACGCTAAGCTCCTGGCAAAGGTACTGGCGGGTAGAATGGAGGACTGCGTACCGGAGGTGATTGGGGAGGATCAAACGGGGTTCGTGAAAGGTAGGCAGCTGGCGGCCAATCTGAGGAGATTGCTCAATGTGATAATGATGCCCCCGGCGGGTAGAGAGGTGGAGGTAGTGGTGGCAATGGACGCCGAGAAGGCCTTTGACCGGGTGGAGTGGGACTATCTATGGGAGGTGCTCGGACGGTTTGGGTTCGGGGAGGGATTGGATCAAATTATTATATCAGGCCCCGAGGGCCAGCGTCAGGACCAACAGAGAAGTGTCGTAGTACTTTAGGTTGTACCGAGGGACCAGACAGGGCTGCCCGTTCTCCCCGCTGCTGTTTGCGCTGGCCATAGAGCCGCTGGCAATTGCGCTGAGAGCCGCAGAGGGTTGGAAGGGGATGGTGAGGGGCGGGGTTGAACACAGGGTTTCTCTTTATGCAGACGACCTGCTCCTGTACGTGTCGGACCCAGTGGCCGGGATGGGAACTATACTGGGAATGCTGAGGAAGTTCGGCCAGTTCTCAGGATACAAATTAAATACGGTCAAGAGTGAAATGTTTGTGGTCCAGACAAGGGGCCAGGAGAACAGATTGAGGGGGCTACCGTTTAGGCTGGTTGAGGAAAATTTCTGGTATTTGGGAATCCAGGTGGCACGAGACTGGGGCAGGCTGCATAAGTTAAATTTGGCCAGGGTGGTGGAGCAAATGAAGGGAGAGTTTCGGAGATGGGATGCACTCCCGCTGTCGCTGGCAGGGAGGGTGCAGACTGTAAAGATGACAATCCTCCCTCGATTTTTGTTTATTTTTCAGTGCTCCCGATCTTTATCCCACAGTCCTTCTTCAAAAGAGTTAACAGGATGATCATGAGCTTTGTCTGGGCGGGAAAATCTCCGCGGGTGAAGAAGGCGATGTTGGAGAGGAACCGCAGCGAGGGAGGGCTGGCTTTGCAGAGTCTGATTAATTATTACTGGGCGGCCAACATCGCTATGATAAGGAAGTGGATGGTGGGTATGGGGTCTATTTGGGAGCGGGTGGAGGCGGCTTCGTGCAGGGGCTCCAGCTTGGCAGCCCTGGTCACGGCTCCTCTACCGCTGCCGCCGGCCAAGTACACCACCAGCCCGGTAGTGGTGGCGACCCTGCGGATATGGGGCCAGTGGAGGAGGCATGTGGGGGAGATGGGGGCGTCTGTCTGGGCGCCAATCTGCGACAACCATCGGTTTGCCCCCGGCAGTATGGATGGGGGGTTCCGAGTATGGCGGCGAGCAGGGGCGGGAAGGGTGGGTGGTATGTTCCTGGAAGGGAGCTTCGCGTGTTTGAGGAGCTTGGAGGAGAAATTTGGGTTGGTAAGGGGAAATGATTTTAGATACCTACAGTTGCGGGACTTTGTTCGTAGACAGGTCCCATCTTTCCCGCGCCTC
The DNA here is from genome assembly GCF_902713615.1 of Scyliorhinus canicula. NCBI lineage: Eukaryota > Metazoa > Chordata > Chondrichthyes > Carcharhiniformes > Scyliorhinidae > Scyliorhinus > Scyliorhinus canicula. The sequence continues at coordinate 2,424,551 of NC_052147.1, forward strand.
CCGCCAATGGGGTTCCTCGACAGAATAGTCTCTAGGAGGGAAGAAGGGGAGGGCAGAGTCTCGGGTATATATAAGGTGCTCATTAGGGAGGAAGGGTCCCAGACAGAGGAACTGAAACTTAAATGGGAGGAGGAGCTAGGCGCGGAAATGGAGGACGGGCTGTGGGCAGAGGCCCTGAGTAGGGTAAATTCGACCGCGACATGTGCTCAGCCCGGGCTGATTCAATTTAAGGTCGTTCACCGGGCCCATATGACGGTGGCTCGGATGAGCAAATTTCTCGCGATAGAGGACAAATGCGCTAGGTGCGCGGGAGGACCAGCGAACCATGTTCACATGTTTTGGGCATGCCCTAAGCTGAGAGGGTACTGGGAGGGATTTGCGGGCGTCATGTCCCAGGTGCTAAAAACAAGGGTGGTGATGAGTCCAGGGGTGGCAATTTTTGGGGTTTCGGAAGACCCGGGCGTCCAGGGGGAGAAAGAGGCCGATGTGTTGGCCTTTGCTTCCCTGATAGCCCGGCGATGAATATTATTGGCGTGGAGGGACTCAAAGCCCCCGAAGACTGAGTGGTGGCTTGCGGACATGTCGAGTTTCCTGGGGATGGAAAAAATTAAGTTCGCCTTGAGGGGATCTGTGCAGGGGTTCACCCGGAGGTGGCAACCATTTATTGACTTCTTTGCGGGAGAGTGAGCGTCAGCAGGGGGGTGGGGGGGAGGGGGGGGTAGAGTAGGAGGGAAAATATGGCGGGTAGTACCAGTGGGAGGGGAGCGGGCTTGTGCAATATGTTACGATGGAAGTATTGAAAGTACGTGGATGTTTGCACATTTTTGCCTTTTTTGCTTTCTTTCTGATGATGTCTGTAACTGTTTATAAAGCCAAAAACTACCTCAATAAAATTGTTTATTAAAAAAAAATAACTCTTAAGAAAGTGCAGTAATGAACAATACGTAAAAATGAGCTGTAGGAGTGCTGTCTTAATGCATTAATGGTGTATCAATACAGTGAGTCACAATGGCAATGCCTCACACGCCAACTCTGTCAAGATATATTAACAGCAATGTAACAGAATTCTATTCTTTCAGTTTTTCAGCATTGAAAAGAGGCAGTTGTTATGGGCTAGGGATTAGAGAACCCCAATCTGTATCATGGAGTTCATCTGACCCACAACTTTTAATATATTGTGGTATGGGGAGCACACGGCCCACTCTACAGGTGTGGTACAGCAGAAATTGAAAAGTATTTTTTAAACCAAAACAATGTTTATTCTATGAACTCAAGTTAACTTTTTCAAAACAGTGAACATCTTAGCAGCCATTAATTCAAATACACCCCCCAAAGACTACAACACTAAGTAATTCTTAAGCTGTCCTTTTAACATCCAGAAGACTTAAAAAAGACTTTTCAGCAGAAGCATATCAGGTTAAAGTCACTACTAAGAACAGTTATTAGTTTTAAATCACCAGGATGGATTTACATTCTTTAGATTACAGAGAGAGACTCTAATACACCTTCTGGCTGTGACTGCAGCTATCCAGCTCTGAAAACTAAACTAAAACACACCCTGCAGCAAACAGCCTAAAACAAAAGTAAAAAGCTGACAGACAGCCCAGCTCCACCCACACTCTGACATCACTGATAAACACCCATTTCTTAAAGGTACATTTCTTAAACACCCATTTCTTAAAGGTACTCTCACATGACACAGTATACCCGCTGTGGGTGTAATACACAAACACTAGCACGTTCTCCATGTCAATGTACTATTAACCACTGTGGATGTCAATTATCTTGTTAAGGGAACTGCTGGTTAAACATGTGACATTGATTATCCTATAAATACAGACAGCTAGAGCACCTTGTGGTGAGGGTTTATTGTGGGTTAATATTTATATGGAAATGTCTCACAATAAACCAAGTTTGAACCTAAAAGAGCAGACAGTATTGATTCTTCTGCCATAGCCCCGGTCGTGAATAACACTCCGGAACAGATGGAGAAATGGGAAAGCTGGAGCAACAGCAGGTGGTTTCGTCAAAATTGAGATTAAAGCTGCACGAAATGAGAGAGTGCCTAACTCTGTGCAATTCTACAGCACTGGCTGATGGCACCATCACCACCAGGTAATAGGAGGGGTACATGAGGCTGCAGTCAGAAGAACAGAGTGGAGCAGATGGGAAAAGTGGTACGGCAAAAGGAGGCTACACCGAGATGGGCACGGCCATGGAGAGGCTTAAACAGGACCTTACTTACTCATGCTCCTCCTCATCAGATGCAGTGGAGGAATCCTCTGGCACATGACTTACGGCAGGCATTCCCACCCGGCTTTAGTTTAAGACCAAACCGCTTCAGGTGATGTCCTTGGGCTACTGAAGGTGTCACCTTCTTGGCAGATGCAACATTTCCATCCTGCTCCACTTCAGGTCATTCATCAGCAGGTAATCCATTCAACCATCTTCACTGGAAAAACAAAAAAGATACTGGTCAGAATATTAGGTAATAGGAGTTATTTTAAGCATGTCCAATCTGGTCTTCTATAATAATTATTCCTCCTGCCTATTCCTACCAGTTCCATTGATGGTTTCCACTACAAATGTTAACCTGCAAAGAAGAATTGAAGGGCTGTGGGGAAAAGGCAGAAGTGGAACTGAGTTTCGCTTTGATATCTGGCAACAGACACAAAGGGGCAAAATGGTCTCCTTCCGCACAGTAACCATTCTATGATTCCATGATTTTACAATAAGAAGTCTTACAACACCAGGTTAAAGTCCAACAGGTTTATTTGGAATCACTACTTTTTAGACCATAGCTCTTTCATCAGGTGAGCACTCACCTGAGGAAGGAGCTGCGCTCCGAAAGCTAGTGATTCTAAATAAACCGGTTGGACTTCAACCTGGTGTTGTAAGACTTCTTACTGTGCCCACCCCAGTCCAACGTCAGCATCTCCACGTCATGATTTTACAATGCAGAGGGGAGTTTTATTTAGTAAGCACCAGCGCTACCCTCCTTTGAATTACAATTTTATAGTTCAGCTTCAAATCTCTGCAACAATAGCTGCACTAGATTGCTTTACAGCTCACAGCAAGGAAGAGGTTGGAAAGGCTAGAAATTAGTGATTTTATAGAATTTGGATTATGAAGCGAGGATAATTTTAAAGATACACGAGATCACTAAATCTGCAAAATAACTAATAACTGCGATTACCCTAGTGAAATTTTCATTTGTTACAAGAAAAAAGTTATTTGCATTTCTGTAGCACCTTTCACAACCACCAGACATCCCAAAGTACTGAGCTTTGACAAAGAGTCATTGGACTCGAAACGTTAGCTCTTTTCTCTCCCTAAAGATGCTGCCAGACCTGCTGAGATTTTCCAGCATTTTCTCTTTCATCCCAAAGTACTTCAATGAGATACTTCTTTCAATGAGATACTTCTGTTACTGTTGTAAAGAAACACGACAGCTCCCACAGCAGCAATATAATGCTGCTGAGGAAGGAGCAGTGCTCCGGAAGCTAGTGATTCAAAGCAAACCTGTTGGACTTTAACCTGGTGTTGTCAGACTTCTTACTGTGCTCACCCCAGTCCAACGCCAGCATCTCCACATCTCAGCAATATAATGACCAGATCATCTGTTTGTGAGATATTGATTGAGGGATAAGTATTGGCCTCAGGACACCGGATATAACTCACCTGCCGTTCTTCAAAATAGTGCTCTGTGGGTGTACCTACAAAGATGGAGTGCAGCAGTTTTAAAAGGTGACTCCCTACCACTTGCTCAATGGAAATGCAATTAATAAAACGTAACCAATGTCAACAACGCTCCCATCCCATGAACTAAAATAAAAACACTGCTCACAGTGTGTCAGGTGTGGTCTAATTAGGGCTTTCGATAGCTGATACATGACTTCTATCCTTGAATTCTAGTCCTCTAAGGATTAGGCCAAGAAGAAAAAACAAGGCGTGGACGAATTGTGCAGCCCTTCCAACAGCCAAATGCAAATTGGGCAAAATACCTTCCTAAACTGCCCAGTTATATTAATTCTGAAAAAAGGAATGAATGAACAGTACATTTGGCAGTACTGGTACAGGTGTCAAACAAATTGAAGTCAAGGCATTGTCACTAGTATTAAAATGTAACCCCTGCGTGGGAACGAATAGTGTATTTGACAGCTCAGTCAGCCCTATTCCCCCATCCTATCATCCAGACCCATAGGAGTCATCAGGAAAAAAAGCTAACTCATTGGTTGTCCGATTCATATTTCATTAAAGCAACATATTGTCTCATCCCATTATCACTGGCAAGGACAATGAAGGCGAACAATTGTGTTTAATCCCTCCCTCCTTAAAGCGTTCATGTGCGTAGCAAAGTGGGTAGCACTGTTGCTTCACAGCGCCAGGGTCCCAGGTTCGATTCCAAGCTGGATTCTCCCCGTGATGCGAGGGTTTCCTCCCAAAAGAAGTACTTGTTAGGTGAATTGGACATTCTGACTCCTCCCTCAGTATACCCATACATAGAATTTACATAGACGTTACAGTGCAGAGGAGGCCATTCGGCCCATAGACTTTGCACTGAGAGCGGGAAAGAGCACCCCATTTAAGCCCACACCTCCACCCTATCCCCATAACCCAGTAATTCCACCTAACCATTTTAGACAGCTTAGAATGGAGCTGGTTTAGCACACTGGGCTAAACAGCTGGCTTGTAATGCAGAACAAGACCAGCAGCGCGGGTTCAATTCCCGTACCGGCCTCCCCGAACAGGCGCCGGAATGGGAGACTCGGGGCTTTTCACAGTAACTTCATTGAAGCCTACTTGTAACAATAAGCGATTATTATTATCCACCTAACCTGCACATCTTTTGGATTTTCACAATAACTTCACTGCAGTGTTAATGTAAATCTACTTGTGACAATAATAAAGATTATAAAGATTCTAATTATTTCAGGGGTACAATACCACCAGTGTTTGTCTGCAAAATTTCAATGGCAGAGTACCAAGTGCTAATTCGACCAGAGAGGACACCAAAGTCAATGCTCTTTTCACCAGATACTCGCACATGCATTTCACAGTAGTGGGTAACTGCTAAACAGGAATGGAAAGCCTGGTTGACTTCTTCCTTTCATAGTCCAGAGGTGCCACGTGCAACTGTAAAGCAACAACAGACAGCACACTCTAGAGATGCTATTTCAGTGCAGGTCAGTCCACACAGGTCTAACCATTTTGACACTTTTGGAAGTGTAACAGACACAAGGGGCAGAGTTGACCGATCTCTATCAATGCAAATCAATTACTTCTCAACAAGGATTGCTTTGGATTTGTTTTACTGTCACGTGTACCGAGGTACAGTGAAAAGTATTTTTCTGCAAGCAGCTCAACAGATCATTAAGTAAATGAACAGAAAAGTGAATAAAAGAAAATACATAATAGGGCAACCTGCCTTCCGAAATTCTTAAAGATCACTGCAATTTTTAAAGATCATTGTGAATCTTCTGCACAGTGTTTGATATGGATGGTGCATTTATTGATTTTAGCTTTCACTCATGCATTCTTATTTTAACAATGATGCAAAGCCAAACAAGCTACAATCACACTACCTGACAGGGGGTATTGATCTGTATGACGAATGGCATTTGTTTGAGGCACTGGCTGAATTGTAAATTCCTACAATACTCAATAGGAAGCGGTGGCAGGGTGTTCAATCAGTCACACATAAGTTTTTCATATCCAGAGGGTTGTGGATAAGTCTGGGGTAGACAGATTTTTGGTGTCTCAAGGAATCAGGGGATATGGGGGAAGAAGCAGGAAGTGAAGTTGAAAACCAAGATCAGCCATGATCGTATTGAATAGTGGAGAAGGATTGATGAATGTGTGGCCTATTCCTACTTCTTGAGGAACCCATGTTCAAAACCTACTCTGAACTCATGTGCATCTCCCTACCTATTTCCACCATCATACCTTCATAGAATCCCTACAGGGCAGGAGGTGACCATTCAGCCCATCGAGTCTGCACCAGCTCTCTGAAAGAGAAGCTATGCCAATCATTCAGCATTCACGATATCCCAGGGCTGTTTAGCACAGGGCTAAATCGTTGGCTTTGAAAGCAGACCAAGCAGGCCAGCAGCACGGTTCAATTCCCGTAACAGCCTCCCCGAACATGCGTCGGAATGTGGCAACTAGGGGCTTTTCACAGTAACTTCATTGAAGCCTACTCGTGACAATAAGCAATTTTCATTTCATTCACGTGTTTGTCACCGATAACAGCACCCCCTTCGACAAGTGAGCAATTTCTGCAGTCTATGCAGATGAATGGGTGAGTCATATTCGGACCGCCCCATATCACCCTTCCTCAAAAGGTCTGGTAGAGCAGGCAGCGCAAACCATGAAGAGGGGCATTAATTTAATTATCAGACCATGCTGCACGTGATGACCGGGATAGCGTGAGCAGAGCTACTGATGGGCTGACGGCTCCGAACCCATTTAAGCTTCACATTTCCCTTGGCTTTTATAAGTCCGACCGTGGAACCTTGATAAGGCCACATTTGGAGTACTGTGTGCAGTTCTGGTCGCCTCATTTTAGGAAGGGTGTGGAAGCTTTGGAAAAAGTGCAAAGGAGATTTACCAGGATGTTGCCTGGAATGGAGAGTAGGTCTTACAAGGAAAGGTTGAGGGTTCTAGGACTTTTCTCATTAGAACGGAGAAGGATGAGGGGCGACTTGATAGAGGTTTATAAGATGATCAGGGGAATAGATAGAGCAGACAGTTAGAGACTTTTTCCCTGGGTGGAACAAACCATTACAAGGGGACATAAATTTAAGGTGAATGGTGGAAGATATAGGGGGGATGTCAGAGGTAGGTTCTTTACCTAGAGAGTAGTGGGGGCATGGAATGCACTGCCTGTGGAAGTAGTTGAGTCGGAAACATTAGGGACCTTCAAGTGGCTATTGGATAGGTACATGGATTACAGTAGAATAATGGAGTGTAGATTAGGATAGGTACATGGATTACAGTAGAATAATGGAGTGTAGATTAATTTGTTCTTAAGGGCAGCATGGTAGCATTGTGGATAGCACAATTGCTTCACAGCTCCAGGGTCCCAGGTTCGATTCCGGCTTGGGTCACTGTGTGGAGTCTGCACATCCTCCCAGTGTGTGCGCGTGGGTTTCCTCCGGGTGCTGCGGTTTCCTCCCACAGTCCAAAGATGTGCAGGTTGGGTGGATTGGCCATGATAAATTGCCCTTAGATTATCATAGAATTTTGGGCACTATGATTAAACTAGGACAAGAGTTCGGCACAACATCGTGGCCGAAGGGCCTGTTTTGTGCTGTATTTCTCTATGTTCTATGTTCTCTCTCTTTCGCCAAGCTTTTGGTCACCCCTCCCATTATCTTGGCACCTGTTTCTAGCTGATCACACAAACATTAGAGGAGGGCAGAAATGCTGGACAGTTGAGGGGCTGGACGATATTACAGATATAGGGAGAGGCAAGGCCATGGAGGGATTTGAAAACCAGGATGTGAATTTTAAAATCAAGATGTTGCTTGACGAGGAGCAACAAACAGAGGGATGATTGGGGAAAGGGACTTGGTGTGAGTTAAGAAAGAAGCAGTTCTGGGGTTTGTGTGGGCGCGGAAGGCCACGAGAGTAAGGAGGGTATTTTTGGAGCGAAGAAGGGAGGTAGGGGGCCTGGCGCTGCCCAACCTGTGTGGATATTATTGGGCGCCGAACGTGGCGATGATTCGCAGGTGGGTGACGGAAGGGGAGGGTGACGCATGGAAGAGGCTGGAGGTGGCATCCTGTGCGGGTACGAGTCTGGAGGCCTTGGTGACGGCCCCACTTCCACTCCCCCCGGCAAAGTACTCCACGAGTCCGGTGGTGGTTGCGTCCCTTAAAATCTGGGGACAGTGGAGGCGGCATAGGGGGGGAAGTGAAGGCCTCAGCTTGGGCCCCGGTACGGGGCAATCACCGTTTTGCGCCAGAGAGAACGGGTGGGGGATTTGGGAGTTGGCACAGGGCAGGCATCAGGCAGTTTGGGGACCTCTTCTTGGATGGGAAGTTCGCGACTCTGGAGGAGCTGGTGGGGAAGTGGAACCTCCCCCCTGGGAACGCTTTTAGGTATATGCAGGTCAGGGACTTTGTTAAGAGGCAGGTGGAGGAGTTTCCGTGGCTGCCGCCAAGGGGGGTGCAGAACAGGGTGCTTTCGGGGACGTGGGTCGGGGAAGGGAAGATCTCGGCTATCTACCAGCTGATGCAGGAGGAGGAGGAGGCCTCAGTAGATGAGCTCAAAGCGAAATGGGAGGAAGAGCTAGGGGAAGAGATTGAGGATGGGACGTGGTCGGACGCCCTGGAGAGGGTGAATTCCTCCTCCTCTTGCGCACGGCTCAGCCTAATTCAGCTGAAGGTGCTGCATGGGGCTCACATGACAGGGGCAAGGATGAGCCGGTTTTTCGGAGGGGAAGACAGGTGTGGGAGGTGTTCGGGATGCCCGGAAAACCACACCCATATGTTCTGGGCATGTCCGGCTCTGGAGGGGTTTTGGAAGGGGGTGGCGGCGATTTTGTCGGAAGTGGTCGGGTCTAGGGTCAGGCCGGGCTGGGGGCTCGCGATCTTTGGGGTAGCTTCGGAGCCGGGAGTGCAGGAGGCGAGAGAGGCCGGCATTCTGGCCTTTGCGTCTCTAGTAGCCCGGCGCAGGATTCTGTTACAGTGGAGGGATACGCGGCCCCCGAGTTCGGAGGCCTGGGGCAACGACATGGCTGGGTTCATCAAGTTGGAGGGGATAAGGCCTTCGACAGAGTCGAGTGGAAATACCTCATAGAGGTACTGGAGCGGTTCGGGCTTGGAACAGGGTTCACCGCTTGGGTAAAGCTCCTGTACAACGCTCCCATGGCGAGTATACAGACCAACAATACCAACTCCCAATACTTCCAGCTGCACAGGGGCACCAGACAAGGATGCCCACTGTCCCCGCTGCTGTTCGCACTAGCAATTGAACCGCTAGCAATCGCGCTCAGGGCAGCAAAAAATTGGAGGGGGATCCGAAGGGGAGGTAGAGAGCACAGAGTCTCACTCTATGCGGATGATCTGCTCCTCTATATCTCGGACCCACAAAGCAGCATGGACGGAATCATCGCGCTCCTGAAAGAGTTTGGAGCCTTCTCGGGCTACAAACTCAACATGAGCAAAAGTGAGATCTTCCCAGCACACCCGCAAGGGGGGGGGGGGGGGGGGGGGGGGGGGGGGGGGGGGGGGGGGGGGGGGGGGGGGGCAGCACTAAAGGGGCTGCCGTTCAAACAAGCCCGACATAAATTCCGCTACCTGGGGATCCAAATAGCCCATGACTGGAAGGGGATCCACAAATGGAACCTCACCAGCCTGACGGAGGAAGTTAAAAAGGACCTGCAAAGATGGAACACACTCCCGCTCTCCCTCGCGGGGAGAGTTCAGACGATCAAAATGAACGTACTGCCCAGGTTCCTCTTCCTGTTTAGATCCATTCTGATCTACATCCCCAAGGCCTTTTTCAAAGCGCTGGACAAACTCATCATGGCGTTCGTATGGGGGGGTAAAAATGCTAGGATCCCAAAGAAGGTCTTACAAAAAACAAAAACCAGGGGAGGGTTAGCCCTCCCGAATCTACAATTCTACCACTGGGCAGCAACAGCCGAGCGAGTAAGGGGATGGATCCAGGAGCCAGAAGCTGAGTGGGTGCGTGCGGAGGAGGCCTCCTGCATGGGAACCTCCCTCCGGGCCCTCGCCACGGCAGCACTCCCATCCCCACCCAAAAAACACTCCAGCAGCCCAGTGGTGACAGCCACCCTCCAATCCTGGAACCAACTGCGGCAGCAACTTGGCCTGACCAAAATGTCGAACAGGGCTCCCATCTGCAACAACCATAGGTTCAAACTAGCACTGACCGACGCCACCTTCAAAAGGTGGAGGCAGGACGGGGGGACACTGACAGTCAGGGACCTATACACGGACGACAGGATCGCAACACTGGACGAACTGACAGAGAAATTTCAGCTAGCTGGGGGGAACGAGCTACGGTACCTGCAGCTCAAAAACTTCCTACGAAAGGAGACAAGGACGTACCCACAACCGCCACGACAGACACTACTGGAAGACCTACTGGACGCAAGTATCCTAGAGAAAGGGAACTGTAGTGACATGTATGACCGACTGGTAGATAGGGACGACACCGTACTGGACGCAACAAGGAGGAAATGGGAGGACGACCTGGGGATGGAGATCGGGTGGGGACTCTGGAGCGAAGCACTGCATAGGGTCAACTCCACCTCCACGTGCGCAAGGCTCAGCCTGACGCAACTAAAAGTGGTACATAGAGCCCACTTAACAAGAACCCGTATGAGTAGGTTCTTCCCGGAGGTGGAAGACAGATGTGAACGGTGCCAAAGAGGCCCGGCCAACCACGCCCACATGTTCTGGTCTTGCCCCAGACTCGTGGAGTACTGGACAGCCTTCTTCGAGGGTAATGTCCAAAGTGGTGGGAGTGAGGGTGGAGCCATGCCCGATAGTGGCGGTCTTCGGGGTTTCAGAACAGCCAGATCTATTCCTGGGGAGGAGGGCGGACGCCCTTGCCTTTGCCTCCCTGATCGCCCGCCGTAGAATCCTGTTTGGCTGGCGGTCAGCAGCACCGCCCAGAGCTGCGGACTGGCTGTCCGACCTCTCGGAATCTCTCCAAATGGAGAAAATCAAATTTGCCATCCGAGGGTCGGACGACGGCTTCCACAGAACGTGGGAGCCATTCATGCAACTGTTCCGGGACCTATTTGTGGCCAATGTACAAGAGGAAGAATAGTCGGGGGAAGGTAGCGGGAGGGGGGGGGGGGGGGGGGGGGGGGGGGGGCTACAGGTTCGTTACGGGGGTTCGATGGCTAGCTAAGGCCCAAAACCAAACTAAATAAATATGTTGAGGGGGGGGGGGGGGGGGGGGGGGGGGGGCGCAGTTACTACTACGAAGATGCTTACCTGTAAATATGTATGTTAATTTTTGCGTGTTTGTTTTTTTTTTTCTTTCTCCTAACAATTTGTAATTTGTTCAATATAAAATATGAAAACTGAATAAAATCATTTATAAAAAAAAAAGTTGGAGAGGATGAAATTTGCCCTGAGGGGGTCGGTACAGGGGTTCTTTCGGCGGTGGCAGCCTTTTCTCGATTTCCTGGCGAAGGGGTAGAAAAGAGGGGGGGAAAAGAGTTATTTTCTGGTTTTGTTTTGGCATGGAAACATGCCTTGTTTGTTTTAATATGCTTGGAGAAAATTTGTTATTGTTATTAAAAAACTAGAATAAAAATTATTTTTTTAAAAAAAGAAAGGAGCAGCAGAGTTTTAGATGATCTCATGTTTACACAGGTAAAATATGGGAGAGAAGACAGGAGTGCATTGTAATAGTAGAGTCTGCAGGTAACATAAGCATGAATGAGGGGTTCGCAGGGAAACGGAGACAGGACTGGAGTCCGGTAATGTTTCAGAGTAAATAAGCAACCTCACTGATGGTGGGAATGTGTGTTTGGAAACTTACCTCAGGGTTAAATGTGCCACCAAAGTTGTGAACAGGCTGCTTTATTTACAGACTGTTGCGAGGGAGAGGGATGGAGTCTGTGACTAGAGAATGGAGTTTGGAGCAGGGATTGAAACCAACGGCTTCAGTCTCCCCAATATTTAACTAAAAGACATTTCTGCTCATCCAGTACGGATTGCCAAGGAGGAGGAGGGATAGTTTGTCACAGCTACACAGTATGTCCTTTGTGACTTTGATAAGAGCTGTTACGGGGCTGTGCAGGCAGGAATTTGGAGATGGGAGGGTAGAGCACAAGGCCATAAATGGAACTTTTTCAAGTTGGGAAGCTTGTGAGGAGTGGAGCACTGCAATGATCTGTGCTGGGGCCCAATGGTATTCATGACTTACATGCAGAAACAAAGAGTAATGAAGTTTGCTGAGGATACCAAGCTAGGCGGAAAGCTAAGCTGTGACGAGGACAGAGAGAGGCTGCAAAGAGACTAGGGCATGTTAAGTGAATGGACAGCAAGCTGTAATGTCGGGAGGTGTGACATTATTCACTTCACTCATGAGAACGGAAAAGTGGATTTTTTGTTTTTAAAAGGTGTGAAATTCGTATGGGTAAATGATCAAAGAGACTTGGGTGCGCTTGTAAAATGAACACAAGTTAGCATGCAGGTGCAGCAAGTAATCAGAAAGTTAAATGGCGTGTTGACCTTTACCGTATTTGTAATATTTTTAACAGAAAAAAACCAAGCCTGGTAATAAGACATTCACAGAACACAATCATAGAATCGCGAAAATTGCAGGAGGCAGCCATTCGGTCCATCGAGTCTGCACTGACCCCACCCGTCCCCCCACCCCCACCCCCGGAACGTCCGGTGGCGGCTATGAGGGAGTGAGTCGCACATTCAGTGGCTCTCACTCCAGCTGGCTTTTTGGACCTGGTTTCCCGACTTTTCGGAACTTTTGAGCGCTAGAAAAGACAAAGCTGTTGACTGAAGCGTGCGGAGCTGTATGGAAACAAAGAAGAGCAGAAAGCTGCGAAAGCAGGAAAGGAAGGGGCAGAGACAAAGTGGCGTGGGAGCTGACCCGGGACCAAAGATGGCTGACGTACGGACCGCGGACCAGACGATCCAAGCAGCGCTGGACAATATGCTGCAGGTCATAAAAGGGAGTTTTGAAGACATGAAGCAGGATAACTTAGAATCGCTGCAGAAAGCAGTGGAGCGAGTGAACCAAAGGCTAGAGGCCCAGGACAAAAAGGTCAAGAAGCTGGAGCAAGCGGTGGAGGAACAAGCGGACACACAAATGATCGCTGCAATAGAGATAGATGGGTTGAAGGAGCGACAGAGAAGGCTGCTTGACAGGCTTGAAGACCTGGAAAACAGAGCCCGCAGACAAAATTTGAGAATTATTGGCCTCCCAGAGGAGCCGAAGGTGCGGCGCCACGTCGTTTGTGGCAGACCTGTTGTAGCAGCTGGTGGGGCTAACTCCTTTCCGCGACCGCTGGAGCTGGATGGGGCACACAGAGTGCAGGTGGGGCAGCCCCGACCAGCATTGGTCAGGTTCCACAGGTTCTCAGACAAGGACCGGGTCCTTCAGTGGGCAAAGAGTACAAAGAGCTGTACATGGAACAATAATGTCCTACACATCTATCAAGACCTGAGTCAGGAGGTGGCCAGGCAGCGAGCAGCCTTTAAAAGAATTAAAGAGATTTTGTTCAAAAAGCACGTGAAGTTCGGTCTGCTTTTCCCAGCGCGGCTGTGGGTCACGCTCCAGAGCCAGCATTACTACTTAACGGACCCCGATGAGGCGATGGAGTTCGCAAAGGATCAGGGACTGGTGCCGAACTGAGGGTCCACGGACCAAAGTCAGAGTCTGAGTACTATTCTTTATGGGACTTCTAGTTTTCTTGCACTGAATTTCTATTTTTTGCTGCTTCACAGGTACGTTGTAGTTTCTGTTTTCCGTTTTCGCTGCCTATGGGTACAATAGGCGAGGGGGACGGGTGCCCCGGTTTTTCTTTTTGCTCTCTCTTCGTGTTTTTTTCTTTTTGGAGCTTCCAACGGGACAGAAATTTGGCCGGGAATCAATGGGGGTTAAAGGTATTGGATGTAGGGGGTGATGCGGGTACTGTGTTGCTGTGTGTTTTTATTACTAATGCGCAGAAAGGAGTAATCGGTATCACTCATCTGTTTACACAAATGGAACAGCATTACAGCTGGAGCGGTCTCGGGTCTTTGTTGGATTGCCCTTGTTTGTTGTTTGATCTCCTGTACTGCAGAGAGAGAGACTGCTCGAGCAGGACACATCAGGGGGATGGGGGGGGGGGGGGGGGGGGGGGGGGGGGGGAGATGAGCTCGGGGGAACAATGGGAGCAAGACAAGTCGGCGTCGGAGGGATGAGTCACCGGGCCAGCGGGAAACTAGTCAAGAGAATCAGGTGGGGGGGGGGGGGGGGTGCATACAACCAGTATATGGCAGGGGTTGCAGAGGGGTGTTGTTGCTGGGGGGGGGGGGGGGGGGGTTATTCTACTGACATGGGAGGGATCTAAAGTAGGTAACAGAGCAGAGGTCGGGGGTGGGAACTACCAGGAGGCGAACTGGGAGGGGCGCGGCACATGGGCTGGGAGCGGGAACAAGAAGGGGGATGGTTGATCGGCAAGGGATCTAAACGGGCCAGTCAAGAGGGCACGTGTGTTCGCGCATTTGCGGGCTATAAAGGTGGACGTAATCATGCTGCAGGGCCGGATCCCAGGCTGGGGTAGGCCCCCCGCCCCGCTCTGAGAGTGACTGACCAGACCAGACTAAGGAAGGGCTGGATTAGCCAGGTCTTCCACTCGGGCTTGGACTCTTAGTCCAGGGGGGTGGCAATCATGATTAATAAACGGGTTCAATTTGAGGTGGAGGGCAAATTGCAGACGGAGGGGGTAGATTTCTTATGGTCCGTGGTACATTGAGGGGGTGAGGGTAGTCCTGGTGAATGTATATGCTCCAAATTGTGACGACGCTGACTTCATTAAAAGGGTGCTGGGGAAAATCCCAGACTTATATTCACGCAAGCTGATCATGGGTGGGGACCTCAACATGGTCCTCGACCCCGGACTAGACAGGTCATGCTCCAGAACGGGTAGGCTCCCAGCAAGGGAACTGAGGGGGTTCATGGAGTAGATTGGGGGGGGGGGGGGGGGGGGGGGGGGAGAGACCCATGGAGAGCCAGACGGCCGGCAGGGAGAGAATATTCGTTCTACTCGCATGTTCATAAAGTATACTCTAGAATCGATTTTTTCATCATGAGCAGGGTGGTGGTATAGATGGGGTAAAAAATACGGAGTACTCGGCGATCACCATCTCGGATCATGCCCCACACTGGGTTGATCTGCAGGTCTGCAAAGGGAGCTACCAGCGCCTGCAATGGAGATTGGAAGTAGGATTGCTAGCGGAGGAGGGGGTGTGCGAGAGACTGCGGAAGTGCATGCAGGACTACCTGCAGGTTAATGACACAGAGGAAGTCTCAGCAGCGACCCTGTGGGAGGCGCTGAAGGCGGGTGGTAAGGGGGGGGGGGAGCTGATGTTAATTCGGGCCCACGGAGATAGAACGGACAGTGTGGAAATGGACAGACTGGTCAGGGAGATCCACCAGACAGATAGGGAATACGCAGAGGCCCCGAGGGAGGACCTAGTTTGAGATAGACGGAGACTGCAGGCCGAGCTGGGAGTGTTGTCCACGAGCAAAGCAGTGGAACTCAGGAAGGCAAAGGGTGTGGTCTATGAGCATGGGGGAGAAAGCTAGTAGAATGCTTGCGCAGCAACTCAGGAGGAAGGAGGCGGCCAGAGAAATAGGCAGGGTAGTGGACAGTATGGGGAACAGAGTGGATGACCCGTCAGGACCGAACAAGGTGTGTTTCGGGAGTTTTACACTAAGCTCTATACCTCGGAACCCCTTGGGGAGCCGGAGGAGATGAAGCGTTTCTTAGACGGACTGACCTTCCCAAAAGTGGGTAGGGGGCTGGTAGATGGACAGAGGGCCCCGATCAGAGCTGAGGAAGTACTGGGGGCTTGAAGGCCATGCAGTCGGGTAAATCCACAGGGCCGGATTGATACCCAGTGCAGTTCTACAAAAAGTTCTCGGAGATAGTGGGGCCAGTGCTGACTCGGGTATTTAACGAGGCACGGGTCAGAGGGACTCTACCCCCAACGATGTCACAAGCTAACATTTCGCTGATATTAAAACGGGATAAAGACGCGGAAGCCTGTGGGTCATACAGACCAATCTCCCTGATCAACGTCGACGCCAAGCCCCTGGCTAAGGTCTTGGTGCTCAGAATTGAGGACTGTGTCCCGGAGGTGATCGGGGAGACGAACAGGGTTTGTTAAAGGCAGACAGCTGGTAGCCAACTTGAGAAGACTACTCAATGTGATCATGAGGGCAGAGAGGTAGAGGCAGTGGTGGCAATGGATGCCGAGAAGGCCTTTGACCAGGTGGAGTGGGACTATTTGTGGGAGGTACTTGGACGGTTTGGGTTCGGGGAGGGCTTTGTTGACTGGGTTAAGCTATTGTACCAGGCCCCAAAAGCTAGTGTGAGGACAAATAGGACAACATCAGAGTACTTTAGACAGGGATGTCCACTCTCCCCGTTGCTGTTTGCACTGGCCATAGAGCCACTGGCGATTGCCCCGAGAGCTGCGAGGGGGTGGAAGGGAATGATCAGGGTAGGGGTGGAGCACAGGGTATCGCTGTACGCGAGCGACCTGCTCCTGTAGGTATCGGACCCGCTGGCTGGGATGGACAGTATACTGGGAATATTGAGAGAATTTAGCAGGTTTTCAGGGTACAAACTGAACATGGCTAAGAGTGAGATGTTTGTCGTGCAGGCGAGGGGCCAGGAGAACAGGTTGAAGGGGCTGCCATTTTGGATGGTCGGAGAAAGTTTCCGATACTTAGGGATACAGGTGGCACGAGACTGGGGCAGGCTGCATAAGCTAAATTTGACTAGAGCGGTGGAGCAAATGAAGAGCGAGTTGAGGAGATGGGATGCACTCCCGCTATCACTTGCGGGGAGAGTGCAGACGGTAAAGATGACAATCCTCCCAAGATTCCCGTTTATTTTTCAGTGCCTCCCGATTTTCATCCCGCGGTCCTTCTTTAAAAGGGTCATCAAGATTATTGCGGGCTTTGTCTGGGCGGGGAAGTCCCCGCGGGCGAACCTCAGTAACTACTACTGGGCGGCCAACATAGCCATGGTAAGGAGTTGGATGGTGGGTACGGGGTCTATTTGGGGGCGAGTGGAGGCGGCTTCGTGCAGGGCACCAGTTTGACATCCCTGGTCACGGTCCCCCTACCGCTCCCACCGGCCAGGTACTCTACCAGCCCGGTAGTGGTGGCAACCCTGCTGATCTGGGGCCAGTGGAGGAGGCATGTAGGGGAGGTGGGAGCATCGGTCTGGGGTCCAATATGCGACAACCACCGATTCGCCCCTGGGAGTATGGACGGTGGATTCTGAGCGTGGCGGCAGACGGGGGTGGGAAGGATGGGTGGTATGTTTTTTGGGGGGGGGGGGGTCTCGAGCATGAGGGCCTTGGAGGAGAAATTCAGACTAGTAAGAGGGAATGACTTTCGGTACTTGCAAGTGCGTGACTTCATGCGTCAACAAGTCCCATCCTTCCCACACTTCCCAATGGGATCCAGGACAGAGGAGTCTCTAGGGGAAAGGTAGGAGAGGGGAAAGTCTAGGGCTGGAAAAAATTAAGTTCGCCTTCAGAGGATCTGTATTAGGGTTTCTTCGCGGGGAATTAAACGTCAGCTGGGTGTGGGCGGGGGGGGGGTAGATTAGAGGGGATAAATAGGCGGGTCCTGTTTATGAGAGAGGAGGGGTCTTTTCCACTATGTTTCTGGTTTGGGTTGATATTTGCACATTACTGTACACTGTAACTGTTTACAAAACCCAAAAATACATCAATAAAATTGTTTGTTTTTTTAAGTCTGCACTGACCCTCTGAAACAGCACCCTGTCGAGGCCCACTCTACTAGCCTATCCCCGTAACCTGCTCATCTTCAGACTGTGGGAGGAGAGGACACCAGAGTACTCAGAGGAAACCCAAGCAGACATGGGAAACATGCACACTCCACAGCCACCGGAGGCTGGAATTGAACCCGGGTCCCTGGCACTGAGACAGCAGTGGTAACCAGGGTCCTTGAGGCTGTGAGACAGCAGTGTTAACCCAGGTCCCTGGCACTGTGAGACAGCAGTGTTAACCCGGGTCCCTGGCACTGTGAGACAGCAGTGTTAACCCGGGTCCCTGGCACTGTGAGACAGCAGTGTTAACCCGGGTCCCTGGCACTGTGAGACAGCTGTGTTAACCCTGGGTCCCTGGTGCTGTGACACAGCAGTGTTAATCCGGGTCTCTGGCGCTGTGAGGCAACAGTGTTAACCCAGGTCCCTGGCACTGTGAGATAGCAGTGTTAACCCGGATCACTGGCACTGAGAGACAGCAGTGTTAACCCGGGTCCCTGGTTCTGTGAGGCACCAGTGCGAACCCTGGGTCCCTGGTGCTTTGACACAGCAGTGTTAATCCGGGTCTCTGGCACTGTGAGGCAACAGTGTTAACCCAGGTCCCTGGCACTGTGAGACAGCAGTGCTAACCAGGGTCCCTGGCACTGTGAGGCAACAGTTCTAACCAGGGTCCCTGGCACTGTGAGGCAACAGTGCTAACCCGGGTCCCTGGCGCTGTGAGACAGCAGTGCTAACCCGGGTCCCTGGCGCTGTGAGGCAGCAGTGTTAACCCAGGTCCCTGGCACTGTGAGGCAGCAGTGCTAACCCGGGTTCCTGGCACTGTGAGGCAGCAATGTTAACCCAGGTCCCTGAGGAGATGCCGGCATTGGACAGTAAGAAGTCTTACAACACCAGGTCAAAGTCCAACAGGTTTGTTTGGAATCACTAGCTTTCGGAGCACAGCTCCTTCCTCAGGTGAATGAAGAGGCGGGTCCAGAAACAGATGTATGGACAAAGTCAATGATGCAAGGGGATACTTGTGGTGCTAACAACTGTGCCACCCAATGAATGGGTGGAAACTTTCTTGAATTTAACTGACTACATTATATACGGATATAGACAGATGCCCCATAAATATCTCATTTATAATATATCCGTACACACAGGTGTATGTTTATTTCACACAAATGTGTATCTAATCTGTAAGGAATACTCAGCGGTGCCAGGCGGCAGTGTCCGGGGGCAGAGTTGGCTGAAGGTGGTGGTGCTGGGTGCCGGGGATGAGCTGCAGCACAGAGTGGGGCGGGGGGGGGGCCCGCTGCCTGGGCCTACCCCAGCCTGGGACTCCGGCACACTGCGGGGCGAGGGGCCCGCTGCCTGGGCCTACCCCAACCTCGGACTCCGGCACACCAGCACTGAGCGGGACGGGGGGCCTACCCCAGCCTGGGACTCCGGCACACTGCGGTGCGAGGGGCCTACCCCAGCCTGGGACTCCGGCACACTGCGGGGCGAGGGGCCCGCTACCTGGGCCTACCCCAACCTCGGACTCCGGCACTGGGCGGGGGGCCTACCCCAGCCTGGGACTCCGGGGCTGGGCACTCCTGTGTCGCTGCCATACCTGTGCCAATCTCCTTTCCAGTGCTATTCCCGTCGGGACCGGCACCCTCTTCTCCACCGCAGCTTCGCCGCGTCGCCCTTAGTAACTGCAACCGCCTCAGCCGCCGTCCCCCTGCCAACGGCCCGCCCCGCCCAGCGCAACGCAGCGCCGCCCACACAGCGCAGCCCCGCCCCGCGCAGGGCAGCCCCGCCCACCAGGCGCAACCCACCCAGCGCAGCCCCGCCCCGACCAGCGCAGCCCCGCCCCGCCCCGCCCAGCGCAGCCCCAGCCCCACCCGGCCCCGCCCAGCGCAGCCCCGCCCCGCCCCGCCCAGCGCAGCCTCGCCCAGCGCAGCCCCACCCAGCGCTGCCCCGCCCACCCAGCGCTGCCTCCGCGCAGCTCAAGCCCCGCCCACCAGCGAAGCCCCGCCCTGTGTAGCGCAGCTCCGCCCACCAGGCGCAGTCCCGCCCCAGCGCAGCACGGCCTCGCCCAGCACAGCCCCGCCCAGCACAGCCCCGCCCAGCGCAGCCCCGCCCACCCAGCGCAGCCCCGCCGGGCGAAGCCCAGCCACGCCCCGGGGGCTCCACTGCGCTTGCGCAGCAACGGTCCATGTTCAAAATTCTCCTCAGACCTTCAAACAAAATTATCAACAGAAATGTTCCTGAAAGGATCCTCAGATAATGAACTCTAATCCCCTCAATCCAGGGGACTATGAGCTCGGGAGCAGCTGACAGGAAGAGGGAAGGACAATCATGTTCCCGTACCAGCCTCCCCGAACAGGAGCCGGAATGTGGAGACTAGGGGCTTTTCACAGTAATTTCATTGAAGCCTACTCGTGACAATAAGCCATTTTCATTTTTTTCATGTTCAGCAGGACGGCTGCCACCAGTCAAATGATGCAAATATTCATTATTAAGATGTGATTGATAACTCATCAAATTCAGCCAGCGGCAAGAGATAAAGTCATTATGCCTGCCCCTGGAGAGCGCCAACCTAACCAGCCCCGTCACTGAAATCCGGATTGATTCGGGGGTCAGACCCTCCACATCCCACCCGGATTACTGTAATCCGGATTGACCCGGGGGACAGACACTCCACATCCCACCCGGATTACTGTAATCCGGATTGACCCGGGGGTCAGACACTCCACATCCCACCCGGATTACTGTAATCTGGATTTACCCGGGGGTCAGACACTCCACATCCCACCCGGATTACTGTAATCTGGATTAACCCGGGGGTCAGACACTCCACATCCCACCCGGATTACTGTAATCTGGATTTACCCGGGGTCAGACACTCCACATCCCACCCGGATTACTGTAATCTGGATTAACCCGGGGGTCAGACACTCCACATCCCACCCGGATTACTGTAATCCGGATTTACCCGGGGGTCAGACACTCCACATCCCACCCGGATTACTGTAATCCGGATTTACCCGGGGGTCAGACACTCCACATCCCACCCGGATTACTGTAATCCGGATTGACCCGGTGAGGGGGTCAGACCTTCCACATCCCACCCTGATTACTGTAATCCGGATTTACCCGGGGTCAGACCCCCACATCCCACCTGGATTACTGTTATCAAGCTTTAACCAGGGAGGCGTTCAGACCCTCCACATCCCACCCTGATTACTGTAATCCGGATTAACCGACGAATGGTCAGATGCTCACATCCCACCCGGATTACTGTAATCCGGATATTTCAGGGGATCAGACATTTCACATCCCACCAAGATTACTGTAATCCGGATTTACTTGGGTAGCCAGACCCTCCACAACCCACCCGGATTACTGAAATCCTGATTTACTCGGGGGTCAGACCCTCCACATCCCACCCGGATTACTGTAATCCGGATTTACCCGGGGGTCAGACTCTTCACATCCCACCCGGATTACCGTAATCCAGATTTACCCGGGGAGGGGGTCAGACCCTTCACAACCCACCCGGATTACTGTAATCCAGATTTGCCGGGGGGGGGGGGGTCAGACCCGCCACAGTGCACCCGGATTACTGTAATCCGGATTTACCCAGGGGTCAGACCCTTCACATCCCATTCGGATTACTGAAATCCGGATTTACCCGGGGATGGGTCAGACCCTCCGCATCCCACCCGAATTACTGAAATCCCGATTTACCCAGTGAGGGGGTCAGACCCTCCACATCCCACCCGGATTACTGTAATCCGGATTTACCCAGTGAGGGGGTCAGACCCTCCAAATCCCACCCGAATTACTGTAATCCGGATTTACCCGGTGCGCGGGTCAGACCCTCCACATACCACCCGGATTACTGAAATCCAGATTTACCCAGGAGGGGGTCAAACCCTCCACATCCCGCCCGGATTACTGTAATCCGGATATACCCGGGGAGGAGGTCAGATCCTTCACATCCCACCCGGATTACTGTAATCCGGATTTACCCGGGGAGGGGGTCAGACCCTCCACATCCCGCCTGGATTACTGAAATCCGGATTTACCCGGGGAGGGGGTCAGACCCTCCACATCCCACCCGGATTACTGTAATCCGGATTTACCCAGGGAGGGGGTCAGACACTCCACATCTCACCCGGATTAATGTAATCCGGATTTCCCCAGGGGACAGACTCTCCACATCCCACCCGGATTACTGAAATCCGGATTTATGCAGGGGAGGGGGTCAGACTCTCCACATCCCACCCGGATTACTGTAATACGGATTTACCCGGGGAGGGGTTCAGACCCTCCAGATCTCACCCGGATTACTGTAACCCGGATTTGCCCAGGGAGGCGGTCAGACCCTCCACATCCCACCCGGATTACTGAAATCCGGATTTACCCGGGGAGGGGGCCAGACCCTCCACATCCCACCCAGATTACTGTAATCCGGATTGACCCGGGGGTCAGACCCTCCACATCCCTCCCGGATTACTGTAATCCGCATTTATCCGGGGGTCAGACTCTCCATATCCCACCTGGATTACTGTTATCCGGATTTACCCATGGAGGGTGTCAGACCCTCCACATCCCACCGGATTACTGTAATCCGGATTTACCTGGGGAGGGGGTCAAACCCTCCACATCCCACCTGGATTACTGAAATCCGGATTTACCCAAGTAGGGGGTCAGACCCTCCACATCCCACCCGGATTACTGTAATCCGGATTTACCTTGGGAGGGGGTCAGACCCTTCACACCCCACCCGGATTACTGTAATCCAGATTTATGCAGGGGTCAAACCCTCCACATCTCACCCAGATTACTGTAATCCGGATTTCCTGGGGGTCAGACTCTCCACATCCCACCCGGATTACTGTAATCCGGATTTACCCGGGGAGGGGTTCAGACCCTCCGGATCTCACCCGGATTACTGGAATCCGGATTTACCCAGGGGTCAGACCCTCCACACCCCACCCGGATTACTGTAATCCGGATTTACCCGTGGAGGGGGCCAGACCCTCCACATCCCACCCGGATTACTGTAATCCGGATTTACCCGGGGGTCAGGCACTCCACACCCCACCCGGATTACTGTTATCCGGATTTACCCAGGGAGGGTATCAAACCCTCCACATCCCACCCGGATTACTGTAATCCGGATTTACCCGGGGAGTGGGTCAAACCCTCCACATCCCACCTGGATTACTGAAATCCGGATTTACCAGGGAGGGGGTCAGACCCTCCACATCCCACCCGGTTTACTGTAATCCGGATTTACCCGGGGAGGTGGTCAGACCCTCCACATCCCACCCGGATTACTGTAATCCGGGTTTACCTGGGGAGGAGGTCACATCCTCCACATCCCACCCGGATTACTGTAATCCGGATTTACCCAGGGGTCAGACCCTCCACATCCCACCCGGATTACTGTAATCCGGATTTACCCAGGGGTCCGACGCTCCACATCCCACCCGGATTACTGTAATCCGGATTTACCCAGGGAGGGGGTCAGACACTCCACTTCCCACCCGGATACCTGTAATCCAGATTTATGCAGGGGTCAAACCCTCCACTTCTCACCCGGATTACTGTAATCCGGATTTCCCCAGGGGTCAGACTCTCCACATCCCACCCGGATTACTGAAATCCGGATTTACCCGGGGAGGGGTTCAGACCCTCCAGATCTCACCCGGATTACTGTAATCCGGATTTACCCATGGAGGGGGTCAGACTCTCCACATCCCACCCGGATCACTGTAATCCGGATTGACCCAGGGGGTCAGACCCTCGACATCCCACCTGGATCACTGTAATCCGGATTGACCGGGGTTCAGACCCTCCACATCTAACCCGGATTACTGTAATCCGGATTTACCCGGGGAGGGGGTCAGACCTTCCACATCCCACCCGGATTACTGTAATCCGGATTTACCCGGGGAGGAGGTCAGATCCTCCACATCCCACCTGGATTACTGTAATCCGGATTTACCCGGGGAGGGGGCCAGACCCTCCACATCCCACCCGGATTACTGTAATCCGGATTTACCCAGGGAGTGGGTCAGACCCTCCACATCCCACCCGGATTACTGTAATCCGGATTTACCCAGGGAGGGGGTCAGACACTCCACATCCCTCCCGGATTACTGTAATCCGCATTTACCCGGGGGTCAGACTCTCCATATCCCACCCGGATTACTTTTATCCGGATTTACCCATGGAGGGTGTCAGACCCTCCACATCCCACCCGGATTACTGTAATCCGGATTTACCCAGGGAGGGGGTCAAACCCTCCACATCCCACCTGGATTACTAAAATCCGGATTTACCCAGGGAGGGGTCAGACCCTCCACATCCCACCCGGATTACTGAAATCCGGATTTACCCGGGGAGGGGTTTCAGACCCTCCAGATCCCACCCGAATTACTGAAATCTGGATTTACCCAGTGAGGGGGTCAGACCCTCCAAATCCCACCCGGATTACTGAAATCCGGATTTACCCAGGGAGGGGGTCAGACACTCCACTTCCCACCCGGATACCTGTAATCCGGATTTATGCAGGGGTCAAACCCTCCACATCTCACCCGGATTACTGTAATCCGGATTTCCCCGGGGGTCAGACTCTCCACATCCCACCCGGATTACTGCAATCCAGATTTACCCGGGGAGGGGTTCAGACCCTCCAGATATCACCCGGATTACTGTAATCCGGATTTGCCCAGAGAGGCGGTCAGACCCTCCACATCCCACCCGGATTACTGAAATCCGGATTTACCCATGGAGGGGGTCAGACTCTCCACATCCCACCCGGATCACTGTAATCCGGATTGACCCGGGGGGTCAGACCCTCTACATCCCACCCAGATCACTGTAATCCGGATTGACCCGGGGGTCAGACCCTCCACATCCAACCCGGATTACTGAAATCCGGATTTACCCGGGGAGGGGTTCAGACCCTCCAGATCCCACCCGAACTACTGAAATCCGGATTTACCCAGTGAGGGGATCAGACCCTCCACATCCCACCCGGATTACTGAAATCCGGATTTACCCGGGGAGGGGTCAAACCCTCCACATCACACCTGAATTACTGTAACACGGATTTACCCGGGGAGTGGGTCAGACCCTCCACATCCAACCCGGATTACTGTAATCCGGATTTACCCGGGGAGGGGGTCTGGCCCTCCACATCCCACCCGGATTACTGTAATCCGGATTTACCTGGGGAGGGGGTCAGATCCTCCACATCCCACCTGGATTACTGAAATCCGGATTTACCCAAGTAGGGAGTCAGACTCTCCACATCCCACCCGGATTACTGTAATCCGGATTTACCTGGGAGGGGTTCAGACCCTCCGGATCTCACCCGGATTACTGTAATCCGGATTTACCCAGGGGTCAGACCCTCCACCTCCCACCCGGATTACTGTAATCCGGATTTACCCATGGAGGGGGCCAGACCCTCCACATCCCACCCGGATTACTGTAATCCGGATTGACCCGGGGGTCAGACCCTCCACATCCCTCCCGGATTACTGTTATCCAGATTTACCCGAGGACGGGGTCTGACCCTCCACATCCCACCCGGATTACTGTGATCCGGATTTACCCGGGGAGGTGGTCAGACCCTCCACATCCCACCCGGATTACTGTAATCCGGATTTACCCGGGGAGGAGGTCACATCCTCCACATCCCACCCGGATTACTGTAATCCGGATTTACACAGGGGTCAGACCCTCCACATCCCACCCGGATGACTGTAATCCGGATTTACCCAGGGGTCAAACCCTCCACATCTCACCCGGATTACTGTAATCCGGATTTACCCGGGGAGGGGTTCAGACCCTCCAGATTCCACCCGGATTTCTGAAATCCGGATTTACCCATGGAGGGGGTCAGACTCTCCACATCCCACCCGGATCACTGTAATCCGGATTGACCCGGGGGTCAGACCCTCAACATCCAACCCGGATTACTGTAATCCGGATTTACCCGGGGAGGAGGTCAGATCCTCCACATCTCACCCGGATTACTGTAATCCGCATTTACCCAGGGGTCCGACCCTCCACATCCCACCCGGATTACTGTAATCCGCATTTACCCAGGGGTCCGACCCTCCACATCCCACCCGGATTACTGTAATCCGGATTTACCCGGGGAGAGGGCCAGACCCTCCACATCCCACCCGGATTACTGTAATCCGGATTTACCCGGGGAGGGGGTCAGACCCTCCACATCTCACCCGGATTACTGTAATCCGGATTTACCCGGGGAGGGGTTCAGACCCTCCACATCCCACCCGGATTACTGTAATCCGGATTTACCTGGGGAGTGGGTCAGACTCTCCACATGCCACCCGAATTACTGTAATACGGATTTACCCGGGGAGTGGGTCAGACCCTCCACATCCAACCCGGATTACTGTAATCCGGATTTACCCGGGGAGGAGGTCAGATCCTCCACATCCCAACCGGATTACTGTAATCCGGATTTACCCGGGGAGTGGGTCAGACCCTCCACATCCCACCCGGATTACTGTAATCCGCATTTACCCGGGGAGGGGGCCAGACCCTCCACATCCCACCCGGATTAATCCGGATTTACCCGGGGAGGGGGTCAGACCTTCCACATCCCACCCGGATTACTGTAATCCTGATTTACCCAGGGAGGGGGTCAGACCCTCCACATCCCACCCGGATTACTGTAATCCGGATTTACCCAGGGAGGGGGTCAGACCCTCCACATCCCACCTGGATTACTGTAATCCGGATTTACCCGGGGTCAGACCCCCCACATCCCACCCGGATTACTGTAATCCGGATTTACCCAGGGAGGGAGGGATCCAATCGGATTGAGTGTGTGTGGTGTGGGGGTGACGTAATGCCTGGGGATTGGGCGGCTACTCCCCCTTCCCCCCGCCCCCAGGCTGAGTTACCAATAGGAGCCGGGGAGACGGCGGGTGGGCGGGGCCGTGACGGCAAGGCTGAGGAGTGGATACAAAGCGAGCGGAGCGCGGAGGGGGCAGTGGGTACTGGGTGCTGGGCACTGGGCAGGCATGGAGGGCAGAGCTCCTGGCAGCACTGCCCACACTCTGCAGCCTGTCCAGCCCCTCTCTCTGGCTGCTGATCAGTGCTGTCAGCCCCATTGTCCCAGTCAGTGAAGGAGGAGCAGGGGCTTCCTCCCTTCTCTCTCTCTCTGTAATTGATCAGCATCAGCAATGCCAGGGGGGAGAGGAGATGTTTCCTTTGTTAGGAGGAGGTCAGCCAGCGTGGGACCTGTCAACGTGGAGAGGCATCCCCAGAGGGAGGAGGACCAGGATGAGGATGGCGACGAGGAATTCCGGGACGAAGGGGTTCCTTTCTACATAAACCGAGGGGGGCTGCCGGTGGACGAGGCGACCTGGGACAGGATGTGGAAGCATGTGGCTAAGATCCACCCCGAGGGTGAGAAGATGGTGCAAAGAATTCGTGGGATGCCCTACCTCCCCAAGGTAATTCCTTCATTCCAACTAATTCAGCTTTCAGCAGCGGGCTTGTGAATCAGTGCGATCGAACCCCATTACTGGGATGGATGTTTGGAATGTTAAATCGGGGTGTTCCGTGTTCAAGTTTAAGCTGTTTAGGGCTGAGACAAAGCTTTTGGCTTTCTAGTTGTTGTGTTTTTAAATGTTGTTCAAAGTAAGCTTTGGAAATGTTTGATTCACTTCAACTATTGTGAGGTTTTTAAATGATAAACCTTTTGAAACTTCCCAGCTTAATTAGAAGCTTTGTGTCACCATTATATTGAAAATCTGTGCACAATATGACCTGTACTCTTTATGGTCTAATGTATTATACATTCTCGCCAGGACAATAAGAGCATCCTAGTTTGCCTCGCCCTTTTTTGTTTGTTTATCTTTTTGTTTGTTTCCCCCACCCACCCTTTTGTAAATCGGTACCCATTGCTGACTCCCACGGTAGCCGAACAGCATAAGGGAACTTTGTGTGAGTGTGGGATCATTGATCTTCCTGCTGTGCAACCAGTCCTATTTTGTGCTAATTTCTGGATTGAGCCCACAATTTAATTCCGAAAACAAAATATTTGCAGATCTTTGTACAGTTTTCTTCTGTAATTGCTCATGTGCTTTTTGGTGGATGATAATCATTCTGCACAGAGAAGATGGGAACAGAAACACCCAGTGTGAACTGTACTTGATGTGCAACAAAGAAATCTACTTCTGCTACTCATCTGATGTTGAATTCTGTGGCACTTAGAATAGCAATTGTCAGAATGTCTCTTTAACCGGCCAGTTTAGCTCAATGTTAAAAATTTGCAATAAATCTCCTGAAAGGATTTTTGGAATTCTGGGAACTCACTTGATGGTACTGGAAATGTTACTGATATTTGTAGCTGCATATCTGCCCAGTGTTGCTCCAGAAACTTCTCATGAGGACCGGGGCAAAACACAAATTGAGGTGCCCTGGGTTTAGAGCTGGGACAATTCTTTCAATTTCAATTTATTGATTTGAACACAATGCAAAGTGCTCAAGTTTCCAGATTCTAAACTAAGAAGGGAATGGAATGGGGAGAAGACCGCTTCACAATTATCAAATCAGTTGGGTAAAATATTTAAGTTGGGCAGAACAATGAAATTTCATGCAGACTAGTGTAAAGTACGTGAGACAAAAAATAAGTGGTGTATATACATATTCCATGACTGGTGGTGTAATAGTTTAGCATAATGTTCAGAGGCCTAAGAGTCCTTTAGACCGGACACTTAATCTGTCCACCTAGTCCAGAACAACAACCTGTTTGTCTATGTTGCTGAAAGTCTTGTTCTATTCAAAGAAAGTATGAGCAAACTGTCAGACCACGCCCTTCAACATTGGGTCCCATTTGGGTCACTTCATTCAAGCGCTGAGGGCAGTGCAGCTATGAGCCCCAAGGTCAATTCTCAGTGTCAAAGATCTGAGGCAGGACAAAAGGCTGGAGAATCTTTAGGTTCTTCAGCCTGGGAATTGAGGGGTTTGAGAGATAATCTTATAGATGGATATCAGATAATTAAAGGAGAGAACATCAGTTAAAATATTCAATCAAGATTTGCTTGCATTTACATAGTGCCTTTAATGTAGAAGCATGGTCAGCCCAAAATTACACAGCAATCTAACAATGTGGTGACTTTAAAGGAGTGCTTCGGAGGAGATGAAGGGAATGAATCCGAGCATGAGGCCTAGACGTCTGAAATTATGTCTAACAATAATGGGGTTAAGAGCGAGAGGACTGCTTAAAAGACCAGAATTGGAGGCACATAGAGTTCGGAGGGTGGTGATGGGAGGAGGTGGTGCAGAGGTTGGATTTTGCAGGCCTCGGCAAGGTGTCAGGACAAGGGAGGGGCAAGGCCATCAAAGGATTTAAATATAAGTGCCATCCAAACTTGCGGCCTCAGCAACCAAAGAGGACACGGGCAGCAGATGTATGAGAACATGGGCCTGCAAGTTTCCCTTCCAGCCATACACAATCCTGACTTGGAAATCTATCCCCATGCCTTCACTATCGCTGGAACAATATCCAGGAACACCCTTATTAACAGCACTGTGGGTGTACTTACACACATGGACTGCAGCGGTTCAATAAGTCAGCCCACCACCACCACATCAAGGGCAATTAGGGATAGGCAGTAAATGTCGGCTTAGCAGCAATGCCAACATCCCAAAAATAAATCAAATAAATAAATGAGAGATTTTGGGATCAGGAACCAGTGAGACAAATAGCCTTTCTCATTGTAATCACCTTGGTGTAAAGTTTCAAATAAGCTGTCATTGCAGAGTTAGTACCGATTCGATCAATGGTTTCGGCTGGTAGTGTGAGTTTTAATTTTTGTCATAGTTTAACAAGACTGTAGATAGATGATAAAGAGAGGTTGGTGTAATGAGTTTGTGTGCATTTGTTTACTCTTGTTTTATATGATTAAATTTGGGATCACAACAGTAAAATAAATCTGGAAAAAAAGTCCAATGCAACTCGTTGTCTTCCTATATGCAGCTCCTCATCTGTCTGGCCCACCTCAAGATGTGTTCCTTGTCCACGAACCGGTGCATTCATACTACCATTGCTCTTGGCGGCTCGTTCCTCAGCAGCTTCCTCATCACTTCTCTGTGCACCCTGTCTACCTCCCCAGGGTCGAACAAACGCTCCTTCCCCCAGCACTTCTCAAACATACCCGCCACATATCATCATAGAATTTGCAGTGCAGAAGGAGGCCATTCGGCCCATCGAGTCTGCACCGGCTCTTGGAAAGAGCACCCTACCCAAGGTCAACACCTCCACCTTATCCCCATAACCCAATAACCCCACCCAACACTAAGGGCAAATTTGGACACGAAGGGCAATTTATCATGGCCAATCCAACTAACCTGCACATCTTTGGACTGTAGGAGGAAACCGGAGCACCCGGAGGAAACCCATGCACACACGGGGAGGATGTGCAGACTCCACACAGTCAGTGACCCAAGCTGGAATCGAACCTGGGACCCTGGAGCTGTGAAGCAATTGTGCTATCCACAAGGCTACCGTGCTGCCCCTGCGTCCGATCCCTTGCTGCTCTCCGGGATACCAACAATCCTCAGGTCCTGCCTGCGCAACCTGTTCTCCAAATCCTCCACTTTCTCTTGCAGCCTCTTCTGGCGGTCTATCATCAGTCCCATCTCCGCCGCCATCGTGGTTAGCTGGTCATCATGCTCAGCAACCGCCTCTTCCACCTTCTTAATTGCCTGGCCCTGGGCTTTAAATCTTTGCTCCACACGGTCAATCCCCGTCTTAATCGGATCCAGATATTCTTTTCTTTGCTGAGCAAAGCTCTCCTGGAGAAAGCCCACCAGCTGCTCCATTGACCACTGGGCCAGCAGTTTCGGTCCCTGACCCTCCGCCATATTCTCCTGCGCTGACTCCACTCCCTTCTTCGACCAACGATCTCTCCTTTTCAGACCACTTCTGGCCCACAAATTCATACACTAGTGGGGAATCCTTCTCTTCTACTTCACCAGTCTCCTGTTTTGTCAATTAAATCGGGGGGATAAAGATCCCAAAAGTCCACCTTGAGCGGGAGCTACCAAAT
The DNA here is from genome assembly GCF_902713615.1 of Scyliorhinus canicula. NCBI lineage: Eukaryota > Metazoa > Chordata > Chondrichthyes > Carcharhiniformes > Scyliorhinidae > Scyliorhinus > Scyliorhinus canicula. The sequence continues at coordinate 2,455,167 of NC_052147.1, forward strand.
AAGCGACCATTCACTCTAGGGCCACTACCAGAAGTAGTCACTGCCTCCTTTTTTAACCCCAGAGAACCCACCCCCTCCACAGGCCCACTCAAGGTGAAGTTGATTTTTTTCAACCGAAGGAATTCCGCAAGGTCGTTCACCACACCCCCAGGCTCGGTGGCCCCGAGTTCCTTCATCTCAGCAGGATCTATCTTCGGGCTACCAGGGAGGCAAAGGCCAAGACGTTGGCCTCTCTCACCCACGGGTCTTCTGACACTCCAGAAATTGCCACCTCTGGACTAGGGACAACCTTCACCCTCAGCACTTCTGAGATCAGTGAACCCCCGCCAGAATCCCTCCAATTTCGGACAGGCCCAAAACATGTGGGCATGGTTCGCAGGCCCCTCCATGCACCGCCCACACCTATCCTTCACCTCCTCAGAAAACCTGCTCGTTCTGGCCACCATCATATGAGCCCCTTGGACTACTTCAAATTGCAGCGAAGTTGAGCACACACAGAGGATGCATTCACTCTCCTCAGAGCCTCCTTCCAAAACCCAGCTTCCAACACCCTTACCAGCTCTTCTGATTAACTTCCCCAATCGGGGCGCCCTCCCAGTCCATCAATTCCTTATAGATCTCCGACACCCTGCCTTCACTAACCCCTGTTTTTGACATCACCTTGTCCTGCAACCTCGGGGGCGGCAGGTCTGGGAAGGACAGCACCTGTTTCCTCACATAGTCCCGCACCTGTAAGTACCGAAACTCATTCCCACTGGGCAGCTCCTACTCCTCCGCCAATCCCTCCAAGCTCAGCAAGCTGCCCCTCACGAATAGGTCTCCAAACCACTCAATCCCCACCTGCCGCCACCCCTGGAATTCTGCGCCCAGCCTCCCTGGAGCAAACCAGTGATTCCTGCAAATCAGTGGCCAAATCGAGGCACCCTCCAGCCTTGGGTGCTGCCACCATTGTCCCCAAACCGTCAGGGCTTGTGGAGTACCGAGCCAGCGAGAACGGCAGAGGCCGCCGTCAACAGTGCCCCTAAACTCGTGCCCCTACATGAGGCTGCTCCATCCGCTCCCACACTGACCCCTCTCCCACTACGCACTTCCTGAACATGGCTACATTTGCTGCCAAGCAGTTAATCAAATCCAGAATGGCCAGCCAGCCCCCCCCCCCCCCCCCCCCCCCCCCCCCCCCCCCCCCAGAACACGAATAAAAACCTTGGGAGTGCCGTCATTTTCACAGACTGCACCCGCCCCGCCAATGCCAGCGGGAGCACATCCCACCTCTTAAAATCCCCCTTCATTTGCTTCACCAACCTAGGAAAATTCAATTTACGTAGCTGCTCCCATCTCCCCGCCACCTGGATGCCCAGATACCTGAAACTCACCCCCACTACCTAAAACAGCAACTTGCCCAACCTCCTCTCCTGCCCCCTCTCCTGGATCGGAAAGACCTCTTCGCCATGTTTAATTTATACCCAGAGAATCGGCCAAATTCCTCCAAAATGTCCATGATCCCTCCACTACTTTCCAATGGGTCCAATATGTAAAGCAACAGATTGTATATAGCAAGACCCTATGCTTCCCCCCCACCCCACTATCCCCTGCCAACCCCTTGATGGCAAGTGCTATTGCCAGTGGCTATATCGCCAAGGCAAAGAGCAACGGGGAGAGTGGGCATCCCTGCCTCGTCCCACAAGGCAGCCTGAAATACCCCAAACTCACCCGGTTCTTCCACTCGCTGCCGGTGCCTGATGCAACAATCGGACCCAATCCACACCCCAGTACCTCCCACAAATATTCCCATTCTACCCGCCACCTCCACATTCCGTCCCACCCCCATACCTTCCATCACCTCCATCAATCCAATGGGGCTCCCAACTCTTTACCAGGTCCTCCTCCACCTTGGGGAGCTCCAACCCATCTAGGGATCACCGCATTCCCCACCCCTCACCTCCAGGTCAGGGGCTCTGATTCATGAAGCCTCCTGTAAAACTCCTCAAAAACACCGTTCACCTCCACCGGGTCCAGTACCACTCCACCCCTATCGTCCTTCACCCTTCCAATTTCCCTCGCCGCCTCCTGCTTCCTGAGTTGGTAGGCCAGCATCCTGCTAGCCTTCTCCCTTACTCGTACACTGCCCACCTGGGCCTCCACAACTGCCCTACTGCTTTCCCCATGGACACCAGCCTGAACTCCATCTGAAGCTTCTGCCTCAACTTCAATAATCCTGCCTCTAAATACCTCCTGTCCACCTGCAGAATCTCGACCACCAACCTTGCCATCTCTGCTCGCTCCTCCTCCCTATGTGCTCGGATTGATATAAACTCCCCCCTGACTACCGCCTTGAGAGCCTCCCACAGTGTGGCGACCAAGACCTCACCTGTATCGTTTAGTTTTGCATACCCCCGAATGACTGCCCTCGCCTGCTCACACACCTCCTCATCCGCTAACAACCCTACGTCCAGCCTGCACTTTCGACGCTGGGCCCCCCGCCGATCCACTTGCAAGTCCACACAATATGGCGCCTGGTCTGAAACCACGATCGCTGAGTACCCCAAGTCGTCCGCCCCCGCCAGCAGAGTCTTATCCACCACAAAAAATAATCAATCTGAGAATACATCCTGTACACATGGGAGAAGTAAGGAATTTCCTTTGTCCTCAGCCTCCCAAACCTCCACTGGTCCAACCCCCCCATGCGCTCCATGAACCCCCTCAGCTCCCCTCAGCTCCTTCTGACCTCGTGCTCCACCCCTGGATCAATGGCCGTGTTAATGGCCATTATAACCGGTGCGAGTCCAGGCCCGGGATCTTCCCCAATACCCGTCTTATAAACTCCACATCATCCCAGTTTGGGGCATAAATGTTTATCAGGACCACTGGCATCCCCTCCAGCTTCCCCTCACCATCACAAACCTTACCCCCGAATCAGCTGCTATATTCCCCACCTCAAACGCCACCCGTTTATTTACCAGCCCCCCCCCCCCCCCCCCGGCATCTTCATGTCTAATCCCAAATGGAAGACTTGTCCTACCCAGCCTTTCCTTAGCCCTGTCTGATCCCCGATCTTCGAGTGTGTTTCTTGTAAAAAGGCCCCGTCCGCCTTCAAGCTCCTCAGGTGCGTGAAAACGTGACCGTTTAACCGGCCCATTCAGCCCCCTCACCAGCCTCGTCGGAGGGCACCATGCCCCCTCCCCTGCTGATCAATCATACCCTTTCTTAGGCCAGCCCCCGGCCCATGCCACACGACCCTACAGGCCCACCTTCGGATGTCCACCGTCACAACTCCCTCCCGTAATACGCCACAGCAACAGCATCTTCGTCAGCAACCCCTACCCTGAACAAAACAACAATACCATCCTCCTCGGCTTCACTAACCACCTGATCACATCCACTACACTCCCGTTATCTAGCCCACCCAGCCAGCCTGGCAGATCCCGCCAAGACACCTGAGCCTCCTAACCCCACCCCGCCACCCCCCTCACTCGCACATCACACAAACTATAATGAAACAAGAAAATAGGTGCACTGTCCCTCAATGGAAGGTGAAAAATTCTCCACCAACCAACAAACGAGGAAAAAGATACAAGAAAAAATGGACAGAAACCACCTCCACAGTTCAATGTCCTCCTTCTCCTGCCAGTCCGTTGTCTCTTTTAAAAACTCCATTGCCTCCTCTGGCGTTCCAAAATAATGTTCTCAACTATCAAAAGGAACCAGAGGCGAGCGGGGTGCAGCACCCCGAACTTCACCCCCTTTTTAATGAGGGCATTCTCCTCCTCGCCAGATCTGTGCCCAGATCCTTGTACACCTGAAGCTCACTCCCCTGCCAGGTGCATCTCCTCGTCTGCTTCGCCCATCTCAGTATCTTCCGCTTATCTAGGAACCGGTGATGACGTGTCACCATCACCCTCAGTGGCTCATTCGCCTGCGGCTCCCTCATCAGCGCCCTGGGCACTCGGTCGACCTCCAGGGGCCAGTCAAAAGGCCCCTCCCCCATCAACTTCTCCAGCATCTTGGCTACATACGTGCCAGCGCCCACTCCCTTGATGCCTTCAGGCATCCCTACGATCCTTAGATTCTGTCTCTGGGAGCAATTCTCCAGGCCCTCCACCTCCTTCGTTAACTGCTTCTGGGCCGCTCACATCAGATCCACTTCAGCCACCAACAAGGCGAGCTACTCTCGTGCTACCCCACCGCCTCGTCCACTTTCCGAATAGCCTGGCACTGGAACTCCAGCCTCTGCTCCACGCAGTCAATTCCCGCTTTCAACGGTTCAACTGCCTTGGTCAGGGCCTCCTGGGCGTCCCTCCTCTGTCGGCTAAACTTCTCAGTTAAGAAGTTTAAGAAGTCTGCAGGCAAAGCAGATCCTTTACCCTCCGCCATCTTGACCTGTGTCATACAAAGATTCTCTTTCTCCAACTACTCCCTTCTTCTCGACCCACTTTTGGTCCGTGTATCCATCCACCAGCCCCAGTGGAGTTAAACTTTTCTCCAGTCTTTTTTCAACAAAACATCCACTTAACAAACGGGCAAAAGTTCCAAAAAAGCAACCTTGAGCGGGAGCTGCCCAATGTGCAACCACTCATACCATGGCCGACACCAGACAGAATAGAGAATTCTAAAGACTCATGGCCATGGGAAAGAAGATATTCTTCCTCATCTTAAATAGGAGACATCTGTGCCTCCTAGTTTGAGATTCCCCTATGAGAGGAACCATCCTCTCAGCGCCTATCCTGGTACCCTGTCAAGCCCCCTCAGAATCTTTTATATTTCAATATGATCACTTCTTATTCTTCTGAACTCCAAGGAGTATCAGCTCAACCTTTGCTCAAGAGAAAACCCCTTCATCCTCGGGATCAGTCTCATGAATCTTCTTTGAACTGGCTCCAATGCAAGTATATCCAATTTGAAAGTAAGGAGACTAAAACTGTACTCTGTACTCTTAGGTGTGCTCGCACCAGTGCTGTACAGTTTCAGCAAGACTTTGTACTTTATGCCACTTTTTCCTTGCACTAAAGGCCAACATTCCATTTCCCTTCCTAATTACTTGCTACGCCTGCATGCTGACATTTTGTGATTCATGTATAAGGACTCGTATATAGGGAGGATACCAGGGCACCAAGAGGTGGGTCTCCTGAATGAAAGGAATGATCAAAGAACAGTTTTCTGCCTAACGGCGCAGGGTTAGAATGAAGGGGAAGTTGGGACCAGGGTTTCAGCTTTGGCTCGTTCGATAGGACAGTCACCTCTTCACCATGCTGAGTCCAGTCCCACTCCAGAGGCTTGATCACATAATCTAGTTTAGTAAAGTGGGAATTCTTGTTCTTGTTCTTTCAGAGATAACACCGTTCAGAGTAATTCTCCCAACTAAATTATGGGGCTGGTTTAGCACAGTGGGCTAAACAGCTGGCTTGTAATGCAGAACAAGGCAGCAGCGTGGGTTCAATTCCCGTACCGGCCTCCCCGAACAGGTGCCGGAATGTGGCGACTAGGGGCTTTTCACAGTAACTTCATTGAAGCCTACTCGTGACAATAAGCGATTATTATTATTATTCTGTGGTCACTATCAATCGTTGCTGTTTGTGGGAGCTTGTGTGTGAAAATTAGCTGGCACATTTCTTTCAGTGCAACAGCAGCTGTACTTCAAAAATTGTCATTGCCTGTGAAACATTGAGAACATCTGGAAGATGCTGGGATTTAAGGCAGGCCAGCTGCACGGTTCAATTCCCGTACCAGCCTCCCCGAACAGGTGCCGGAATGTGGCGACTAGGGGCTTTTCACAGTAACTTCATTGAAGCCTACTCATGACAATAAGCGATTTTCATTTCATTTCATTTCGATTGGAGGGATTGAGAAAGTGTGTTTGCAGTGGGAGCTGGCCATGCACTGGAAGGTGATCTTGACATCGCAGGTGATTTTGGATAACAAGACTGAGAAATGCCAAATTTGGTGACTGTGATCTGTGATACTTACACCAGGTGTGTTAAAATGTGCAAAGCTGTGCTTTGAAGAATAAAGATGGTGACAGTACCAGGATGAGAGCAAAGACAGGCTAACAATGGAGCATTTCAGCACCAGCATTTCAGTTGTGCTTTTCTTTACGTTTGCTCAATGATGTGTGAATGAAGAATCGCTTCTCAGTTCTACTGTTTACCCAGAAAATCCACTGTTTATTCTCTACAAAGGTTATATTTGGAGAGCGGCAGAGTATGTCCAAGATTCCATGGTCCTCTTACAGATAGTGAGGCACTCACAGTCTTTTATTCTTTTTGTTTTTGCTCCCCTCTTCACTGTGATCATGCCAACTCTGGGTTTTTCTTCATTCTTTCCACAGAATGTGGGTGTGGCTGGCTCGGTCAGCACTTATTGCCCATCCCTAATTGCCCCTGAGAAGGTGGTGGTGACCTGCCTCCTTCAACCGCTGCAGTCTATATGGTGTAGGCAGACCCACACTGGTGTTAGGGAGGGAGTTCCAGGATTGTGACCCAGCGACATTGAAGAACCGGCGATATAGTTCCAAGTGAGGATGGTGTATGCGGCTTGGCGGGAGCTTGCAGGTGATGGTGTTCCCATCCATCTCCTGCCCTTGTCCTTCTAGGCGGTAGAGCTCTAGGTTTGGAACATGCTGTTGAGAGAGGCTTGGTAAATTGCTGCGGTGCATCTTGTCGATGCTACTGTGTGTTGGTGGAGAGAGGGGATGTTAAAGATGATAAAGTGGATCATTAAAAACCCTATTTTTATTTTCCATCCCGAGCCCAGGGGTACTAATGCCCTTGTAACTCAACAAATATTATGGATTAACCTTGGGATATTGTGTATGAATTAATATCGCACGGTCAGTGCCATTAACCACTGCAACATTGAGGAATCTCTGAATGTTGGTCTATATATACATCTATATATTGTTTCATATTTCCTATGCTTTCAGGTTCCGATGCCATGTGTGCCTACATTTCAGCTGTCCACGCTTGTCCCTGACCGCCTGGAAGCCATACAGAGATACACCAGGGAATTGCAGTATCCTTCAGATCATCAGGGAAACTAGAGTCCATTAATGGGTTCCTGGTCTGCAGGCAATAATGTCTCTCTGCAATCAGATAACACAAGATGCCAGGAGTAACCCAATGCATTTAGATTGTTTTTTAAAAGCATTGTCTAGACTCTGCTGGAACAGCATACCTGAAATAGATTCTGTCATATTATTCTTAAATATCACACATGATCCTGCCTTCTTTTGCATGTTCTTTGTCAACGTTAGTACATTGCGAAGCACAAAATGGGAGCCCATCCCAATATTGTGGGATAGTGATATTCCTGTTTTTGCAGAAGTGACAATATTTTCTTTAAAGTAGTTTTATTGCATCAAAATGTGTGTGTGTGTGCTTCACATAGTGAATCTGATTGTTGTGATATTGGCCAACAAGGCAGATCTTCAGCACACAACAATCTCCCATAAACACAATAGGTGAATTATCAGTGTTCTGAGTTCAGATCTGTTGCAGATATCTGCTGAGGCACAATATTGTCACTCTCTTCTCTAATGGCCTGGTTACGACCTCACTGCCCTACAGAGTTATAGAATTCTACAACACAGAAAAAACCTTTCGGCCCATCACATATCTCTGGGAGTTGGAACCAGAACTGCAAGAAAAACTGCGGCAAGAAACTCACTTGTAAACTGGACTTTAATCTCGCTTTGTGGAAATCTGCTCACCATAGAATCCCTACAATGCAGAAGGAGGCATTCAGCCCATCGAGTCTGCACCCTGCCTAGGCCCCTGTAACCCTACCTAACCTGCACATCTTTGGACATACATGGCAGAGTATTCGCTTGCATATCTTTTTATTAAAACAGTAAAAAATATATACAAGGCCAAACGGTACAAAGACTAATTTTGTGTTGGAGAAACAGGGTACCCTCCCCTCAGTATCAATGTCCAGAGAGGGGGGTGGTTTAACATAACTTCTCGACTTTTCAATTCTGTCCCTCTAGAATTAAAGCCAAGTGCTTGTTTTTTTTAATGTACAACCTTGCTAACCTGTGACCCAACTTTGAGCAATTGGTGTTTTTGTATTCCAAGATCCCTGTATTCCACCTCGACTTGTACCTTCCAAGTAATAAGTGACCCTCCTATTCTTCTTCACAATGTACTACCTCACATTTATCTGTGTTGAACATTTGCATATATTAGAAATACTGCATCACCATTGTCTGATCTCCCCATTACCTCCTCAAAAAATTCATCAAAGTTCGTCAAGCAGGTGTTACCCTTTAGAAACTCAGGCTGACTATTCATAGTTATATTTAGAATTTCCAGATGTTCCTCTATTCTCTACTTCAACAAGGATTCCACTATTTTCCCCACCACTGATGTTAATCTGACTGGTCTATAATTCCCTGGACATATTATGCCCACCTCCTTAAAGATAGGGTTTACATGCACTATCGGCCAGTTCTCTAGCACTATTCCTTTTTCGAACAATTATCAAATGCATGTAGTAATTCTGCTATCTCTTCCCTGGATTATTTTAAAATACATGAATGCAAACCTTCCAGAGCAGAGATTTTATTCTCTTTTGTGTTTAATTAATTTATTTAGTACATCCTTTTTTATTTTAGAGGAACTCATCTCCTCACTTAACATTCTGTCTACCTGTTGTATCTCTCTGGTAAATACCCAATCAAGATCTCTGCCATTTTTCTGTTATGACCTGAACCATTATCCTGTCTACCCTTTAATGGTCCTATTTCCATCACAGCATTTCTTGTTAATGTACCTCTGAAATATTTTAATATTTCATGGTCCTTGATCGTTTAATTTCCTAATCCTCTTTGCCTTACTATTTTTTTTATTTTGACTTCTCTCCTAATCTCTTTGCATTCTCTCTTAACCTCCTGTGCACTTATGCTGTCTACTTACTTAAAGGTTATCTCTTTCCTAACCCTCAGTTATTTTCTTTAATGTCTTTATTCAATCACGGAGTCCCATTAATTTGCTATTTCCTTTTAGTGGAATCTATTTTCCTGATTCTGGGGAACATTTGAATCAGTGTTGAACATTGTCATTTGTGACTATAGTTATCCATTTTATTTTCCCCAAGTTCTGTTCTCAGTCCGTCTATAAGCTTTTCTCCATATTTATGTCCTCTATCATCTAAAGCAGTCACTATTGTTTAAATGTTCCCCTTAAAGTCTCTTGCTTTCTCCATCTCTTGTCTGTCTGTCCTTCCCCGAAAATGGTAATTCTAGGGAGATAGATCCAGATCAATTATTTCTTTTTTTTAACCTTTCACCCCACTAAAGATCAATTCTTTCAGATGTTCCAGAATGACTAAGTGGGGTCAATATGTAATTGTAGGATGATTACAGCAAAGAAGAGGGACATTCAGCCCATCATGTTTGTGCTGGCCCTTTGCAGGAGTAATTCACTTGGAACCACTCCTCCAGCTTCTCCCTCGGGCCTAGACGTTTTTCCATTTTCATATAATAATCCAGTTCCCTCTTGAATGCCTCAGTTGAATCTGCCTCCACTACCCTCTCAGACAGTGCATTCCAGATCCTCACCACTCACTGCCTGAAAAGGTTTTCCAATTACCTTAATTCTGTGCCTTCTGGTTTGTGATACTTCCGTTAATGGGTGCAGTTTCTTTCTGGGCTTGATTTAACTAAATGGGAATAATATCCCACAGCGAGCACGTGTAGCCGCGTGTTTCCCGGCACTCACAGCATCGGGTAACACCGCTGTCAAACGCCACTCAAGTTAGATAGAGGCCTCAGCGGGGAACGTGCGGCCGAGGCCACACTTAGCCCTGTTATCTGCACTGAGGAGCTGTACTCACCGGAACTCCTCTTTAAAATGGCATCCCAAATTCTGGAGTCCCCGTCGTGACCCCATTCGTGGCCATTCAATCGCGTCTCATCTGGGCCATTCATGATTTTGAATAGATCCATTAAATGTCCTCTCTACCTTCTCCAAGGAAAGCAGTCTCCAGTTCTCCAATCGATCTATCTAACTGAAGTTACTCATCCCTGGAACCAGAACCATTCTCATTAATCTTTTCTGCACTCTCTCTAATGTCTTCACATCCTTCCTAAAGTGTGGTGTCTAGAACTGCATGCAATACTCCAGTTGAAGTTAAACCAGTGTTTAATATTACCTCTAAAATAAAAGCAAAACACTGCTGATGCTGTTGGAGAATCTAGAATAGAAAGTGCTGGAAAAATTCAGCTGGTCTGCCAGTATCTGTGGCGAGAGAAACCGTTAACGTTTCGAGTCCAAAATGACACTTGTGGCTTGAGCCTGCTACACGTGAATAATTATTTACCGTTGAATTAATTTACTTAGCCATCCAATCCAGGTACAATCACACTGGGACGCAATTTTTTGAGATTAAGAAGAATCGACCTTTAACTGGGTAAGTAGCAATTATCTGTTAAGTGTGTCATTGCGAAACTACTCTTTGGTCAAAACTGTGCTGTTGGCATGTTGTCGACAGCCTGTTCAAAGTACTCAAAGCAGCAAGTGCCTACCTTGTCGTTAATCAGTGGGAGCCAGCCGTAATTCTCCTCTCGGCTTGAGTTTGCTTGAAGCAGTATAAAATGTCACTTAAAAAAATTCCGAAGGCAGTAGTAAACACCCTTGT